>NC_089798.1:6697696-6797696 GCF_040412425.1 Macrobrachium rosenbergii
GGCACCAACTGCGATAAACTGCCCACTTGGCCTGATACAGTTTTCTGGATGATCTTCTCAGACAGAAAGACAGTTGGCGAGCCACTGCCTTAGAGAGTCCGGCATGACGTGCTGCTCGCTGGATAGTCTCCACGCAGCTAGCTTCAGCACGCGGAGGTTCCGGTGGAAGTGATGGAAGTGCGGCTGTCTGAGAAGATCTTTCCTCTCTGGAAGGAAAACCGGAACATCTATCAGTAAATCGAGAAGGTCCGGGAACCAAGGTCTTTGAGGCCAGAAAGGGCAAATCAATGTCATCTCGGCGTTGAAGGAGTTCCTGAGTTTCATCAACACTTGTTGAATCATTCCGAATGGAGGGAATGCATATGTTTGCATGTTGTTCCAAGAATGCAACATGGCGTCCGTCCCGAACGACATGGGATCTTCTACTGGGGAGAAGTATACTGGGAGGCGAAAGTTTAGTCTCGAACAGGTCTATGGTTGCTGGCCATTTCTTCAATAGAAGTTGAACTTCCTCCTGCACTAGCGTCCATTCCCCCCCTAGAACCTCTTGCAATCGGCTTAGGGCGTCCGCCAAAAAGTTGAGTTTTCCCGACACGAATTGAGGAACGAGAGTAGTCCTGTGGCACTCGCACCAGCGGAGAATTCTCTGGGCGACTTGATTCAAAATTTGCGATTTTGTCCCCCCCCTCCTTCTTGAGGTATGACACAGCAGTTACATTGTCGCAAAAGAGCGCTACCGTCCTGTTGCTTAACTGATCTGCGAAGCAACTTAGAGCCTCTTCTACTGCTCGTAGTTCTCTGTGGTTGATGGACTCCCTCCGATCCAGATTCGTCCAAAGGCCTCTGGCCTGACATTCCTCCAGGGTTGCTCCCCAACCCTGATCCAAGGCATCTGTGTACAGATGGAAATCTGGAATGGGGGAGTCCAATCTTACGCTGATGGTCAGATGATATTCTTCTGACCACCACCGAAGATCCTTCAGGCAAGAATCGTCCCAGACTATGAACGCGTTCTCTTCCCGAAAGTCCCAGCGATTCCTGAGACATGCCTGAAGAGAACGCATCCGGAGACGAGACCCTGGAATTAGGAGAGAGGGAGGAGGCCATCCTGCCCAGCAAGCTCTTCCATAGGCTCACAGGTTGCGCTCTGTACGACCTGAATGTTTCTAGTTGGCTCAGAATTGCCAAAACTTGTTCCTCCGTCGGGAAAGCCCTCAAACGACGCGTCTGAATCGTTATTCCTAAATACGTTTTTGTCTGAGCTGGAATCAAAGAACTCTTTTCTAAGTTGATGCGTATTCCCAACTTTTGACACAAATCCAGTAAGAAGTCCCTCGCCTGCAAAACTTCCTCTACTGACGAAGCCTGAACTAACCAATCGTCGAGGTATCGCCTCATCCTGAAACCCCGACGATGCATTATCTCTGAAATAGGAGACATCACCCTCGTAAAGACTTGAGGTGCTGTGGTCAGACCGAAGCAGAGGACTCTGAACTGAAATGTTCCAGTTGGACCCGAGAATCGAAGGAACTTCCAAGATTCCGGATGGACCGGAACCTAGAGATAAGCGTCCTTGAGGTCCACTGAAATCATCCAGTCGTCTCTCCAGACCGACCGCAGCACCGACTGAGAAGTTTCCATATGAAACTTCGGGGAGATGATGAACCGGTTGAGACTCGAGAGATCTATGATGGGTCTCCAAGATCCTCCCGACTTTGGAGCCACAAAAATCCAACTGTAAAAACCTGGGGAAGAAGGAGCGGGTTCTAATGCCCCTTTTTTCCAAGAGGGCTCGGACTTCTGCTGCTAACGCTATTCCCCTGATGGAGGAAGGGGAATAACTGGGAAGATGAACCGGTGAGCTGGATAGGGGAGGAAGAGAACGAAAAGGGACTCTGTACCCCCTCCTTAACACCTCCACTACCCAACTCTCGGCGCCATACTCCTTCCAGGTTTCCCAGAATGGAGCTAGGCAACCTCCTACCGGTGCAGACAAGGGAAGTGTCTCCTATTTCCGAAAACCCTTCTTAAAGACAGAAGGTTTCGGATCTGAAGCAGAAGCTGAAGTCTTGGACGAGAAGCGGACTTTCTTAGGGGACCTGGTTGGTGATTTGGAACGCGTCCGCTTGGCTGGTGATGTCATCCTGGAACCTCTCGGAGATCTAGAGGACTGTGCTGCCACTCGAATCATGGCTTGCTGTGACTCGACAGCTGAAGAAGAGGAAACGAAATTTACCATCGACGCTACATCTTCCTCCCTGAAAAGACTGTTGCTGAGCGCCAAAGGTGCTCTCAACAGAGCCCTTTTGTGAATATCTGGATAATGCGGAGGTAGGTGGTTCAGAAAGAAATCCCTCCTTTTCTTACCGAAGAAGGTCGTACAACCGGCCGAAATGTTTGCCTGATAGGCCAGTCCCATTGACACCGAAGTGATGAGGTTGTCGAACAAAACCGGGTCCGAGGGAGAATAACCGTCCTGTTTAAGGAACCCCATTAAACCAGATAACATCCACATCGAATGGGATAGAGCCTCCAACTGAGTACGAAAAGTGTCTTCCAAAATACCCGCTTCTCTCGCTGTGACAGAAACCAAACGATTCGAAGAAGGGACCCTAGATAGAAGAGCTTCCACTGATTCATTAAGAGGGACCCTAACACCCGCAGAAGGGTTACCCGCAACCTTGTAAAAACCCTTACGAGAAGGAAGCAAGGTGGAATCCTGCCTACCCGACCCAATTAATGCCGCTAACCTACCGTCCGCCTCCCTCAATGCCTGCTCAACACGGCCAAACCAAACTAGATTCTTTGGTGCATAAGCCACCACTGGTTTCGTCGCAAACAGTGACTCAAACATCGCCTGATTAGGTTGAAAAGGTTCTTCCGGAGCCTTGGACTGTGGGTAAAGAGCATGAATGAAGTCCACCATCCGCTTGTATTCGTTCTCGTTCGCTGAAGGAGAACAGGCTTCCGGTACCGGATCCTCTTCCTCGCAAGAGAAATCCTTATCAGAAAGATCCGACCGAGTCGAGACAGGAACAGAGACAGGCTGACCCCTAGAAAACGCTGGATCAGTTAACCCGGAACACGAAATACCTGAGTGCGCAAGACGAACACCTGGGGAATCAGCCGTAATGTTGCGGGCAGCCGAGAAGGGTTGCGCAAAACCCGCACTCTCCAACAACGGTGGAGCTACGCTTGAGCCAGACACACCTGGGCGAACCACCCCACCTCAGAAAACGGAGAAGCCGCAATACTCGCCAACCCCGAACTAGGCTGAATAACAGAAGCATGCGGATGAGGAATCGCAGCAGCAGACACTCCGCAATTTGCGGAAGCAGAACAAGGTGGGAAAAACTCCTGCTGACCCGCAACCGAACCCGAACCTACAAAAACTGTCCTAACCGGAGGAACAGAGGCACCTGTTGGAAAGGTAGAGAAGGGAGGTACAGTAGGAGGGAAGAGAGAAGAAGCCACACTCGGGGTAACTACCGGAGACCCTGCTGATGACGTCATACATGTAGAGAACGCACCAGATGGGCCGGAGCTCACAGGAGTTTCGCATGGGAAACTGCGAGGTGCCGAACCCGAAGCGATTGTGGATGATAGGTTACCAGTAAACCTAGCTACCGGAGTGATTGCCAAGACTACCAGAGCCGAAACATTGAATACAGGAACAGTCGCACTGCCAGATGCCGCAGCAACTAGCTCCGGAGGATGAGAAGTCATATGATTTGTGGAAGATTGTCCCGAAGGCAAGTCCGTTAATGGTAGAGAGCTCGGATGAGCGAGAGAAGAAACCAAAAGTCTCCCCGAAGAATGACCCGAAACGGAAGGTTGAGAAAAAGCCACAGAAGATTTTGAAACCATAGGGGAAGAGATGTCTGTGGATACAGAAGAGGCCATAGATTTTAAGGAAAGAAAATAGACCGATTCTGTTCCCCCCTGATAATCCTGTAAAGCATCATTTGTGAATTCAGGTAGATTTTTCAAAACATGCTCAAAAATGTTGGAAAACCCAATATTAAAACAATTTCTGACCAAAGATCTGTAGCCTTTAGAGAGTCCCAACAGATCAGCATTATACTCTGCAATGTTCAGCAATTGATCTATTGAATTGGACTCTGAAAGGGACGAAGGTTTGTCCCGAGGGGGAAACAGAAACCTAGAAGAAGAGGAGAAAGGGATACTTTCCACCCTATCCACACCAGAAGAGCTAGGAACCAAAATTGAATCATCCTCTGCCGATTTCGCAACCTTTAGTTGCAGAGAGCCTACTGCAGGAAAAAGAACCGCTGTTGGATCCAACGAGGGAGCCGCAACCTTAATGACACCCGACTCCGACTGCACCTTCAACCTATCTTCCTGATTCTCTACTACCTTCCTATCTCTAACTGTCTGCATCAATCCTAAATTAGATTTTACCTTAGGACTTACGTTACCAGGGTGAAAGGGGAAATCTGCTGCTGACACTGCCTGCTCCGGCCGGGGGCCGGTAGATCCTACCTTGAGGCTTGCGGTTCTCCATGACCCCGGCACCCGTTAGGGCTGGTTCTGGAACAGGCAGGGGAGCTGAAAAAGAGCGATTAGGTTCTGTGTCCCTATTAACTTTTTCCTGATCTTTTATCTCTGTTAGTTTTGACATGAAACTTGAAAATAAACTAGACATGCTGGCTGACAATTTGTCTTCTAATTTCCTAAATAATTCTGACTCTAAAGCCTCTTTGTCAAAACCCTGAGTCTCTACCGCTGAGTCCTTACGTTTACTCTTAGAAGCTAATGATTTCCTATACTTGAAATAATCTTCCATCTGTGTTGTCGACCATGACCTACACTTGTCACATCGCAATGTGACGCTACATTGTACATTCCTGCAATTTATGCACAACGAATGTCTGTCGTTTTTAAGGGTACTCATCCTTTTCTTGCAGGCGGTGCATGAACGATGGGCTGCAGTTTCTCCAGCGGTAGCGATCTCCGTCGTCACGGCAGAAGCAGATGTGGAAGCCGAGGAGTTGTCCAAGGGTGGTGTCTTATCCATTTTATCCATTTCAAAATTCAAGCCAGGCCAAGTCAAAACAGGAGAGAAGGTCCAAAAATCCAGAGAAAGAACAATCCAGGAGAGAAGGGGGGCGATCAAAACCAGTCCAAGTCGTTATCCAATCCAAAAAACGAAAAATAAGGGGGTCGGGCTTATAACCCAAAAATTCGCCTGATGTAGGGCAAGTCCTAGCAGCACGGCGAACAAAAAGCAATTGGGGTTCTCGGCCATACACAGCCGGGACTTTCAGCAGCGTTGCCAATGGTACGCTAGGTAACTCATTTGACAGGATTTTCCTGTAAGTGTTGGTAATGCTGACAGTTAATTACCCACTTAGTGGGTAATGAGTTGGGGATATAGTTCGGGCTGGTAGGTAACCGGGCTAATTCAGGTGTTCAGGAGTGTATTGCAATATATATATATATATATATATATATATATATATATATATATATATATATATATATATATATATATATATATATATATATATATATATATATATATATATATATATATACAGAGAAAGTGAGAGAGGGAAGGAGAGGGACGCAATTATATATAGCCATGACATCCTTGCATTTCAAGAAGTTATGAGGTGACTGTGGCTTTTACAAATACATATACATTACAAATAAGGTAATTAGCCAAATTCCATGTCATATTTAAGCCTACAATTCAGTGAATATTTAAACACTATAGAATATTGGTAGCAACTGGCATGTTCAAGCTCAAGCAAAATGTATCGGAATTAGACAGATAGATACCTTTGTGTGTGAGTGGAAACTGACTTGCATCCTTACTTTAAGTGAGGGTAACTTTACTCAGAAATGTGTGGGAGTTTAAACGTTACTTCATTTGTTTTATCTCTCTATCTATCTATCTATCTATATATATATATATATATATATATATATATATATATATATATATATATATATATATATATATATATATATATATATATATATATATATTTGTATATTTTTTCTGGTTACCTTTCATTTTGATTAATTGCTAATACACATATGGTACCAAAATTTTCTAGCAATGCTTATGCAATTTCTAATAGTTTCTTTTATGTGCAAAGCTGAAGCTTTGAGCAGACTAAGTTGCTGCTCCATTAATTTGTTCTAATGCCGACAGCTGCTTTTGCCATTAACCTATTGGTCATCTTTAGGGCTCCACTAGATTTACAATTGAACTACACTCCAATATACAAGCAAGTACAGCCAGAAAACTTACAGAAAAACATAGTTCATAATGGAAATTCAACCAAAACTTCACATTTCAGAAAATGAAGATTAATAAGTTTCACTAGCCAGGATGCATTTTCATGAATCCTCTGGTTCCAAGGAGTCTCAGAGGGAGGAGCCATTTTCTGTTTAAAGATGTTCATATTTGGATGTTTTCTCTCCTATCCAGATTTCAATTTACAAATTTTCCAGGTCTCAAATTCCCAGATTGGCCTGAAGGTGGGTGTTTCTTATTGCATATGTGGTCATTAGCGTTCCTTGAATTCCCTAAGAGTGACGGTTTTTCTTAACAAAAATGGCTAACATGCTGGGCAGCTAAATAACCTCAACAATAATCTTTTGAAATTCCTTCTGCCATGCCTGTCCACTTTTTGTTTCATTTTCAGGAGGAAGATGAAGAGGAAAGCCAAGAGGGTGTCTCACAAGTAGTCTTGCAAGGCTTTAAATGAATGCTTCCCAGTCTCAGGTTGGGGGGGCTGATTCATCTGGTAAAGACAGCACTGACTTCTTGTACAGCACATACACAAGATCTCCAGATTGTGTACATGCAAAGGTTGAGTTCACATATTACACATTCCCCCTCAGGGCACACCAGCACAAAGAGGACCTTCTCAAATGCAACCACATCTCACATATAGCTTGTGGCTCACCACATGCCCAAGGGGTGCACTTGAAGGATACTGTGTGCGTGCCTGCTCTCCTATTCTCTTTACTAACTAGGCTAACATTGAGTATAGGGAGGTGTACAAGTTGGCAAACTCTGATTTTGAACATTGTTCAGAGGGTGAGTTTCTGTGGAGCACGCAAGGGTACTGACAAGTGCAGCAGTTCATTGTTGGGTTCCCAATACTCTTTCCAGGAGTAATGTAGAGACAGCAGTGGAGAAGAGAAGATCAGAATCCAGAGGCTGGGTCTGGGAGGAAATCTGCACCTCATAAATCCCAGCCAGTAGTCCAGTCTTCTTCCTCTACAAAGGGAGTGGGAGAATCTTCCAAGCCCTTTCACCCTCCTTTCCTAGTCATGGCTAAGAAAGGTGAAAAACAGAAGAAAGGAGGGGGTTGCTGAAGATGAAAATTCCCCCCTCGCTTCCTCAGCAGCCAGAAGTAGGGGGATGCCTGTCTGCCAACTGAGCAATGTGATAAGACAGGCTGCAGAGCCTTGGGTAAGCTCATTAATTCCAGAGGCAGTCTTGTCCTATGTGCCTACAGATGATAATCTCAGTGACTAGCTGACACATGGGAAATGGACAGAAATAATCTTGGATAGTTCTTTCTGGTGGGAGGGACCCCCTTCGTTAAAAAAATTCCTCTCGGCCAATAGATAGGTCATGGGTTGGTGGATCACTTGTGCAGGGCAGGGAAGAGAACATTTTGGCCAATACTGTAGGGGTCAACCTGAATGGTAGTAATCAGTTACTGAATTGGGAGATTTTCAGCAAGGTTAAAAAGGTCTATAGGACTGCACAGTGGATCCTACGATTTGTGAATAATTGTAGTTCAACCAATATGAAGAGGCATAGTGAATTGACCTTGGAAGAACTCCAAGAGGCAAAGAATAAGACTATTGCCACCATACAAAGGGAATTTTTCCAAGAAGAATACGAGAGTTTGATGAAGGGGGTAAAAAAACCAAAACTAGCTCTCGTACACCAGTTGAATCTTTACCTGGACAACAGGGTAATAAGGTGTAAGGGTAGACTAGAACATGAACAGTTACCTGAACCTGCTAAGTTTCCTACACTATTGCTGAAGAGATGCTATGTTACTAGGGTAATTATTAAAGAACATCATGATGCTAATGTCCATATGGGTGTAAATGCAATTGTGGCGAGTGTCAGACAGGAGTTCTGGATCCCAGAGATAAGGCAATTAACTAAGAGTATATTACACCATTGTGTTGTTTGTAGGAGAACAAAGGGGAGGCCGTACAGGCCCAATACAGTTCCTCCATTATCTGAGTTCAGGGTGCAATGTAAGCAATCTTCTAATACCACAGGCATGGACTACACCAGCGCATTATGGGTTAAGAGAAAAGGACAGAGCCCTGGGAAGGCTTATATTCTCTTATTTACGTGCCCAATAACCAGAGGCATACATGTGGAGCTAGTTGATGACCAGTCCTGTGACTCGTTCCTCATGAGTTTTAGAAAATTCTGCAGCATAAGAGGTTTCCCAGCACTCATGTAGAATATCTTAAGACCATGTCGGAGAGACCCATTGAGTAGGAATGATACATGGCTCTTGGCCCAGGATAGGGGGAAGTAATCCTTGTTCATGACAAGAGGCCAAGGAGCAAGTGGAAGTTGGGCCAAGTGATCAGGTTACATATGGGGCAAGACAAGGTCCCAAGAGTGGCTACTCTAAGAACAGCCCACAGTCAGTTCATGACACCTGTAATTAAGTTATACCCCTTAGAGATGTTGCAGGAGATAAGGGAAATTAATCCTGCGACAGAAGACGTTCAGTCAAGCACCAGCCCAAGCAGAAAGACTGCTCAAATAGCTGCAGAAGCCAGAAGGGCATTGAGAAGAACAGGACTATTGTAAATACCGTCAGCATAAGTTTTTCTTGCAGGGGAGTATGTCGAAACTTCAACAAGAGACTGTACTTCTTTGCAAATTGTGGTACGGTTTTATGTATTTTCTTTTTAAATATGTAATGGAAATGCATATTATGTAGAAGAGACATTATGTTCTGTTGTGCTTGCATTTGGCAATGAAAAAATTGTTTTGGCTGTTTTGCGTATTTAATTGTAATTATACGTGTAATAGTGCTTAGCTACAGGCATCAGTTGTTTGTCCAGTGGTTAGTCAAATGTTTGGTGTTTGCAAAGTTGAATGTGAAGGTAGTCTTGTCACAGCCTTGGTTGGTGTAGTTCAGTTAGTAGGGACGCAAGAAAAGGGAATGCAGTCATACCTGTCGGAGCCTTCAAATCCACTTAGGTATTCCTTTTCATCTTACTCATGCCAATCTGATTCTAATTCAAGCTAGGAACACTGAATGCGCCAACAGTAAGTTTATATTGTTTTATGTCATAGATTAATATACAAAATGCAATGCAGTGTTTAAAGTGCAATTTTGGAATAGCATATGAGAGAAGTAACTTGGGTGTCGTAGTATAAAACTTAGACTACGATTAGCTTAGTACATTTCAAATCGTTTAGGCTATACAATAACACTTATGATTTGAAATGCTCTACTTATTCTGAATGAGTTGGAATGAATATATATATATATATATATATATATATATATATATATATATATATATATATATATATACACACACATATACACACTATATGAATGTATATACTATATATATATATATAATATATATATTTTTATAAATATTACTGCTGTTCGCCCTCAATGTATTTCTTTGTAGTTCTATCAGATGAACCAACGTCCGTTGTAGCGGCCAAATCACGTAGGCAAGTTTAAATTGTAACGTTCGTGTAGAGAAAGGAATAGGTAACATTTAGGCATTTCACCCTATAGGAAATTTCCATATCCAGCCTTAAGAATAGGTGGTCCTAAAGTCCTTTTTTCCTTTCTACCTGTCTCTCTTGGCGAATGTTTTTAACAGAGCGTAGACGCCTAAGGCATGACTGTAGGCCTGTTTGACCCAGGCCAGTCAGCGAACGGGAGAGAGAAACCAGCCGCCGAATCCAGCAGACGTCTGGGAAGTGGCTCTGTCACCGCCTTTGTCTATTATTTTATTAGTGAATGGTGAAGTACGAAATACTACCCGGAACTTCCGATCGTCCGTTGTATGCGCGACAACGCTTCGTCCTAAGGTAAAGTCTGTGTTTTGTTCAAAACTTCGTCCATTCTTTTATCCTCTTTTCTGTATTTCCCAATCTTTCTTTGTTTCATTCTCCAGCCACCATTTAGGGTAATCGCTGGTACGAAGTCTAGATTAAGCCAAATTATTATATTGTTTAGCGTTAGCCGAATTATCCCAGTAAGTCTTGGGGATTTAGGCAAGCAAGTCATTTTTAATACTCTGGTATTCGTTATGCCTAGCGCTCATTGTTTGGGGAGAACTGATGTGTCTTTGTATTTAATACCATCTTAACAAGTAGAGACTTTTCTGCGTCCGCAGTTGGTGAAGTTTATCATAAAGTCTTTATTCCTTGAATATCCTTTGTTAAGGTTAATTACCCTTAACTGGCGACCTTTGGTTAATTAACGTCTGTCTTTAAGGTTAATTCGTGGCTTCAAGTGACAGGTTACGTGCATTCTTGGCATGCAGGGCCGTGAAAAAATTAGGTAAATTAAACAATAACTGATCAGCCAAGACACCCACGTAACATTGGCGACCTTGCCAGGATTCGAACCAGGAATCTTCTGATCGTCCGTTGTATGCGCGACAACACTTCGTCCTAAGGTAAAGTCTGTGTTTTGTTCAAAACTTCGTCCATTCTTTTATCCTCTTTTCTGTATTTCCCAATCTTTCTTTGTTTCATTCTCCAGCCACCATTTAGGGTAATCGCTGGTACGAAGTCTAGATTAAGCCAAATTATTATACTGTTTAGCGTTAGCCGAATTATCCCAGTAAGTCTCGGGGATTTAGGCAAGCAAGTCATTTTTAATACTCTGATATTCATTATGCCTAGCGCTCATTGTTTGGGGAGAACTGTTGCGTCTTTGTATTTAATACCATCTTAACAAGTAGAAATTTTTCTGCGTCCGCAGTTGGTGACGTTTATCATAAAGTCTTCATTCCTTGAATATCCTTTGTTAAGGTTAATTACCCTTAACTGGTGACCTTTGGTTAATTAACGTCTGTCTTTGAGGTTAATTCGTGGCTTCAAGTGACAGATTACGTGCATTCTTGGCATGCAGGGCCGTGAAAAAATTATGTAAATTAAACAATAACTGATCAGCCAAGACACCCACGTAACAATATATATATATATATATATATATATATATATATATATATATATATATATATATATATATATATATATATACATATATATATATATATATATATATATATATATATATATATATATATATATATATATATATATATATATATATATATATATATATACATATGTATATATATATATATATATATATATATATATATATATATATATATATATATATATATATATATATATATATATATATATATATATATATATATATATATATATATATATATATATATATATATATATATATATATATATATATATATATATATATATATATACATACATACAGTATGTATGTATATACTGTATATATATTGTCAGTATGTGTTAAATTTAACATAAATTAATTTGTTTTGAATAAGTCACTTTGGCAGCAATTATTTTTTTGGAACGTAATGACCCTGTTTCCTCCTCCCCGACATTTCTGACGTTGTATAGTTTTAATTACAATGAGCTTGTTTTATTTTCACGTGTGGTGTTGGCTTCTCATCTGGAGCTGTATTCGGCGCTGTCTCGCCAGGACTGAGTCAGTCATTTCTGGACCATTAACACTGTGAGGGCTTGACTTATTTTGGGATTACGAGACCTGCCTTTCTCCAGTTGCTGCTGCTGACCTCCTTTGAGAAATTGATTATTCTCCAGTCTGCGCCCCTGGTTCAGTTATTCTGCCAAGGGGACCTCTCTGCCAACTGGTAAGGTGTGATTACCTGTTGGACGGCCGTGTCCGGTGATCGTCTTGCGACGTTAAAGTGATTTACTCTTCTGTCTGTGCCCTTGGTTCAGTTATTTTGCCAAGGGGACCTCTCTGCCAACTGGTAAGGTGTGATTACCTGTCGGACGACCGTGTCCATTGATTGTCTTGTGACATTAAAGTGATTCATTCTTCAGTCTGCGAGCTCACTTAAGGGAAGCAATTTATTTTTCGTTAGTGATAAATATTTAGTGTGTAATAAGTTAGGTTATTCGGACTTTTCGACATTCTATTACTTTCAGAGCCCTCTCTTTAAAGTGTAATTGTATAGTCTGTCCTAATTTGGTGTAAGTGTGTTTGTTATTCGATGTTTTCAGTGTGTGATTGATTTTTGTGTTTATTTAATGTATTTTGTAATAGGCTCAGTGGTCATTTCTTTCTAAAAGTTTGTATTAAATATTAAGGTTTTATTTTCAGTTTTTTCTTTATCCTCCTTGATTCCATCTCTGTACACTCTGTTGCAGCCATTCCACCTATTGTGGACTTGGTCAATAGTGACTTTATTTGTATTTTAAGAGACTTGTGTATGTTTGATGGGCTTGGGCCCATAACATTTGGCGACCTTGCCAGGATTTATTGGATCCTGTAGTCACTAGAGTGTATAGAGTGGATTCTTGGGGTGTTTGCAGCATAGTAATACCTTCTCTCCTATATTTTTGTGTTGATCGGTGTTTATAATTTTTTTTTTTTTTTACCGTGGTAGGATATTTGTGTGGTTATTGGTGTACAGTGTATTGGTTTGTTTTTGGGTATATTTTGTGAGATACATTTATATATTTACTTGTGTGCAATTAATTTACTATGGCTGATTTGAATATCCCGGAGCTCTTGAGTGGAGAGGGGTGGCAGGACAGGTTGGCAGACTTGAATAAGCCTGATTTAGAGTGTGTAGCAGAATTTGTTGAAATTGAAAATCCTGGGTCTGTTAGGAAGGGCTTGTTGCTTCTTAATGTTTATGAAAAGGTTAAGGTGATGAAGGCAGAATGTAAACCAGAGACTAGGCAGGTGGAGGAAGCGGTGTCAGTAGAAATTTTAGATAGGCAGATTCAGTTGAAAAGAATGGAAATAGATCTCCAAAGGTTGAAGGCTGAGGAGAGAGAGAGAGAGAGAGAGAGACAGCACGAACTTGCAATGCCTTGTATTAATCTAACTGAAGCTCTAAAGTTAGTCAAATTTTCAGGAAGTCAACGTGGCAGAGTTTTTTGTTTCTTTTGAGAGGATAGCCTCAAGGTTGGAGTGGCCAAAGGAGTATTGGACCACTCTTATTCAGAATAAATTGTTAGGTAAGGCCCAGAAAGTTTACGTTACCTTGGACAAAGATCTCCCCTCAGATTATGATTCTGTGAAGGCCATAGTTTTGAAGGCTTACGAGTTGGTACCAGAACCTTACCGACAACGCTTCCGTAATTTACAGAAGGAAAGAGGGCAGACTTTTGTAGAGTTCGCCAGGGCTAAAGAGCAATTTGCTGGCGACTGGTTAAAGTCTAAGGAGGTGACGGACTTTGAGAAATTAAAAGAATTGATTTTGGTTGAGGAGTTTAAAAGGTCCGTGCCTAATGAGGTGAAGGTACACCTCGAAGAGTTAAAATTAGAAACTTTGCAGGAGGTGGCTATTGCAAGTGATGAGTACCTCCTCTCTCGTAAAAATGTGATAGGGGAGGTACCCAGAAATGAGAAATCTGGTTGGGTGAGAGTTAACAGGGGTAGTAACCAGAACAGGTATAACAGGCCTAATGGTAATTATGGTTCTCGTACTACTCCTGTTAACAGCTATAGAAGGCAGACCACAGTTAACCCGGAGAAGTTGAGAACTTTGACTTGTTTCTTCTGTCATAAGAAGGGACACGTCAAGAGCATGTGTTATGCATTTAAAAGGTCACAAAGGACCGAAAGACGACCGGTAATGGCCATTCGAAGGAATGAGAACGAGTCAGTGGCTGAGAACTCTAATAATCAATGACTAGGCAATAAGTCACTGGCTCCTTTTCAGAAATTTTTGTCTAATGGTTTTGTCCGCTCTGGGAATTCGACTGAGCAAAGAAAGGTTAAAATTTTGCGTGACACTGGGGCTGCTCAGTCTTTAATTCTCAGAGAATCTTTACCTATTGATTTAGAATGTTCAAATAAGGAATATGTTTTGTAAAGTGGTTTTCCAGATACGGTCAGGTCTTACCCGGTTGAGAGTTTTTATTTATCATGCCCGTCTTTTTCAGGTTATTTAAAACTGGCCATTATTGATAAATTTCCTATTAAAGATGTGGATTTGGTGTTAGGGAATGATGTCGCCCTAATAAATAAAACTTTCCCTATTGTATTAAATTCCAGTAATGAAATATCTGTAGTCACTCGATCGAAGGCTAGTAGTGTTGACTCGGCAGAGTCAGTAGTTGATGTTGATTTGAGTAGTTTAGATCGTAGTGACAGCTTAGTTGTAGATAGTGGTGTGTTGGATAATAAACTTAATTGGACTACTAAGGAACTTATTACAGCTCAGAAAGCAGATTTTAAAGACCTGCCAGTTGAGTCTGGCGAAATTACTGATTTGACTGTCCCTCGATTTAAGATAATTAATAATATTTTGTATAGAATAAGTAGACCTTTTGATGCCATTAACACAGGTTGTGAAATTGTAAAACAGATTATGGTTCCTTTTGTTTATCGAAAGGAGTTAATGACATTGGCTCATGAAAATGGTTTGGCTGGTCATTTTGGTGTTTTTAAAACCACTCGTAAATTGTGTGAAAGTTATTTTTGGCCTAAGATGAATGATGATGTTAAAAAACTTGTAAATAGTTGTGATGCATGTCAAAAGATCGGGAAGCCTAATCAACCAATTCCAAAGGCACCATTACATCCTATTCCTGTTGTTTCTGAACCTTTCAGAGAGGTAATTATTGACGTGGTTGGTCCTCTGCCGAAAACTCGTAGTGGCAATCAGTATATTTTAACAATTATGGATAGGATGTCTCGATATCCTGAGGCAATACCACTATGAAATGTAAAAACTGTTAAGATTGTTGAAGTATTAATTGAATTTTTCACCAGGTTCGGAATGCCCAAAGTAATTCAGTCGGATTGTGGGTCTAATTTTCTGAGTAAATTATTTAGGGAGAAGATGGCTGAATTAAAAATTAAACATGTGACTTCTTCTCCGTACCATCCTGAAAGTCAAGGTGTTTTGGAACGATTTCATCAAACCATGAAGTCTATGATAAAAAAATATTGTTTGGTTAATGGTTCCGAATGGGATAAGGAACTACCTTATTTATTATTTGCATTTCGGTCAGTGCCGAGTCAATCTCTAGGATTTTCACCTTTCAGCCTTATTTTTGGTCATTGTGTGCGTGGTCCATTGGATTATGTTAGTAATTTGGGTGATAAATTAACGAAGGCTTGGAAGTTTGCTGGTGAAAATTTATTGTATAGCCAAAAGAAAACGAAATACTTTTTCGACAGAAAGACTAAGGAGCGTAATTTTGTAGTGGGTGATAATGTTTTGGTATTGCTTCCCATTCCAGGAAACCCTTTAAAAGCTTCATTTTCAGGACCATGGAAAATTTTAAAGAAATTAAGTGATGTTAATTATTTAGTTGAAACTCCTGAAAGGAGGAGACCCTACCAGCTGTGTCACATAAATATGTTAAAAGCTTATAAAGGTCGTGACAAAGTTATTCCCGTGGCATTAGTTGGTGATACTACAAAGTGTAATGGTATTAATTCTTTTTCTTTTCCAGACGTGAGTAATTTTGATGATGATTGTTTTGATGGTGCCGAATGGCCTAATGATAATGAATATTCTTTAGAAAATTTTTCAGAAATGGTTTCACATTTGAATTTAGTAGAACAGGGGTCTTTGAAAAAGTTAGTTTTTAGTTATAAGGATTTATTTTCGGATGTTCCAGGACAGACCACTGTCCTTGAACATGATGTGGATGTGGGTAACGCAACTCCGGTAAAACAATCCCCTTACAGGTTAAATCCATTTAAAAATGATGTTGTGGATAAAGAGGTTGATTATATGTGACGACACGGGCTGATCGAACCCAGCAACAGTCCGTGGTTTTCACCTGTTGTTTTGGTAAAGAAACAAGATGGTCAACGAGGTCACAAAGCCTGATTGTTATCCTTTACCCAGGATAGAGGACTATATTAACAGGATAGGGAATTCAAAATATATAACTAAATTTGATTTGTTAAAGGGGTACTGGCAAGTTCCGCTGTCCAAACGGGCACAGGATTTGTCAGCGTTTGTAACGCAGTGAGGACTCTACCAATGTAAAGTAATGCCTTTTGGGATGAAGAATGCTGCTGCAACCTTTCAAAGGTTAATGAATACTTTGGTCCAAGGTTTAGAGGGGTGTGTTGTTTATATTGATGATATTGTGATTTATAGTGATGACTGGGACACCCATCTTAAACATATTAAGGCCTTATTTCAGGTACTTAGGAAAGCTGGTTTGGTTATAAACCTCAAAAAGAGTGAGTTTGCCAAAGCAAAGGTTGTGTATTTGGGTCATGAAGTAGGATTTAGGAAAGTGGCTCCAAAACAGGCAAACATAGACTCTATTAGGCATATTGAAATACCGAAGTGTCGCAGGGATGTCAGAAAATTCCTTGGTTTAGTAGGGTATTATCGTAGATTTGTTAAGAATTTTTCTGATATCGCTGAGCCCCTGACTAATTTATTACGTAAGAATGTGACTTTTGTATGGTCTAATGATGCCCAAAATGCCTTTGAAAAATTAAAGCAGGTCCTAATGAATTTCCCTATATTGAAAGCCCTGATTTTGACGTTCCTTTTTCGCTTGCTACTGATGCGAGTGATGTTGGGGTTGGAGCAGTTTTGTTGTAGGAAGATGCTCATGGAGTATCTCATCCTGTTGCCTATTTCTCCAAAAAGTTATCCCAAGTACAACGGAAATACTCGACTGTAGAGAAAGAGACTTTGGGATTAATTTTAGCTGTTAATCATTTTCAGGTGTATTTATCCTCTACAGGGACTCCTATTAAAATATTAATGGATCATAATCCGTTGATTTTCTTGAACAGGTTTAGGAATAAAAATCAACGGCTGATGCGTTGGAGCCTCCTGCTCCAGGAATGGAATTTTAGCTTTTCACACATTCCAGGCAAAAGTAATGTTGTCGCTGATGCACTGTCACGCATCAGTGACTGATCGATAGGTTGATTTGAGAAAAACCTTTTTGTTCTTCGTTAATTATTATTTGTAAAGTTGTTTTGTATATATTTATATTAATTGATTTGATTAATCCTATAAATCTATTGAATGTACAAGTTTCCAGGTGTGTTGTAATAATGTTGTGTCAGGTGTTTGTTTTGTTTATGAAATAATTTAGGATTAAGTATTTAAGATTAAGATGTTAAATGTTCTGATTTGCAGGGTTTTCTTCGGTGTCGTCTTTGATTAAGAGTGGTTAAGGGTACTTTTGATTTCTGTTTACTTTAGTATGTGTTGTTGGTGGAGGTTGATTTTAAGGTGTTACCATTGTCTTGTGTATGTCCAGGTTAATTTTAAGGTGTTACCATTGTCTTGTGTATGTCCATTAATGATGTGTGTATTTAAGGCCCAAACCCATTTAGTGTGAGGACGCTCTCTGAAGTGTAGAGGCACTAAAACTGAGTGAAGTGTAGTGAAAAGACTCTCTTTGAAACTCAATGAGTCGCAAAAACAAGTAGTGTTGAGTAAGGACGCTCTCTGGAGTGAAAAGAGGCATTATTGGAAAGTGTTGTGAAGGGCCACAATATTGAGTGTGTAGTAAATCATTGATATGTGGACAGTGTGTTACATTTTTTTTTATTTTGGTGATTGATGGTTAGTTTTTATAAATCATTAATCATATACTGTTATGTCCCTGTTCTTTGTTTATGCCAACGGTCTACATTAATTCTTTCTTTACATAGCTTAGATAGGTCACGGGCTCACGGGTCTGTAGCACAGCACAGCCGTTTTTTAGGCGCTACAGGCTGGTGTATGAGTGGTGACCTAGACTAAGTTAAGGTTAATCTATTAAGGTTTTGGTCCTTATTTTTGTTTAACTGATATTTGCGTTTTCAGAATAATTTAGCCAGGTCACGGGCTCACGGGTCTGTAGCACAACACAGCCGTTTTTTAGGCGCTACGGGCTGGTGTATGAGTGGTGACCTTGGTTGAGGTAACACTAGTCCCATTGTGGTCGATTTATACTTTTGTTATCGGTTATCTAGGTTTAGTCTAATAATAGGTTAGTCTTGTTAACATTGCTGCTCTGCTAACCTGTGCCCACCACTCCATTTGTGAGTTCATGGGGATATTACCATATTTCTTCATATGTTGATACTGATGTTATTTTTGGCATGGTCACTATAAATTATTTACTTGTATTAGCTTTGAGTCTTAGTATTAAGGTTAAGATTTGATATCTATTGACTGTATTGAAAGTGGTACAAAATTTTTTGCCACTATCTCTAATCTATTTTTGCTGGCAATGTGATATAGTATTTTTAATAACTTTTTGAGTTTTGTCATTAGACTTTAATTTTTCTTATTGTCCCTGTTTTATTTCATATAGATTGAATTGCTATGTTAGCATTTTTATATATTTCTTTGAATTTTGAGTTAAGTTCAATACTTTGTAGATAAATTTTCTTGAGGAAATTTTTTTTTTTTGTTGGGTGAGGAGGTGTCAGTACGTGTTAAATTTAACGTAATTAATTTGTTTTGAATAAGTCACTTTGGCAGTAATTATTTTTTTGGAACGTAATGACCCTGTTTCCTCCTCCCCGACATTTCTGACTTGTTGTATAGTTTTAATTACAATGAGCTTGTTTTACTTTCACGTGTGGTGTTGGCTTCTCATCTGGAGCTGTATTCGGCGCTGTCTCACCAGGACTGAGTCAGTCGTTTCTGGACCATTAACATTGAGGGCTTGACTTATTTTGGGATTACGAGACCTGCCTTTCTCCAGTTGCTGCTGCTGACCTCCTTTGAGAAATTGATTATTCTCCAGTCTGCGCCCCTGGTTCAGTTATTCTGCCAAGGGGACCTCTCTGCCAACTGGTAAGGTGTGATTACCTGTCGGACGGCCGTGTCCGTTGATCGTCTTGCGACGATAAAGTGATTTACTCTTCAGTCTGCGCCCTTGGTTCAGTTATTTTGCCAAGGGGACCTCTCTGCCAACTGGTAAGGTGTGATTACCTGTCAGACGACCGTGTCCATTGATTGTCTTGCGACATTAAAGTGATTCATTCTTCAGTCTGCGAGCTCACTTAAGGGAAGCAATTTATTTTTCGTTAGTGATAAATATTTAGTGTGTAATAAGTTAGGTTATTCTGACTTTTCGACATTCTATTACTTTCAGGGCCCTCTCTTTAAAGTGTAATTGTATAGTCTGTCTTAATTTGGTGTAAGTGTGTTTGTTATTCGATGTTTTCAGTGTGTGGTTGATTTGTTTTCAGTGTGTGGTTGATTTTTGTGTTTATTTAATGTAATTTGTAAGAGGCTCAGTGGTCATTTCTTTCTAAAAGTTTGTATTAAATATTAAGGTTTTATTTTCAGTTTTTTCTTTATCCTCCTTGATTCCATCTCTGTACACTCTGTTGCGGCCATTCCACCTATTGTGGACTTGGTCGTTAGTGACTTTATTTGTATCTTAAGAGACTTGTGTATGTTTGATGGGCTTGGGCCCATAAAATATATATATATATATATATATATATATATATATATATATATATATATATATATATATATATATATATATATATATATATATATATATAAAATATATATATATATATATATATATATATATATATATATATATATATATATATATATATATATATATATATATATATATATATTATATATATATATATATATATATATATATATATATATATATATATATATATATATATATATACACACACACACAACAGATCAGATGCGCAAGGCACTTATTCACACGATGAAGCAGATTAAAGGCAGGAATACGATGAGAGATTTTGTTTTAATCCTACGTTTCATGACATCATCGCCATATCTTCAGGGATTTTCTACAAAATAAAATATGTTGACATAAAATAAGAGCTGATTTTAAGATCCAATGGTTGAAAAAGCTAAAACAATTTTAATGGTAAAATTACAATTCACAGACTTAAATTACATGCACACTTGACTAAAGCTGAGGCTAAAAGTACAAAAAATTGTAAATAAAAAGAACATTTAAATATCTTGGCAAAATTATATATATAAAAAGAATGCTAACACATACCATACAATCAAAAGCAAAAGTCATACACTCATAAAACTACAGCTGAAAGCAACTCCATACAACCAACCTTTCAGCATCAAAGATAAAAACACACTAAAAGTAAACGATGTCAAGAGGTACAAAGAATGACAGAAAATTTAGGCTAAAAGCAACAGGAAAGCAGAGGAATGGTTATTTAGTCAGAACTCATAATTTGATATTTAACGTTTCCAAAATCAACATTTCATTGAGCTCTTTTGTTTGGCCAATAATTTTAAAATCTTCATATTTGATGGTAGTTTTACATTTAATAATGTGATTCCTTATATAAAATGTTTCTGGGTTAGATAGCTTACAACCAGTTCTGTAACTAACGCCCCCATGAGAATCGGCCCCGACCCTGAGAAGACGCCAGGTAGAGCCAATATATTTTCCCAGATTACATCTAGGACAAATGTTTTCATAAACGACACCCAACATCATCAAAGGGCAGAGTCGATCTTTAAACTTAAAGAGCAAGCCAATGGTCTTGGGATTCTTAGGTATAAGCTTTAGATTTATGGCTCCAAAATGTTTGTGTACGATCCTAGTAAGTCTGTGAGTTGTAATTTTTTTAGCTTTTTCAACTATTGGATCATATAATCAGCTCTTATTTTGTTAACATTTATCATTTATTTTATTTTGTAGAAAATCCCCAAAGATGTGACGATGATGTCATGAAACGTAGGATTAAAACAAAATGTGTGTCTCATCGTATTCCTGCCCTTAATCTACTTCATCACACACACACACACACACACACACACATATATCTGTATCTATATCTATATATTAGATATATATATATATATACATACATATAGATATATAATTATATATATATTATAATTAGCAAGAAGGCACTAAAAGCCAAGCCTTTAGAATGTTGAGTGGGTTTGTCACTGCATAGCCGACCCAGATACCAACACATAAAACTTATCAGTATTCTGATCTGTCCCTTCCCCTTACCTGGGACAGACATTTGGATAGTACGGTCAAAACGGGCAAGGATACGAGGTTGAGTGCCACTCCCTTATGCAGCTTAATGAACTAAGCTGCTTAAAACAACCATTCTATGGGGCAGAGTGATCGCACTGAATTGTCTTTCCACAGGACACCTGGGGAGATGCAAGCATATGGTCAAGACACCTGGAAGATGACACATCTAGGGCACGGTCACCATACATGCCCGACATTGGGGCCCCTATCCTCAGCAGACCTTAAAAGGAGCCAGGACAGGAAGATCTTTGCAGTTAGCAGTTAGCCAGACATGCACGGGAGATCACTATGAGACGCTGAGAGAGAGAGCCCCCCACCACCACCACCACCACCACCACCACCACCACCACCACCACCACCTGACTCAGACCCAGTTCCTTCATCACCACATGAGCGGACTTTCCGTATGAACTAGTGTAGAGTACCCCCGAGTGTGATCGCCCTTTGTCATTCTTCGCCAGAGACCCACTCCCCCCCACCTCCATGATAAAGTACAAGTGAAGGCTTTTCAGTCGCAACATTTTGCACTTAGAAGTGCATTTTACCCAGTCCTATTTCAAGTGTTTTGTGTTCGTGTTAAGTGTTCATTCATTCATTGAGACCTTGGCACCCTTAGTGTTTTGTATTTTCCCTTACTGGTGTGTAATCCTTAAATCTCTCTTGCAGAGGGATCCATATGCCGTGGACTCTTCTTGGTCTGTGCCTTGCAACCATTCAAGTCTCCAGTAGGAAGACCTCCAGGCTTTGCAAGCCTCAATATTATTTACGTTTCCATTTTTTTATCCTTTTATTGTAAATAATATTAATTTAGCTAACCCAAGTGTTTACGTAACATTCCCTCATGAAGTAGAACCATAAGCTCACATGAAACATCCCTTTTTCCTTTTCTTTTTGATTCTCTGGACTGTAAAGTCAGATTTTCAAGGCCAAGTGAGTAAAATTCCGTTGCTGACCTGTTAAAGTGTTCTACAAATCCAGAAAACCAGGGAAAATCATAAAAATGGTGACCTTCCCATAGATCTTGTTTTATGGTTGCAATTCCCCCCTATTGTTGCTTTGTTGTGTTTGCAACTCACCAAATCAGCGATTAGTAAAGCTAAGCTGGGTGCGAGACAATTCCAAACCTGATACCAAGCGCACAGACCAAGAAGTTCCACGTAAGTAATGTGCTTATCTTCGCATAGAAAATTGTTTACAAACGTGATTGACCCTAGGAAATTAGGGAAATAGGGACGCATGTAACAACTGAGAGAAGAGAACTAACACATTAGATTTTGTTAATGCATGCCTTTCATGATAGGTATTTAGGAAACAACGAGTGCTAACCATTTTCTTTTCAAGGAATAGTGCAAAAAAATTCCTCTATGCAAAATTTGACGTCTTTCGTGGTGTCCCCAAATTCCATGTCCTCCGTGACATCCCCAAATAACACGTCCTCCGTGACGTCCCCAAATTCCACGTCCTCCGTGACGTCCCCAAATTCCACGTCCTCCGTGACGTCCCCAAATTCCACGTCCTCCGTGACGTCCCCAAATTCCACGTCCTCCGTGACGTCCCCAAATTCCACGTCCCCCGTGACGTCCCCAAATTCCACGTCCTCCGTGACGTCCCCAAATTCCACGTCCTCCGTGACGTCCCCAAACTCCATGCCCTCCGTGACGTCCACCAATTCCACGTCCTCCGTGACGTCCACCAATTCCTCATCCCATGTGATGAAACAAATTCCACGTCCTCCACGGCGAAATTAATTCTAAGTCTTATGAGACGACAAACCTACTATCCCAGCAATAACCAGCCGAGGCCATGCAAGAGATAAAGTATATTTCTTCATTTTAGCCATTCAGGCCACCCCCACGTCTTAAGATAAAATAATTCCAATCGCCTGGTTGCTCCCACCAAAATCGGTTCCCGATCCCATTTATTCCTCAATCCAAATTCATTTAACTTTAGAGGGCCCTACCAACTGAATCTGTCAAAATGTCGACTACAAGAGCCCAACAAAATGAGGACTTTTAAGTTCTACATGCAGGCAGGAAAAGACCTGGGAATGTCTGGCCAAGAATTACAGAACTGGGTCCAGGGGAACCTAGACGCTGCAAAGGTGGAGAGGGAGATAGAAAGAAAAGAAAGGGAGAAAGAGAGAATTGCCCAGGAGAAAAGAGAGGAGATAGAGAGGCAAGAGAAGGAGAGAGAGAATTGCCCAGGAGAAAAGAGAGGAAAAAAGAGAGAAAGGAACAAGAATGACAGCATGCCCATGAATGAACTCCAAGTGTTGGCCCAAAGGAGTGCCTCTCCCCCCGATCCCGCTGTAGGGATGAGCACCCTCAGCCAGGCCCATTCATTTATGCCGAAGTGGACTGAGGCAGAGCCCGAAGTATGGCTCGAGCAGGCCGAAAGGGTCATAGACTGCTGTGCCCTCTCCCCCACTGAACTTTCCCTTGTTCTTACCAAATTCCTTAGAGGGAAGGCACTGACTGCCTATCACGCCCTCCCGGTGGAGGACCGGGGAGATTAGGCGGTTGTATGCCAAGCTGCCACCAAGGTGTACGAGATCACCCCTGAGCGCAGGAGGAGATAATGGAGAGGGCAGACAAGAGATATAGGCCAGACATGGTCAGACTGGGCTTAACACTCAGAGCGGGTGCTAGTGAAATGGCTTGAGTCTGAAGGGGCCACCAGCACAGCCGAGGTACTCGAGAAGTTTAAATTAGAACATTTTCCTGCGCTACGTCCCTCCCACTCTGGCCACGCACAGTAGAAAAGGCCCCTGCAACACTGACGTTGCCGCATAGCTGATACGTGGGAGACTCGCCACCCTTAGGAGGGATCAATGGGGCGGAAGATCTATCCCCCGCCCTTCCTTGGGGATCTGCTCCCCCAAAAGAATGGGAACTCGGGGAAAACACTAATGTGCGGCAATTGTAAAAAGCCAGGGCATTCCTCTGACAAGTGCCGACACAAGCAAACAGCGCCTTCTAAACCCTCTCCCAGAAACCCACCAATAACTCGCCTGCACACCGAGTCAAGGCATTCGATGATTCTGGCGCGCAAATCTCCATCAAACGAAGGGACAGAGTTCCCTATGGAGCTATCATTAACAGTCGAAAACTCGTCACAATCCAGGGAATAAATCAGTTTAAAATTATACCCCCTACAGTACAATTAAGAGTCACAAGACCTCATCAATCTAAAATTTGCAATCTTGCAGTAGCAAGCTACATTCCTGGAGGGTATGACTTCCTCCTGGGACAGGACTTTCAGTACCCACTTAACCCGTGGATGGATTGAGCTTCAGTGTGAAGTAAAACAGGTTTGGGGAGGTGGACGGATTGCGCTTCAGTGTGAAGTAGAATTACACCCCACTGTTATGGTAATAATGATTCGAAACAAAGGTGCCAATGCTTCTACTGTATATGCTATAAATTCACTAATGGCAACTTTTATACAGACGTGAGAGTTAGGCTAGTATCAGTAATCCTTGTGACTTCAAGGGGGAAGGTACTGCATCTCTCTCTCTTACAGGAGTCTTTTTGTAAATTTGCTTGTAAATATACGAAGGGGTTGCTGTTGTTTTTTGTTTTTGTCTTTTAAGATAGTATGTCGGTTGTAAATGTAATTTTACAAAGAAAATTGCAAGGAAATATTAGAAAAAGCATGTAAATTAAAAAAACAAACAGAATCTTCCTTCTCGGGAAATTATGGGAATATTTTACATCAAATATGGAAAAATTTATTACTGCTTTTATTTCTTATCTGTTTTGATATTCTGAGCGTAATAATAATTTTAAAAATCCTGGCGAAAAATTATTAGAAAAAACATATATAAGTCAGCCCAACCTAGCGTCATGCAGAGGCCCCCAAGGGGCAGCGTAAATAGTAATTTTCAACTGACGAGCAGCTAGGGAAGAGTTTTAGAATTTTTTTATTTATACAGGGTGAATGATGATGACTTTCCATCGATGTGATTTTTTTTTATTTTGCCGACCTCGTTTCCCAGCTCTGAGGGTGCTGGGCATTGATAAATTATGAGTCCCTTAAGGGTTAAGGACAACAATCCAGGGGACCACATTCCCCAACTCATTAATGGGAAGCCTCAATCCTCCACCGACCTTTCTGATTCCTTCTCGGCAAGAAGAGGTACAACTGAAGTTCCTACATAGTCCACCTGAGTATGATGATACCCCCTCTTGGATTCCCGAGGTCCCATTCCAGTGCCAGAGCCCTGCCTCAGTGAAGAAGAGGGCCCCAATGAGACCTCTTCTTCAGATGCAAGAACAGCTCCAAATCCCTTAGTGCGACTGCATGCACCGAGCAATGCCAAACGCTCCTCCTCTGACCGATGAGCACATCTGGTGCCTGACCCTGTTAGTGCCAGCGAAAGCTTCCAAATCCATTCAAGACGGAGGAACTCAGACCCCTCTCTTCTCCTGTCACGCCCTAACTACCAGACCATAGAATCATACAATTTCTCCGCTCGCATCAGACAAAGGCTCACACTCTTTGCAGCGATCATTGATCAAACATCATTGCTACCTACACCTCATGCAAACCCCTGAGTGAGGGTCCACCTCCTCTCTACCCTCACCTTGGCTCACTCACACAACATACTGTCAGCTAGCAGAACTTTGTAAGACATCATTCAGACTCAGTCAAAAGCAAAATCACCTAAACAGTCCACAAAAAGGATCGTGGCCAATCCAGAAAGCTGTGTCAAAAAACCAAAAGTTTTAAATACTCTTTTGTAAAACTGGAACTTCATTCCTTAACCTTTTTTCTTCATTTGCTTTGTTCATTCGTACATAAATGAATACCATTAAAATTTCGTCCCCATTAACAAAAAATCAAATAGAAAATGGGAATGGTTCCAGTAAAATCATAAAAAAATGGCGAAATACAAATGAGTACTAACCCTATAGTATATACTGCGAACCCCAGTTTTGAAATTCTGTTTAATTTCGGAGAAATAGAACTGTGAATAATCTCTTTGACAGGTCACATGGCTTTCAAATTCCCACAAAACTGTCAAGTTAGCGATTTTTTTTTAGCTATTAGCTACGCATTGAGTTTGTAGACCATTATTGTCTGTTGACTGAAAATATGAATTGAGTATTTTCATTACAATTTCTATTAAAGGGGATATCATTTAAAACCAACGCTGAGACAACTGGGTGCCTCGGCCCTTTCTCTCGTGCTGCTCCCAAATTGGGCCGGGGAGAGTACTCTCCAGGCCAGATTGGGATACTCGATATTCCGTAGAATCTCGAGCACTCCGAGCAGCTTGTGAACCTCTAGGGCTGGGAAAAGGAGCACAAACATAGTTCTGCAAGTCCGCAGCTCCCGAAACACAAAACCCAAGGGTATGCAAATCGGTTTCCGAACCCAAAGGTCGGGAAGAGCCAACAAGAGACCCACTGCCTCCTCACAAGGAGGCAGTCCCTAGACGTCCAAAGGACATCAAGGGAGAAGCAGCAGCCTTCCTCTCCTTCAGCCGATGGAGGTCTATACAGTTTCCCAGGACCCCCTCAAACCTCAGTAGTGGAAGGGAAGAGCTGAAGAATACAGCGGCTACCTCCACAGGGCAACTTCCTTCACCTTCACTCCAACTTCTACAGGATGGTGGACACGAAACATCGTAACCTCCAGGGCAGCTAGGCAGGATCACAATGGAAGCAGCCCAGGACACAACCGCCAGGAGAAGCAGCAAGCATGATCAGAACAGCCGATGCAGGAGCTACGGAAGCAGTTCGGAGGGCAGAGCTACAGCAACGGCCAGGAACGTCACCAGCAGCGACCGAAACCATCAGGACGGGTGTGGCAGGAGACCAGGAGGAGCTGCCCAGAGACTTGTCGCCGAGTCAACAGGAGCAATAAGACAAGAGAGACAGCAGGAGCAGATGGACCTCAGATACGCCAGAGGCAGTGCCACAGCATACATGAAGGCCAGCAATGACAGCAATTGATCCACAGAGTCGGAACGATCCCGATGTGGATTTATGCCATTCCGACCAGGTACTGTGGTCAATCCCAAAGCAAACACTGTATGAGCGTCGGGACTCCTTCAGGAAAAGATATCCCAACTGCTGTGCCTGCAATGTTCACTGTCAACCTGAAAGAAAAAACAAAGATGATTAGTAGAGGGAGACTCCTCTCGCTCCAAGGGGAACTGCCCTACGCAGCAAGAGGCCGCCCCTGAGAAGAGGTTCCCCAACCACCCATGGCAGCTCCCCCCCTCTTCGTGGTCTTTGCTAGACAAGCGAGCGAAGAGGGCAAAGGAGAGAGATCTCTCCCAAAGGAGAGATAAAAGAACCTATAGGGAGAGAGAACGAAGGAGGGAGGCCACCAAGGGCACCATGGAAGCGAAACACTCAGCAAAAATAGAAAGGAAGTAGTTATGCCCTTGTACATGGAGGGTGGGGGCCCAAGAAGGGGGGCAAACTTGTTACGTCCCGATCAATGAAGGGGAGCGAAGATGTTACAACTGGAAGAGAAGCATTACCACTTGGTTACACCCCTCTAAATACGCCCTTGGCTGTCAAACCCAAGAGATCCGAAAACACATCTGCAATGCATGACGGCCAAAAGCAAAATGGAATGTTTACATCTGGGCAGGTGGGTGTTCCTGCCTACCTGACGGTAGTTACTGCCTAACCACCTTGTTCAAGAGTTTAATGGCCGTGTTCAGCTTCGCGTAAGTAAATCCTAATGTAAAGGACCGATGGCTTGTATATTGTGTTGGATAATATATATATATATATATATATATATATATATATATATATGCAAAAATCATAGTAGATGCACGTAACTTCAATGTATAAGCGAATCCACAGGGAAAATGACAAGCATAAGTTCAGTACCAAGAGCTTTCACATTTTGTGCCCAGACAATGTGTTAATAAACGTGAAAGCGCTTGGTACTGAACTTCTGCCTGTCATTTTCCCGTGGGATTCGCTTATATATAATATATATACATACATATATAATATATATGGTGACTACAGACCCTCTGTGAGCTAGTGTATCTTATGATGCCTACCTGTTGAGAAGTCTGACTAGGGGCTCTGATCGAGTCCCCACTAGACCTCCCTCTGATGCTGTCACTCTGAAGGTGGTCCTACCTCACCACACTGCCCTATGAGTGCTGATGCCTCTGTAGCCAGGTAGCACCCTTCTACTTCTTATGCTCCCTCTATGGTGGGGGACTGTATGCAACACAGCTCCCACTGATGCCCTGCTACGGGAACCTGGCTCTGATCTCCTTGAAGTCTTGTCCATGGACTAGGGTAATGTGATTGGAAGTTGCCTGTTCGGCCTCGCCAGTTTGTCTTTACCCGATTTTTTTTCACCTGTTCTTTTATTCCCATTATCCATACCCCTTTGCGTTCTCCCTCAGAGATTCATATGACCTGATTGTGGTGTCTGATTTATCAATAGTGGAATACTAGTGTTAACCCTCTGGTGATCCGATGATGTGAAACCATGTCAATAAATTTTTTGCCGTAATTGCTCCGATGACGCGATCCGTAAGTTATTTTCGGGGGAAATTCACCCCCTCAAAAAAAAAGTCAATCGAAGAAAGTGAGGACTGCGCCATTACGTGGGCAGATCTTGGACCTACACGAAAACGTCAACAGGAAACCGATAGGTATCGTGCATTCGCCTCGCAGTCCTCCTCCAACTGAAGCACTTCACCTCGAGTTCAGCAAGTCTTTTTAGCGCCCTCACGTCTTTTGCTTTGTCGTCATTTATCTGCGTTTGTGAAGTGCTTTTGCTTTTGTTATTGTTATAAGTGTGTTTGCAAGTGATTGTTGAGTATTTTGAATAATATTTCAAGTGTTTTTCGATAAGATAAATAGTGAAGAATTTACTTTTTTACATATATTTCTGTCTTTCAACAGCATTTCCGTCTTTCAGCTTCAACTGCTCAATTTTTTCTGGGAACACTTATTGCTTTTACATGGGCTATTTATAGAAAATTTATTCAGCTTTCCATTGCAACTTTTACTTTTTTCTTAGCGTTATTCATTACCGAGTAATTACGAAAAATGTAAGCGTAAATATGAGCACTCGAGAACCCAGTCGAGCTGCATAGTTCGGCCTAGGGTTTACGAGTGCGAATAATTTTTTGTACGTCTGTTTGTGCATCTGTAAATAACTTCAATGTACATGTATTATATATCATTCGAACGGCCATTCTTTGTACTTTATCGTGCTGAATGGCAAAATATAAAAATATCAACATTTCTATATAAAAATCTTTAGCGAACTTTACGTGAAAATAACAAAACTCATGTCTTTGAGCTTCAATGCTCAATTATTTACTGGGAACACCTGTTGATTTTAGGTAATATATATGCAGGAAATTTATTCAGCTTTCCATTGCAGTTTTCACTTTTTCTAACATTATTTATTACCGAGTAATTATGAAAAATGTCAGAGTATATATATAAATTTTATAAGCGTTGAACGCTGTAGTTCTGCCGGAATTTATGCATGCCTAGATAATTTTTTGTACACCTGTTTGTGCATCTGTAAATAACTTCAATGTGCATGCATTATATATCACTCCAACAGCCATTCTCTGTACTTTATCATGCTCAAAATATCAACGTTTCTAAATAATAATCGTTGCCGTATATTTTTAGAAAAAAAAAAAAAAGATTGTCCGTAATCTAACGCCAATTGCTCAATTTTATTCTAACAATGCATATATCTTTCTTTTGTGAGTTTTATAGGAAATTTATTAAGCTTTCTAATGCCACCTTTACTTTTTTCTATCATTATTCCTTACTTAGGTACGATACGAAACGTCAACATAAGTAGGTTGGAAAATCTGAAAATTGCACTCCGTAAAAAATTGGCATTTTTTAATCGGTAACAGCTAATTAGCTAACACATTTATAGCAAAATGATTGCTTTCACGTGAAAGTTCAGACATTTCCACACAATTTACATATAAATTAAACTCCCCAAACCTAATTGTTATATTTTTCATTATTTCAAGAAAATATCTACGATTTTCCTTAAAAATTTCACGTTCAACAAGTCTTTATTATTTCTAAGCCTTGCAAAGATTTTCTTATTGCTTTAGGAACAAATTCAGTCATTTGCCAACATCATAAAACAAACCAGAAGCCTATATCAGTTGTAGTTTGGACTTATCAATTTTTACAAAGAAACTTTTCTGTGCGGGCCCCACTTTCCCCCTCAAGGCATAAGTTGCGTACCGGGTAGCACTATAGGAACCCCCGTAAGTGCGAAAGGGTTAATCTTACGTTTTCTTTGACTATAAGTAATAACACAGTGAATTACTCATGCCAGTGTCTTGCTATTTGCTTAAGTATTCCAAGTTAAGTGTCACTCAAAGTCCCTTCGTGTATTACAACATCCCTGCTCTTGCAGGTCCGAGATGTGAGTATCTGCTGTGTGAAAAATTACCTGTAGGTCAACAGTGCCAGCTCCCTGCAAACCACAGGAGCCATACCCGGTCAAGATATCCAGAATCCCAGTGTGATCCCTGTCTGTACCCTATCCTGTACATTCTAAGGACCCTACCCATAATTATGACATGCATTATCCTACGAAGGCAGAGTTATACTGCTTGCACTTGTGAGGCACTCTTGCTTAGTGACTGTGATTTTAGTCCAGTAACTTGAACAGTGCCACGGAGCTCCATTGATAGCTCCTGTAAATATTCACTCTTCTGATCTTCTAGTGAATTATACTTCTAAGTGGACAATCTGAGTTTGCTTTGAGCAAGCTGACACCAAGATGAACACCCATGTGAACACCTGAGGGGTTGTTACCAGCCTGAACTCAACGCTTTGAACTGGAGGCACTTCCTTGAGTACCAATGGATCCAAAAATAAAATTCCTCTGATCTACTGAAATCATCAAGTTATCTATCTGAAAATTCTAGCAAGGAATGAATTCCATCTGAATAAAATCTGTAGTGCAGAACTCATTCCAAGGATAGATGTCTATCATCTGTCTCCAAAGCCTAACTGAATTTTCACCAAGAAAGCCAAATGTAAAAGGCTGTGGAAAGTTTGTCTTTTCCAGAACTGACCTCGACTCTGCTAACTGGTCTAGAGCTGGCGAGATCTTGGAAGGCAGGATGGAAATGACATCGTGTCAGTAGTTTTGAAAATACATTGGCACCTCAACTTACTGGACCTCAGATTAGCAGACTCCATTACACAATGGATGTGCCTGAGTCCAATAATAATAATGGAAATATTCTGTACTTAAAGGAGTAATCCAGCATGGACACTAGGGTTATTGTATGATGCAACAAACACATCAGAGTGGACGAGCTCTTTTACATTCTGGAATAACCCGGTAAGTACACTAGACTCTTGGACGGTGAACAAACACATGCTACTGGCAACACTAACTGTCTGAACCTATGAGGATGGGTCCTTTGTTTCCAAGGCAAGTGACTTTTCATGCCCCACTAACCACTTCAGTTGTTAAATTTTTAGTCTGCATATGTCTGTGTGTCTATACATGTACGTATGCATCTCGTTGGGAAATAAAACACATTATTGTACTGTATTAATGTAATTTTCAGTCGGTGCATGTGTAGAGGGTACACAAACATATTGAACTAAAATATTCTCTCTCTCTCTCAGTATTTTTACTAACATCCACTTAATGCAGTACAATACTGTATTGTACTTAATACAGTACAGTAATGTAGTATGCTGCACATATTTGCAGTATTATATGTATAAAAGTGCACGTGGAAAGGTAATATGCAACCACACACAGTGTGTGAAGATTAACTACACACTCATGTGTTTGCCCACCTCTCTCTCTCAGATTCTTTTAGAGAGAATTTGAGGTTACTTGTGTTTTAAAAGAAACAGTGTTTGTTTTTGTATTGTATAAATTTTGTGTACAGTACTTTACATACCTTGTGTAAGAAGGAAGTGAAAACAGAACAATGCAAGCTAAGCACAGCTTAAATACTAAAGGAGAATCAACAAATCACAGTTGAAACACCAATGTTTAAACAGAGGACCATGTTAGTAATGATGTCACGGGATGCCAGTAGTATGTACTGGACAAATAGTGGGAAGCAAGAGGATTCTTGCATAACATCACCACAAAACCGAGTCAACAGAAGCAAGGTCCCAGTGGCCTTGGATGAAGCCGTCTGCACAAGTGGAGAAGGAGAGGGTGGCATGACGTCGTCATGTACCTTGACAACCATGGTGTCGCCTGCCCTGATGGGGAAGAAGAGGTTTCTTGCAAGAGGTCATCACGTAACTGTGAATGCATCCGAGAAGCAAATACTGAAAAATGAGAGCTGTCTATCACCAAGCTAACTCACTCTAGATAAATAAGTGGCAGAAAAGGACAAGCTGCTATACGAAAAGAAATAATTGTTAAAAGATGACGAATACGAGATGATAAAGAAGAAAACTGAGTAAGAGGGGGGGAGGGTTACTGTCCACTTGGGGCAAAAGAAAACAGCTAAACTGACTCACAGCTCAGAACTGTTGAGGCAAACATAATATGTCTGAAATTCTAACACTACCAACCACCTACATCACAAAACTCTCTCCAAAGGGATGTTACGGGAGTCAGCCATGGTTGCCAACTTAGAGGAAAAACCACTCTGTTTAACAGATTTCAGGTTCTCACAGTTGGCAATACTGGCTAACTAACGCAAAAGTCAAAACACACAAACCATATGGCCAGAACTGTGTGGCAGCTCGGTGCCGAAACCAAAATGGAAAAAACGGTGAGAGAGTTGTTGATGGGCACAGAACCTTGGTCCCCAGACATGCCTTGATTCCCCGTCAGAGGAGACAACCAACCGATGCAAGGCAGTCCAGAGGGTGGGCTACAGACAAGACGCCAAGGCCCTGACAACTTCTCTCTTGAGGAGGAAATAATGGAGGAGGAGAAGCAACACCAGATTAGACAAGGAAAAAACTGAATAGGCTGCTGGCGTGCCCTAATTGTCTACTTGCACTATTGGCCTCTAACATCTTCTGATACTTGACAAAATTACATCCTCTCATCAAACTCATAACCTACATAAGAAAACCACATCCGAGCCTGCGCAGTAGTCTAACAGCTGCTAACACAAGCTACGTTATAAGCAAAACCTAAACAATCTGTTTCCAAAAACTCTTCCCTACACAGCCTAATGCTTTCAACTCTGCTTGCTGTAGATGACATAAAGCAAAAACAGAAAACAATCACAATATTGTAAAGGAGAAATTAGCCACAAATCATCAAATATGTATTACTACAGCCGATCGAGACCATGTGTTTAACACGTCAGCCTGAAGAAATATGACAATGTAAAAATTCCAGCACCATCTGGAGGGAAACAGATGAATACAAACTCAGTCCTAGCGAGTTAGCCAAGCGTATTTTGATCTTTTTAAAATGCTGATCATACCAAATGGCGTGAAGATAATGCTAACTTTAACAGTAGGTAAGATTCATTCCAAATAAGTGTACAGTAACATGACAAAAGTAAACAGCCAAAACCATGAAATACCAACAAGTACCTATACACAATGGTAGCAAGGTGAATTTTAAAGAGCTAAAACATCTGAAATACATCTGGTTTAGAACAGGTGTACTAGACACCATCTGAGGTCAGTCATTCGATCTTCTTTTGTTTGAATGCTGATGTGCCTATCATCACAGAGATATATATAAGCTATCCTTAACAGTAGGTAAGATTCATCCAAAATGATAACTTTTCACCAGTCCCACCACAACTTTACTCTTTGGAAAGCATAAAAATGAACCTAATACCAATCTATTCATGAGATATTACTCTCATCTGAAGAGTGAACAGGATGAAGACTGCTCATAGGATGCACTTTGATCTCAGAGGAATGCCAATGCATTTCCTCCAAACATCGACAATTTCCTGAACTTCACTCCTTATCTGTACACAAGAGTCCAGTGGCAACAGAGTAAGCTAGCAAGTTCAACCAAAGGTCAAACTACTAAGCTACCTGGAAGGTGATGGAGAATGATTCCATAACTGCGATGAAAGAACCTTCTTGGAGTTTCTCTAAGGAAGGTCATTTGTCAACACTGATCTGCTTAATCTGCTGGACAGCAGGGAACCTTCTGAGCCACTGATCTGACTCCTAACATGATCCATGACATCATGAACAAGCAATCAAAACAACTGTCTCACCTCTATCAATAAGGTGGGTACAAGGAAGAACTGCAGACAGCAAGGTAAGAGAGAGGGCAAAAGATTCAGCAATGCTGAAAAAACCAGTGAAACATTATCTGCCCGTTCTCGTCTGTGGCCAAAACTCTCCACTGCAAAGGAGACCAACCAGTACACACCTAGCAGGGGATACTAAATCAGAACAAAACTAGTTACACTAACAACAGATGCAAATGCCTGATTATGTCCTTCACACCTTATGCTGTACACTTTTCTTGTTCAAATCCATACTGAATGAAATACAAAAACTGCATACAATCAATAAAAAAAATGATATATGTTTCAACTTGATCATACAACAGCAATATGCTTCGACACAGCCAAAGAAAAAAATGTGAGTGCATGGAGGTTTCCCACCTTTCCCTCACCAACCTATCTCCAGTTAACCACTTTATCATCAAGTTTCAGCAATCATTCCAGCTCAGGGGGAGGAATATTCTTACATAAAATGCAATGGTTTGTATTCCTATAAGAACAAACATCAACTGGTTTTAGTGCTTGAACTTATTGTAAAAAAAAAAATATTCTTACTGTCAACACCAGATGTTAACAACTCATACAAATTGAGAGGAAGATACTAAAAAAAAAATAAATAAAAATTGGCCATACCCTAGCCAACACCAAATTAGCCTATAGTATCAGAGATGGCCAAATAATATTCATTTTAGCCTTTCCCCAAGGAATGTAGGGGCAAGTGAATAAAAGGCCTAAGTATTTACAGATAAACCATGAAGGCTTGCATCTTTTTTTTTTTTTTTTTTTTAAATCAAAGGTTATTGTTCATACAGTTCAGTTTCTCATATCTAAGGTTATTGTTTTTAAAAGTTCATTCCATGGGTTCTTGGATACAGACCAAAATTGGTGATGGGCATTTTTTTAGTACATGCACAAAGGCCTTAGGCTAGGATGGGTCCATGGTAAATGTCTGCTACTTTTCCAAATAATTTGGTGGCTGTTAAGCTACTGTTCATATAATTTTCACAAATAATTTTGTGACTGCCAGGCTACTGTTCAAATACTTGGACGGAGTATCTTTTTAATGAGTTACATTGTGATTTATGTGATGGCACTGCCTTCATTTTGGATTTCTCCAACCAAAATGGATTAGTTTCATGCAGAATGTCTCCCATAATTGCTGGAAATGGGGGAAGGGGGGGCACAAAAACGGTCATTTGCGCCAACAATAATGATCGGAAATGCTTAAAACATAAAATAACCAATAATGAAAATATACGGTTCATGCACTGAGTTAACGATTACAATACCAAAATATTACCCAAAACTAGCCTAGTTTAACTATGAGACTCATGTTTTCCTATGGGTGCCATTAACTGCATCTTAATTGAGCAACAGATTACACTACAACCTCAACCATCTGACCCAGTTTCACAACTAATGAGCAAAAACCCAATTAAAATAAACACACGGTTAATAAAGCATGAACCATACGAGGCATACCTATTGCTGACCGCTGAAAAGGTTAAGAATTAAGTAACCATTGAAACTTTAAACTAGAACACTCAATACATAACCTACTTCATACCTAGGTTATGTGTAGTCATGATATAATAATGTACTATCAGTGTGATAAAAATGAACTAAGTCTTCATAGTATTTTGGAAAAACCTGCAAACAGGGGAAACTCTTTTTCAAAGTAAAAAAAAAAAAAAAAAAAAAAAAAAAAAAAGTTTGTTGGGAGAATGTTGGTCTTGAAGTAATAAGTTTAAGTATACCTTAGTTTAACCAGACCACTGAGTAACAGCTCTCCTAGCAATGGGACCTACAGCTTACTGTGGAATCCGAACCATACTATAACGAGAAACGAACTTCTATCACCAGAAATAAATTTCTCTAATTCTTCAATGGCCGGTCGGAGAATCGAACGTGGGCCCAGCAGAGTGCTAGCCGAGAATGATATCACCCCATCCAATGAGGAACTTCTTGAAGTAATAACATATATCAATATATAATATATGGATGTCATTCGAAGGAAGTTTCTTGGTAAGATATATAAAAAAAAATACCAAATTTCAAATTCCTTCTAAATACGATGGTGCACGAATTCAATTTACTATGAAAAATCTTACCCAAAAAGGCAAGTTATAGTAAGTAGATAAGTACTGTATAAAGGAGAGGCTGCACGAAGATACCTGGTAGATCTAAGCCGGCTGTCCGCAGTGAGCTAGGCTATGGCAGTTGACATTTTCTATAGAACTGTACCTGCTGAACAAGAATTTAAAGTAATATTTTATTGCTCAGCTGTAATTAAGCTGTAAATTATCTTAGAACTGGTTTGGTAAAACCCTTTCAAGAAGAGCTAACAGTAAGGGGGACCTGTTGGGAATTCAGGTTTTTGGTGAGGTATAATTTGGGAAAAGGTTTGGGTACCTTATTGTTGTATTTCCTGTTATGTATGTCATCTGGAACACAAAAACAAGCATAAAAAAAGAAGGGCGAATAAACAGATAGTGGGAGCCATTCCAAAGGCACTTTTCATTCATTACTAGTACTACTGATCCTAAGCCTTAACACGCATGCACTAGCTTTTGGTTCACCCATCTGCAACTGCCGGTTTTCTGCGCTTAGCGAGAGCTGCAAGAGACTGGCAATTGACGTTTTCTTGAGTTATTTTACTTGCTGAACAAGAATTTAAAGTAATTACCTCTTGCCAGAACACATGAGCTTGCAGGAATCTTTAAAAATGCAGATAAGGCGCGCAGCGCCGTTCTACCACGGTGACCTATAGAGGCCACCCAAGTTGAAAGTGGAAATGGTCATGTTTTGTTTCCTGTTTACAAAAGCTTTGAATAGTGTGCAGTGGAGCCAGACTATGGCAATTGACGTTTTTCTATGTTATTTTACTTGCTTTATAAGAGTTTAAGGTAATATTTTGCCGGTCAGCTGCTGCTAAACTGTAATTTACCTCTGACTGTGTGCGACCCACTGGTACAGACGTGCAGTTTTCAAGGGTCAATTACATTTTAGTTACAGCCGACCGACAAAATATTATTTTAAATTCTTCTTCAGCAGGTAAAATAACATGGGAAACGTCAATTGCCATGGCTAGCTCACTGCTGGACAGCCAACTTAGAATTACCAGATATCCTTTTTAATAATTTTTGGGGCTGAACAATATAGAAAAGGGTGATATAACGCAGTAAAAAGTGAGATGTTCTGAGGAAATTACCGAGATAAGAAATCTGTCATCCTTTGTCTGTCTTTTTCGTTAATCCCAGAGTAGCCTAGCTGGTACTAAATATGGCGGAAGCTCCGTACAAATATCCATGAAATACGATGAATTTCTCATTATATCGGTGAGTTTCTCAGGTTATATCACCTGTACTGCATTACATACACTTTTCTACTTTGGTTTACGAAAATATATTTAAACAAAACAATCTATTAATGTGGTAGATTTTTTTACATTTACTTTTTGCGGAGCGCCTACAGTTTAGTTGGCCAAGGCTGTCGTGTAGGTTCCGACTAAGAAACTGGCAGACAAATACAAACAAGACAAACTTTTCCTAGAGTGCCAGGTCCTGACCCTACCAGATGTAACCAACCTAACCTAACATAGGGCGGCGTGCCGTAACCTGGCTGGGGGGATTCGCCCCCCTGGACCCCCCCGAAAGCGTGGGGTCGCGAGCAGGGTTGGGTCGCGGAACTACTTACCCTGGCGGAGTGATTGTATTCCAGGCAGGTGTTGAGCGGCCTGGCCAACGAAACTGTAAACTGCCCATTAATAAAGATACCCACCAAAAATGAATAACACGGGATACTCAATTCGGCGGACGAAATGGTAATTCTAAGCCAGCTGTCCGCAGTGAGTTAGGCTGTGGCAATTGGCGTTTTTCTATGTTATTTTACTTGCTTTACAAGAATTTAAAGTAATATTTTGTCGGCCGTTTGTAACTAAACTGTAATTGACCTTTGAAGACTACATGACTTGAATTACCTAACGCAGGGTAGGTCTAGGCCGGCATTCCGCGGCAAGCCCGCCCCCTTACCTCCATAGCTAATACGGCAAATTTGTAACTAGTAAACACCTCTAGGGTACGTTATGTTGGTATTTTGGGGTGTTTACTGGTTACAATTTTGCCGTATTAGCTATGGAGGGGTGGGGGGCTTGTGGTGGAATGCTGGCTTAGACCTACCCTGCGTTAGGCAATTCAAGTCGCGTAGTCTTCAAAGGTCAATGACAGCTTAGTTACAGCCGGCCGACAAAATATTACTTTGAATTCTTGTAAAGCAAGTAAAATAACATAGAAAACGTCAATTGCCATAGTCTAGCTCCCCGCGGACAGCTGGCTTGAATTAACAAAATTAATGTTCAACTGAATATCGGCCTACCTTTGATAGCCGCCATGTCACTTTCAAAGTACTTACCCCACTTGAATATCGACTGGGCTGATTATTCAAAACTAAAATATTTGACTGCACATTTAGAACATGTATATGTTATGAAGAAACTACTCGTCATATGTGCCTGATTTAGTTTACAGCATGATACCTGGGTATGCTATCTGTGACAAAGTGTCGGGAACTTGGCTAGCCTACCACAGGCTGTGCTCAGTACAGCCTTGTCTAAAAATGAAATGGAAATTTGATCAAACCGTCCTACCTTGTTCCTATGTGCCCAGTTTCATCGACAGTTAGAACGTGTGACAATTTAATCAAGAGATGAGCGGTAAGAATGTACTGAACTACACGGACACTAACGAAATCGCGGGGCATTCACTATCAAAGCAATCACTTCTGAGTTCCAACAACGTTACGGAATGGTTCTCTCTGGCTGTGGTGTAACTGTAACCGTCGATGACGTCATCGAACCAATGAGCAGTCTGCATGTCTTGAGATGCCACAAGTCGCAAGTTCGAGTAATTTTGTTTTAAGTTTTACTGTGACTTAAAGAGTGTCACGTAGATGCGACAAATACTTAACTTTGTTTTATAAAATCATAACTAATGCAAAGGATTATCGTAAATATTACAATGCGCTTTGCTCTGAAATTCTTTTAAAAGGTGCACATCGTTAACCCTCTCGTTGCTTGCATGGCATTCGAGCATTGCTTACGTTTTAATCTTTCTGTAGTTTGAGTGCCATCCCCGTGATCTGCAACCCAGTTACATTTTTAAAGTAATTAAATTTTACTTATTCTGTTTATTTTCATCACCTTCCTCATTTTGAAGACCCTTCCATTAGCCCTTATTTATTTGTAGATGATAGTTGAATTTGATGTTACATGTCCGACTTCGTTTTAATATATATGAATTTAGTTTCTTTTCATATGCCTCTTCAGTTTCCATCATATCTTTCTGACAGGTGTATATTTAAAGGTCCGTTTTCCAGTTTCTCTTTATACTACAATTAGGCCCATTTATATACTATTGTGTTCATACTTCGATGTAGTTATGCTTTGCTGTTTTATTTACATGTTTCAATGGCACTAATCATGGTGTAACACAACACAGTTAATGACAAAATTTTGCCTCAGAAGGTAGTCATTGAAGCTCAATTTTTTAATATAACTAATTTTCATTTTGAATCTATATTTTGCTTCTCGTGAGTCACAGCTGCTTTTACTTCAGTTTGTTCACTTTGTTTGGTTTTACGTAGAGCCCTCCACACGGATAATTCCCTCTCTGGCGGGCCCTTGTACGTTTTCAAAATAAGGTGCTTCTTATATTTTATAATTGTCTTTCAATGTTTTCTCGTCAGTATCGTAGCTCCTGCAGAATATGAGAGTCTAGTTCTTTTTTAAATGTGCTTTCTTCTTGTATGCTAGTTTTATTTCCTACGGACTGTATGTTTATCAAATTGCATAGAAGATTATTAATCAAAGCCATGATCCGTATTATTTTTCACCTTTGGCACATTTTTTATATACTGTTCACTTATTGCCATCATATGTTTTATGTTTAGGCTGTATCACTATGGCCTTTCTTTAAACAATTTTTACACTTGAAGATGCTGCTATTGCATTCATTTGATTTGTGATTTTCACTGCATCTAGGGCAAGCTTGGTCATTTCTACAATTTGTTGCGCTATGACCAAATTTCTGACATTTGTAGCATTGATAGGGCATGTAACAGTCGTATACTTTGCAACGGCTATACAGTGTACACAATTTCTCACCTCTATCATAGATAGCCTTTCGTATTTGTGGTGTGCATTTGATATCATAGTGTTTGTATTTGTCATCTTTGGCTATCATTTCCTTTACAATTTTCAGGTCGTCATTTTCAGAAATGAGGTTACCTATCCATGGATTTGTCTTTACAACGACATCTTCATCCTTCAGGACATAGACTACTTAAGTTTTTGGTTTAAGTTTACCTTCTTATACACTGATATATTGCTGAATTCCTGACTCTCCCTTTTTGCCTTTTCTAAGTTTTTCCTGTCTGGAAATCTTACAAATAAGTGTCCATCTCTTGTTGTTTTAACCCATTCAAGTGGCGCCGTTATTCTACTCATAATTTGTCTCTTTTCATTTGCTGCGGTGCTCTCTCGTTTGTAGGTAATTTGATCAGAAGCACTTTTTGTCTTTAGTGACTCAGCATAAGTTTTGTCCATGTTTGTCATGGTCTGTACATCTTTATTATCAACATTGTCAATTTTGTTTTGGATTTCATCTATGTTGATCATTACGCCATTAGCTTTCTGAGCCGAATCCTGAATCAACGCAACCGGTAGAGAAATTCACCCTCACACCCCACCATACTTCTCTTTACTTACGCTAATTTTATGTTAGCGTTCAGTATTCAAAGGGTAGACAAATCTTTTATCTCTGTTAAAAATAAATTTGTGGATGTAAAGAAGGCTAAGCTATATCCAGTTTTTTTCCAAGTATAGGTAGATGCTGGCAGCTGATCCTGTATGTGAAGGTCATTCTCACATTAATATAGATTTTGCCAGAAGTCTTTACACTGCCAGTCTATAGGCCTATGTAGTATGTTGGGATTCATGCTTAGACATTTTGTGCCACCCCTATTTAGTCTGTTTTTGCTTCTTAACCTTTGGTGTAAAGTAACTGATGTTGGTTCTAGTCGAGCGATTGATATCAAGCTTTGAGAGCCTATGGAACATGAATTTAGAACAGCTCGAAGATACTTTGGCTTGCACTAGTACGTGTTAGTGTTTCATTACTAGATTTTGCTGCTTCCATCTTGTGCTACATTAGTTACTACCATCAAATTCGCTGCATTAGTAGTCAGGTGTAGTCAGGCCATTTGCTAACTTCCTCATCCCATTGATGATGATAATTATTTTTACTGGAATTCATGAATTAGTCGATTTGTATGAACTAGGGGAATGACAGTGTTGTGGTCCTGGGAATTGGAAGGGGGTTTGTTAAGGTGAGCAAAGTGTGGCTGGCAGGAAGGAGAGCCGAGAGCATGACGATTTGGTGGTTGTGGGACGTCCTGGTCTGCTGTTTCGAATGTTGTTCCCTAAGGGTTGTAAGTTGACTTTGGAATTAGTGCCCTGTACTGAAGTCTAATAAGGTGAGTTTTTGGTTATTTTAACCTACAAGCTATCTAGGCAGTATTGGTTAAGAGGATGGCTGATATGATTAAGCCCATAGATATAGAGGAGAGAGTTTGGACAGTCACGTAACCGCCGCGTGCAAGTGAGGTGACATTGCTGTGTTCTGATTCCCAGATATGGCAGGCAATGACTGCACCCGGTGCTGGGCCACCAGTGTGTTGCATACTGAAACAGGATCACCCCAAAAAAAAACGGCATCACATTTCATAAGAAAGCGTTAATTTTCATTCATGAAAATAAAACTGTTGAAACAACCTCAAACAAGTAAACGTGTTAGATCGCAGTCAACTACATGCCTTCTTTTTGAGCTAATAAAATAATGAATTGTAATAAGCATTTTATTAAAGCCTGTTTGACATTAAATTCATATAGCATAATAAATGAGCATGTAGGGTTACTTTTAGCCCATATAAGTATGGTTAAGTCTGACAATTTTCCCTACTACAATGTACGTAGTATCATGAGGCCTAGCCCTAGGCCTGCTGCAGTTTTAAGTGTTACTGAAGTGTTATAATGTTACTTACCATGTTATCAGTAAGTTCTCAAACCTCCTGGTGTGCAGAGGACTCAGCTGAATTAGATCTACCAGAACACTTAAAGGTAGTATTCTTCAATTTTACCGTTATCATTTTTACTCTAAAGGATACTTCAAAATCATACTACATTATAGCTTTAAAAGTAAACTTGACCAACTAGCTAGTCAACAAGTAAACTTTACCAACTAGCTAGTCTACCAGGGTCTATCATCAAATAAACAAGGGTAGCCTACCATAGCCTAACCTTAGCTTAGCAAAGGTAGCTTAACTTGGCATAGCATTCAAGATCGCTGATTTTTCTATCTGTTCCTCTCTACGGACTATGAAACCCCTAAAGAATACAACCTAACGCAGCTAGCTCAAGTTTGGCTAGACATGAAAGTCTAAGTTATTCTTACAGGTTAGCCTAACTTAGACTGTACAGTGTAAATAAGTATGTTGAATTATAGGTCAGTATAACTGCGACATGTTACATAGCTTTATATATGTACCTCCAGGTAATATTTGCACATGAAGCTGTACATACAGCTTTATGTCATGGTTCAAATGCTTTGATCTGGTTCTGTATAGTACATACAGTGTACTCTCCCCTAAATCACAGCTGTATGAATATGAATTAATGCAGATTGTAATTACATTTATACTGTAATTAAATAAATAGTTTCTCCTAAAGATGTCAGCAGGTCAGTGTAGGAAGCCTGTTGTTAATAATGTGTGACATGTGAGATTCAGGACTGATTTTTGTCAATTTTGTGTTCAAGATTTCCTGATAACAAAGAGCGAGACTGCTACCTTACTTGAATTAGAAACAGCAGAAGGGATAAAGAGCCAAATGGTGGATCGTGCAGATGCAACAAGCATTTTCTGCCAAAGTACATTCTCAAACCTATCCTGGTATGCATGAGCTTAAGTTTCTGCAACAGACTTTGAAGTCCAGAATATGTTAAGAGGCAACAATGTGGCTACCAAAGTAGATTTAGTCTAATAAGTAACCAGAAGGGGCAAGCTGGCATGTACATCATTACTGGCAACGGCAAGTTGCTCCTACACGATATGCAAACCCTCAGCCCATTACAATAGGAATTTACTTCAGTGCAGCTGGAACATGGCTGTTTAACTTCAAACAAGGTGATGAAGTACATAGTTAACTATCAACTACAGGTGGGAGTCCTGCCCACCCAGTCAGTATACAATCACTTTGCTTTTGGTCGCTGGTGAGAAAGGACGTGTGCTTCTTCTCCTCTCTGCCTGACGTTTGACTTTGTTTACATTTTCTTCATTTTGTTGATATTGCTGATATGTAAGAGACCCATCGCACTGATCGCGGTCACTTTCGAGCACACGTGTGTTTCGTCATCCTTGGGAGGGGACAAGACTGAAAACAAGAGCATCCCGTTTTCTCTCTCAGAAGGAACGCAACTTCTACCATACAATATTTCTGTCTGTTTCTCGATTTATGTACAATCACCACTACTGGCAATGCCATGCAAACATTCTAATCATGTACTCATAATGTTCCACCAAATCTTCTGTATCAAACTGTATGTATGTTTCTGTTTGTGAAGACGCCAAACGTCTCGCCATTTCACATATATTATGCTACTGCATTGTATTCATTAATCTGTCTCGAATCTCATGCAATCGGCCATATGTGGAATTTCCTGGCCTTTGCATTGAAATATGTTTTAGCACTGTACGTATATTATGTCTCTCACAATCACCATCTGTTTGTCTGCCAAGAAACAGATGTCCGAAACATTACCTCTGTTTTGCCCTGTCTGTGTGTAGATGCTACTTTGCAGCTCGCACCAGCCAATAACAACTTCAAAGATTCTGTACATTCATTTGCGGGCTGCTCTAGGAGCAAGAGCCCGTGCTGGCACAAGGCCAGCTAAATCTGAAACAACAACATGTACATTTATTCAGTAAGGAACCACCAATAAACCAGTCAACACCCAGCCATTATGTCACTCAATCCCATCGTTACAGATACAGTATATAATTATAACGTATTATAATATATGCGAATACAACTCCTTGTTTTCCTCTTAAGTTTACGCTTTCAGTATTCTAATACTGTATAGTGATTCATACTGATATTATTGTAAACCCTATGACTTTTATTAGCCGATTATGTGTCAGACTAGTTTTAACATTTAACATTGGTCTGGTTTAGGCACTGAGCAAGAGAAAGTGCCGAAACTTGCAGGTGTTTCGACACTTCCTGCCAATACTGTACCGCTTCGAGTGCTCAGTCAGATTCCCAACCCAGTGCTTCAGACTCAAGGGTCCGAGCACTCAGAGACGCTGGAAGGAAGTTCCCTGTTCAGTCTTCTCATCAGGAGGTCTTGGCCTTGAAGAAGACTGGAACACATTGAGAGGATAGCGCAAGTTCACATCAGATGGTACTCAGGCACTTGGCTCCAGCCAGCCCCCAATCCTGTTCACCTAATTGGCCTCACGCGCCAGAGGGGAGTGCTCAGGTGCATTCACATGAACCTCTCCACTCTCCTTGGGACAGCGCCACCACTGTGGGTTGGTGACCACCCACAGCCTGCCTCTCCTGCTGGTTCTTCCAGTAGGACAGGTAGGAGTGCTCAATCCTACTCACTTGTCCCTTCAACCTCCTGGGGTTTATCCAGAGGCGTCAGTTGGACAGTAGGAACTCCGACGAGACAGTTCCTTATCGGATTTCGGTTATGAGGTTCTACACCCGGGTTCAGTTCTCCTCCCTCCTGCGGGGAGGTTGACTCGGAAGGACTTGTACACTCCAAGTAGTCGAGGAGGGATCCAAGGGTCTGCCAAGGTCCTCCTCCCAACACATCTCCCAACACATGGTGCTGACATCCAGGTGAGTAACCTGGTCCCAGGGCAACACATCTCCCACAGAAGCTCTTCTTAAACTTCTTCAGAAGGTGAGGCATTCAGAAGGAAGAGGCAAAGGAAGGGGGCACTCCTATCTTCCAAGAGGAAAATGGAATAGGAATGGGAACTAGTCTGGTTAATGTGTGTCTGACACTTCTGCCATGCCCCTGTTTGCAGGTACATCGGGGACTTGCTCCCTATCTACAGGATGTGGGAAATATTTGAACTCAGGACAGCTGCTTTCTGGAAAACTCAACAAAAAAATTGAGATTTGCAACAGAGGCATTGTCGGATGAGACATCTACCCAACACATGAACAATCTTCAGCTCTCCATGGACACCTTTGCCTGTGCCGTGAGAGTAACAGAGGCATGGGTCTGGTTTCCTCTGAAGTCCCTCTTCCCAAGCTGGTGAAGAACCTTCCACCAACACACGGGATCCTCGGATCCCCATGTATCGGCAGCAGGTTTTTTTAGGTGCATGGATTCTGTGGATACATGTGTCACCAGAGGTACATGGTTCTCCCGGATACCCCGTGTCGCCAGATAAAACCCGTGTCGTCATTTTCACTCTTGGGAATCTTTTCCCGGGCAGGTGAGGGTTCTCCCACCGGTGCACAGTGTCCCACAGACTCCTGTGACACTGGCAAGGTCCTCAATCCATGGACCCAGGCCCAACTTACAAGAAAGAATGAGGGTCCAACGCTCAGCACGGCCTCACCCTCGGCATGTTCTTGCATGTAATGGTGCCAGGGGTTCCAGACAGGCGGCACAAGCCTATAGGTATGCTCACCTGGGAAGGAGGTCTCCTATTTAATCTTCTTGTCTGTGGAGGTCTAGGCCTCCAACCAGACTATGGCACACAAAGAGATGAGGTTCTATCATGCAAAAGTTTGTCCCAAAACTCGTAGTAAGACTTTCAAGTCACTTTCAGTCCCATTTCAAACTGGTTAGTAGTATTCGTACAAGATACTACTGTTTCCAGTTAGAATGCCTCAATACTCTCTTCAAGAGGACTTGACATCTCAAGCCTGAGTGTTGATGATTCTTCTTTTGTACTTTTTTGATTAAGAAAGAAGTGTTCAAACACATTTTCTTTCTAGCCTCGTGAGGCTATCAAACGACAGCCAACATGTGGCTAGGAGTTTGTTCCAAGTACCACACGAGGATAAGGACATTGGTCCGTTCCTCACACTCCAGAAGAGCCTGTCGGTTTTAGAGGCATTAACACAAAGTAGTGCAGGCTGTCCACTCTCATATCTTTCTACCTTCAGGATGTTGCCACGGGTCTTAGGACTCCATTTTCCTGAACCTTGTGGTTGCAGCCCAACAAGTTTTGTAGCTCGCCCAGATCCCATTGCGGACAGTTTGCATCTCGCCTAAGGTGTTTGGTGGCAAAGAGCGAATATGTGGGGGGAGTGACTTGCTCCCTTCTCTCTTTTTCTCTCCTTTCTCGCAGAGTGAGTTGATTTGCCATCCATCACTTGCTGGTCGGGCCGGTCATGCAGGTAAACCTACATAACTGAGCACCCTGTCTATAATCTTATTTAGATTAATAGATGCAAGTCCTCCCCTCTCTCTAGCAAGGGGAGAGAGGGGCTGATGATAAAACAAACCCATTGGTTATCCTAGTTTTACTATTGCAATACACTCCCTGAACACCTGAATTAGCCATGGTCACCTACCAGTCCGAACTACATCCCCATAACTTATTACCCACTAAGTGGGTAATTAACTGTCAACATTACCAACACTTACAGGAAAATCTTGTCAAATGAGTTACTTGGAGTACCGTTGGCAACGCTGCTGCAAGTGCTGGCCGAGTGTGGCCGATATCCCCATTTGCTTTTTGTTCGCCGTGCTGCTAGGACGTGTCCTACATCAGACAAATTTTTGGTTCTCAGCCCGACCCCCATATATAATTTCTTGGACTCTGGATAACGACTTGGACCATATTTTTGCCCTTTTCTCCTGGATTGTACTATTTCGCCTGGTTTTGGATCTTCTCTCCCATCTAGACTTTGGCTTGGTTTTTGGACTTGAAATGGATAAATTAGACAGGAAGACGCCCCCCTCGGACAGCACCACTGCTTCCACTTCTGCTACAGCTGTTACGACTGAGCTCTCTACTGCTGGAGACGCTGCAGCTCATCGATCGTGCACAGCCTGCAAGAAAAGGATGAGTACCCTCAAACATGACAGACATTCGTTGTGCATAGCATGCAGAAAGGTTCAATGTAATGTCACTCTGAGGTGTGATGAATGTAGGTCATGGTCGCTAGAGCAAATGGATGATTATATGAAGAATAGGAAATCTTTAGCTTCTAAGAGTAAGCGTAGGGAACCAGCAGTAGAGACACAGGGTTTTGATAAAGATACCTTAGAATCTGAATTGTTCAGAAAATTAGAAGATAAATTATCAGCTAGTATGTCTAGCCTATTTTCTAGTTTCATGTCTAAATTAACGGAAATGAAAGATCAGAACAATAGTAATAGGGAAATAGAATCTAATCATTCTCTTTCAACTCCTCTGCCTGTTTCAGAACCAGCCCTAACGGGCGCCGGAGTTCATGGGAACCGCAAACCTCAAAGGTAGGATCTGCTAGCCGCCCCCCCAGCGTGGAGCAGGCAGTGTTAGCAGCAGATTTCCCCTTTCCTCTGGTAACGTAAGTTCAAAGGTGAATTGAGATTTAGGCTTGGCTCAGACAAGTAGGGGATAGTGTCTCAGTAAGTAGTCAGGAAGATAAGTTGAAGGTGCAGTCTTCTTCGAGGTCAGGTGTTGTTAAGGTTTCAGCCCTTTGTTGGATCCAGCGGTGATTCTATTTCCGGCAGTAGGCTCTCTGCAACAAAGGGTTGCTAGATCGGAGGAGGATAGCTCAAATTTAGTTGCTAGTTTGTCATGTTTGGAAATGTTGGAGAATACTCCTCCTTCTTCGAAGATTCCTTTTCCTTCAGGGGACAAACCTTCGTCCTGTGGTGATGCTAATTCTGTTGATCGGTTGCTAAATATTGCAGAATATAATGCTGACTTGGGTCTTTCTAAGGGTTACAGATCATTAATTAGACATTGTTTCAATCTGGGATTTTCTAATATATTTGAACTTGTCTTAAAGAATCTTCCTGAATTTGCTAATGATGTCTTGCAAGATTATCGGGGGAGGGGAACAGAATCAGTTTATTTTCTTTCCTTAAAATCTATGGCCTCTTCTGTAACTACAGATATCTCTCTTTCTCCTATTGCTTCCAAACCTTCTTCCATTGCTCTTTCTCAACCTTCCTTTTCAGGTCACTCTTCAGGGAACTTTTCGGTTTCTTTGCTTACTCATTCGGGTTCCTTGCCATCAGCAGACTTGCCTTCACGGCAATCTTCAGCGAATCTCATAGTTTCTCAGGCTTCAGATCTAGTTGCTGTGGCAGTTGGTGGTGCAGCTGTCTCGGCGTTTAATGTTTCGATACCGATAATCTCCACAATCGCTCCAGTAGCTAGGATGACTGGTAACTTGTCCTCCTCTATTGCTTTGGGTTCGGTACCTCGTAACTTTCTCTTTGAGTTCCAGTCCAGCTGGGACATTCTACACCTGTCCGACGTCGTCGGCAGGAGCTCCAGTGGTTACCCCGAGTGTGACTTCTTCCCTCTTCCCTGCTTCTCAACCTTTCCGACAGGTTTTCCTGTTCCTCCAGCTAAGGCGGTTTATGTAGGATCGGGTTTGGTTTCAGGTCATCAGGCTTTTTCCCCTTTCTTCTTCCTTAAATAGCGGAGCTTCTGTTCTGGTTCCCCGTTCACATGTGGCCCTGATGCATCCGGGTTCGTGTGTTTCGGGTGTTGTGGCTTCTTCGCTTTCAGAAGTGGGCGTTGTCCATCCAGGTGTGGCCGGCCCAAGTGTTGCGTCATCGTCGGAGGGTGTGGGGTTTACGCAACCTTTTTTGGTTGCCTCCAGTATGATTGCAGCTGATTCTCCAGGTGTTCGTCTTGTGCACGCAGGTGTATCGTGTTCCGGTTTGTTGGGTTCAGTGTTTGCTAGGGGTCAGCCTGTCTCTTTTCCAGTCTCGAGTTGGTTGGACCAGTCCGACAAGGATTGTTCTTGTGAAGAGAAGGCTCCAGTACTGGAGGTTAATTTTCCTTCAGTGAATGAGAATGAGTACAGGCGGATGGACTTCATCCATGCACTTTATCCGCAGTCCAAGGCTCCGGAGGAGCCTATACAACCGAATCAAGTAATGTTCGAGTTGCTGTTTGTGACAAAACTGGTTCTTGCGCAGTCATCAAAGAATCTAGTTTGGTGTGGCCATGTCGAGCAGGCATTGAGGGAGGTGGACAATAGGTTAGCGGCTTTAATAGGGTTGGGTAAGCAGGACTCAGCCTTGCTCCCTATTCGGAAGGGGTTTTATAAGGTTGCGGGTAACCCTTCTGCGGTTGTCAGGGTCCCGCTAAACAAATCAGTGGAGGCTCTCTTATCTAGGGTTCCTTCTTCGAATCGCCTGGTATCTGTCACGGCTAGAGAGGCTTGTATCTTGGAAGACACTTTCCACAGTCAGTCGGAGGCTTTATCCCATTATATGTGGATGTTGTGGGGTTAATGGGGTTCCTTAAGCAGGATGGATATACTCCTTCGGATCCGACGTTATTCGATAACCTCATCACTTCGGTGTCGATGGGTTTTTTATTACCAGGCGAACATTTCCCGCAGGCTGTACAACTTTCTTTGGTAAGAAGAGGAAGGACTTCTTTCTGAATCATCTGCCTCCCCATTATCCGGACATCCACAAGAGGGTTCTGTTGAGGGCTCCATTGGCGCAGCAACAGTCTGTTTAAGGAGGAAGATGTTTCAGCCATGGTGAATTTTGTTTCTTCTTCATCGGCCTTCGAGTTGCAACAGGCAATGATTCGGATGGCAGCGCAGAGTGCCAGATCACCTAAGGGGTCCAGGATGACATCGCCGTCTAAACATACACATTCCAAATCTCTGGTAAGATCTCCGAAGAAGGTCTATTTCTCCTCCAAGTCTCCTGCTCCTGCATCGGATCTGAAACCTTCTGTCCTTAAGAAGGGTTTTCGGAAATAGGAGACGTTCCCTTAGCCTGCACCTGTAGGAGGTTGCCTCGCTCCTTTCTGGAACATCTGGAAGGAGTGGGGCGCGGAGAGTCGGGTAGTGGAGGTGTTAAGGAAAGGGTGTACAGAATCCCTTTTTCACTCTCATCCTCTATCCAGCTCACCGGTTTATCTTCCCAGTTATTACCCTTCCTCCTGATTTGGCGGCAGAAGTCCGAGCCCCTTTAGAGAAGGGAGCATTAGAGCCCGCTCCCCTTCTCTGGGGTTTACAGTTGGATCTTCGTGACCCCAAAGGCGGGAGGATCTTGGGAGACCCATCACAGATCTCTCGGTCTCAACCGGTTCGTCGTCTTGACAAAGTTTCATATGGAAACTTTATCAGCCAGTATCGGTGCTGCGGTCAGTTCGAGAGACAATTAGATGATTTCAGTAGACCTCAGGAGACATATCTCCAGCTTCCGATTCATCAGGAATCTCGGAAGTTCCTTCGATTCTCGGGTCCAACTGGAATATTCCAGTTCAAATTCCTCTGCCTCAGTCTGACCACAGCACCTCAGGTATTTACGAGGGTGATGTCTCCTGTTTCAGACATAATGCATCGTCGGGGTTTCCGGATGAGGAGATATCTCGATGATTGGTTAGTTCAGGTTTCATTGGTAGACGAGGTTCTTTAGGCAAGGGATTTCTTACTGAACCTATGTCAAGAATTAGGAATTAGAATCAACTTATGCAAGAGCTCACTAATTCCAGCACAAACAAAAATGTATTTGGGGATAACAATTGAGACGCGTCTTTTGAGGGCTTTCCCAGCAGAGTAGCGGGTGGCGATTCTGAGCCAGTTGGAAACATTCCTGTCGGACAGAGCTCAACCTGTAAGCCTGTGTAAAACTTTGCTGGGCCGAATGGCCTCCCTCTCACATCTAATTCCAGGGTCTCGTCTCCAGATGCATTCTATGCAGGTGTGTCTCAGGAATCGCTGGGACTTTCGAGAGGAGAACGTGTTCATAGTCTGGGACGATTCTTGCCTGAAGGATCTTCGGTGGTGGTCAGAACATCATCATCTGACCATCGGCGTAAGATTGGACTCCCCTCTTCCAGATGTTCATCTGTACACAGATGCCTCAGATCAGGGTTGGGGTGCAACCCAGGAGGAATGTCAGGCTCAGGGCCTTTGGAGGGATCTGGATCGGGAGGAGTCCATAAACTACAGGGAGTTAAGAGTGGTAGAGGAGGCTCTAAGTTGCTTCTCAGATCAAGTAAGCAACAAGACAGTAGCGCTCTTTTGCGACAATGTGACAGCGGTGTCCTATCTCAAGAAAGAAGGGGGAACAAGATCGCAAGCATTAAACAGAATAACACAGAGAGTTCTCTGTTGGTGCGAGAACCACAGAGTTTCTCTCATTCCCCAATTTGTGTCAGGAAAACTTGATGTGGCGGAATTTCAAAACACAAAAAAAAAGTACACAACACTCACCCTGGTCCTCGGTTGCTGGAAGATGGAGTAAGGCGTCCACGGTCGCCAACACAGCACACAAACCACAAAACCAAACCAAAACAGAAAAACACACGACTCATGAACATACAGCAACAAGAACAGCACACTAACAAGGAAAACAACAACTTTGCATCAGCACAAAAAAACTGTCCAAACCAAAAAACAGACCAGCACTAGCTCTGACTCAAGACTCAAAAAGACTGCCTTTAAAACCGAAAAATCTCACACATATTCCACAGACAGACAGCGCCGTAAACAAACTAACGACCTCATCCCTCTTCCAACAACCGAAGCACTCACTTACGACAATTACACTCTCTTTTTCTCTCTCTCTCTCTCTCTCTCTCTCTCTCTCTCTCTCTCTCTCTCTCTCTCTCTCTCTCTCTCTCTCTCAAAACGTTGGGAAATGCTAAATAAAAACAAATTTATTCATCCCTCTATATTTCTCCCCTTTTAGCATTTCCCAACCAACACCTTTCACACTCTTTCAAATCGCCTTACGCAACACCCACGGATGCTCACTAGCAGGTCCTCTAGATCACGTTCATGGGCACGCAATCATTCTCTCAGAATCATTCTCTCTCTTCTAGCAACATTCAAACTCACATCTTCTCCTCCATTCTCTCTCAGATTCACGCTATCTTCTTCACTATTACCACTCTCAATTTCATCCACAATCTCATCTATACCCTCTAACTCGTTCCCAAATACCTCCCCCAATTCTTCAACTAACCCATCCCATTCGCTCATTGACCTTTCCAATTCTTTTTAACGATTCATTCATGCTTTCAATCACTCGTATATTACTGCTACGCTCTCTTACTCTTACACTTTCGCTCACCTCCAACCGTTCACTAACCCCACACGTTCAGTCAACTCAGTTATATCAAACCCGCATATGCTATCGTTCTATCCATACCATCCCATTCATCCGATTACACGCTTTATCACTCATTTCCACTTTGGCACTCACACCCTATCACACAACTTACGACCATTCAGTTTACTTTACGTTCTTCCCTTTCTTACGTTTTTTACCATACTCTATCAAAACAAATTGCTGATCCTCCATACACAAGCTCTCATGCATACTTGGTTCACCCACATTTGATTTCAACCATTTATACACCCCATTATCTCTCACATTTGAACCCATCCTTCCATCTACGCAATTGGTTGTGATGCGCTGCATTTCTCTCACACTACCATCTACACATACTTCCCTACAACATAACTAAGCCCACTGGGACCAACTTCCAACACTTCATACGGACCTCAAATTTTCACGCACTTTATTTACATTCAACCGCCCTTTTCTCGATTACTTCTTTCAACACTTTCTCGCCCACCTTGTAACTTTCAAACCTTTCATGCGCCTTCTTCCATACCTCCCCTATCATTCTCAGATAGACCCAATCTCGTCTCACTATCTTTTCAAAATTTAACACATATTTACACGGAGACATACCGATACCCTTATGCACAGGGGCGTTGTATACCCAACAATGCTCGCCAACGTTTACATCCCAATCATTATCACATTCACTCATCATATGTAATATCTCTGTCAACGTTCTCACCGTTCGTTCCACCAATCCATTCCACTGGGCATATACGGCGAGAGTACACATGTTCTATGCCCCAATCACGCAACATTTGCTCAAACTCCCATCCAACAAATTCAGGCCCATTGTCACTCAACATTCATCCGGCTTGCACACACACATTGGCAACATCACTTGACCCACCATTCTCGCTACAGTCTCACTCTTTTTGTTCCGGAATCGCTCAACACTGCATAAAACAAACTTACTCAAATGATCTACCATTACAACCATTCCCACATGTCCTCTAGCAGTCACAGGCAACGACACACAATCAATCACAACCATCTCAAATAACTCTTTCATCTGCAATCGCAACACAGGTGGATTCGCATGCACACTTTGATACTTACCATCTTCTGACAGTCCGCACACGTAATCGCTACATCCGCACAAATTTTACTCAATCCAGGCACTACAATCTCTCTCTCATACACTCCCATAATTTATTTATCCACAGATGCCCAAACCTATTATGCACCAATAAACACATACCCACGGCTGCGTCTTCCCAAAAATACTGGCACATACACTTCCCCATCCCATATTCCTTCCTGATGCAAAAAATAAACTATACCTTTACATACAACAAATCTCTTCACTTCTTATACACTTCTAACTCAGACGGCCAACTTCCTACTCTTACACTTACACTTCTGCTCTCTTTTATAACCCTGTCAAGCTCATAATCTTCTACAATTTCAAGATTTCTCCCCAAGTCAACCTTTCATTCATCCATCTTTTCTTCTCCTTCAAGTTCACAAATTCTCTAACTCCATCTGGCACTGTCCCAACAACTTCGTACTAACTCCTTACATTCATCTATCCCATCATCCCCAAACTTCTTCCTTGCCAACGTCTCCAGCCTACAAGCATATATGACAAGGTTTCCCCAGCTTTCATTCTTGCCTCATCAAATTCATTCTTCCTCTTATACTTAACACTCGCTTTCATACGCCTCGCTTGCTCAACTAGTCTAGCTTTCACCTTGTCATACTCAACATCCCCCACACTCATAATAACCCTATACATATCAAGTAAAAACCCAGTCAAATACTCTAATTCTCGTGCCCACACTCTCTTACTTTCCCCATACTTATCCTGACAAAACCTTTCATACTCCCTAAAGAAATCATGCACATCCCTACTTCCATACTCATTATACTTTTCACACCAGGGTACCTCACATACATAGCCTTTCTCCCTTCTTCTTTCCTGCCTTTCCACTTCCTTACCCTTCTTACCAATTTCCTTTCCTTTCCTTTCTTCCCTTTTTCTTCCCCTGACTTATCCTTACTTTCCCTCTGTTCCTTCCCTTGCTTTTCATTCCCTTTTCCTTACCCTGCCTCTCATTCCCTCGTTTCTTACTTCCTATTCCCATATCACTTTCATCACTCACGCTTCCATTCACTTCTTCCTCCTTTTCTTTCTCTCTTGCCCCTTCACACGTTCCAGAGAACCTGCCTCCAACAGCCCCTTCTCCAAAAACACCCTTTGAACATACCTTTCATCATTTCTTCCACACTTTTCATCATTCCCTCCAACTTTTATCCACCCTCTCTTCCATTCTCTCTTCTGACTCTTTCATCTCCCCTTTCATTTCTTCTTTTGCACTTCTTAGCATTCCCCCCATCTCCTCCAACTGACTCCTCGATCTCTCATTCTCACCCCCTCAACCATGTATTCTCCTCTCTTTGCCAGCAACCTCACTAGTTCCTCTTCCATCCTTCTCTTCAGTCACACTACCAGCCACCAACCTCAATTGCAGCTGCAATACCAGCTGCCCCACGTTGGGTGCCAAATATTATGTGGCGGAATTTCAAAACACAAAAAAAAACAGTACACAACACTCACCCTGGTCCTCGGTTGCTGGAAGATGGAGTAAGGCGTCCACGGTCGCCAACACAGCACACAGAACCACACAAACCAAACCAAAACAGAAAAACACACGACTCATGAACATACAGCAACAAGAACAGCACACTAACAAGGGAAAACAACAACTTTGCATCAGCACAAAAAAAACTGTCCAAACCAAAAAACAGACCAGCACTAGCTCTGACTCAAGACTCAAAAAGACTGCCTTTAAAACCGAAAAATCCTCACACATATTCCACAGACAGACAGCGCCGTAAACAAACTAACGACCTCATCCCTCTTCCAACAACCGAAGCACTCACTACGACAATTACACTCTCTCTCTCTCTCTCTCTCTCTCAAAACGTTGGGAAATGCTAAATAAAAACAAATTTATTCATCCCTCTATATTGACGTATTGGCGGATGCTCGGAGTCGGTCGCATTAAGTTCTGGGGGGGAGAATGGGCGCTAGTTTAGGAGGTACAACTTCTATTGAAGAGATGGCCAACAACAATAGACCTATTCACCACCAGGTTGAATTTTCATCTCCCAGTCTACTACTCCCCAGTAGCAGACCCCATGTCCTGTTGGACGGATGCAATGCTACACTCTTGGGGCAACATGCAAGTGTATGCATTCCCTCCATTCAGGATGATTCAGGAAGTGTTGGTAAAGCTCAGGAACTCCAACAACACTCAGATGACTTTGATTTGCCCTTTCTGGCCCCAAAGACCTTGGTTTCCGGACCTTCTGGACTTGTTGACGGAAGTCCCGGTATTCCTCCCAGAGAGGAAAGATCTCAGACAGCCGCATTTCCATTACCTCCACCGGAACCTCCGCGTGCTGAAGGTAGCTGCATGGAGACTGTCCAGCGAGCAGCACGTCATACAAGACTCTCTAAGGCAGTGGCTCAACAGCTGTCTTTGTGTCTGAAAAGTTCACTAGAAAACTGTATCAGGCCAGGTGGGTGATGTACCGCAGTTGGTGCCGGAAACAAGGACATCGTATTTCATTTCCATCAGTGGCAAAGGTAGCAGACTTCCTCCTGTTCCTTGGGAGGGAAAAGAAATTATCCTATTCTACGATCACAGGTTACAGATCGATGCTCAGTAGCACGTTCTGTTTTCATCTCCCGGAACTGTCGACCTGCAGAATTCTTCACGATCTTCTAAGGTCTTTTAAAATAGAACGTTCAGTTCTTCTGCTTTGGGCCCCTTCGAGGGATTTAGTGGCTGTGTTAGGTTTCCCAAGATCAGCAGCATTCGAACCCTTAGAATCACTGTCCCTAAGGCAATTAACGAAAAAGGTATTGTTTTTAGTTGCACTGGCCACAGCCAAAAGAGTCAGAGAAATTCGAGCTGTTTCGAGGACTGTATCCTTCTTGGGGAAGATATTTTTCTTTCCTACCTGCCGGAATTTGTTGCGAAATCAGAATCAGAAATGAATCCTCTCCCCAGAGCGTTTAAGTTCGCGTCTTTGGAAGATTTCGTAGGAGGCAATACTTCAGAAATGCTGCTATGTCCGGTTAGGGCTCTGAAAGTTTATTTGTCCTGTACAGGAAAGCTTTTGCCTCGCCCGAGAACACTATTCGTTTCCCCTAAATGTCCATTGCGTTCTATCTCTAAGAATGCAATTAGTTTCTTTCTACGAGAAGTTATTCAACAAGCATCAGAGAATTCTTCATCACTTTCGGAACCTTCAAGCTCCTTTGAGCGTCCAAGGGCGCTTAGTATTAGGGGAGTGGCGACATCTTCAGCGTTCATTAGGAATTTTTCGGTGTCGGCGATCTTAGAAGCAGCCACTTGGAAGTCAGTTTCTGTTTTCATGACTTTCTACCTTAGAGACATTCAGTCTTCGTCGGAGAAGGTTTACTCGCTAGGCCCCTTTGTGGCGGCCAACTCAATTCTATAATTAAGGGTAAAGTTGGGGGGGCGGGTGGGGATGGCCGGTATTTAGGTAATGAATGTAGTCTAAGGAAAGTAGAACTCTCGGTCGGTCGGGATCCATAGAGGGAATATTAAGTTTGGCATTAGTATGGAGGAGTTAGGCAAATCCAGGTGTTAGATTTGATTTCTTCAACCAATTCTGCATAAACATCGGTGACAATGAACAACCATGAACTCAGACTGCACACTCAATTTCTCCATACATGAAAGGCTACAATAGCCACATGGGAGGTTCTTCGTACTCCATACACAAGAGGCTATGAACAGCCACGTGGGAGGTTCGTCATTCTCCGCTACATGGGAGGTTCTGATTAGCCACATGGGAGGTTTGTCGTCTCCTATTCATCCATGGGTTTTTGAATACCACATGAGAGGTAGCTCGACTCAGACAGTACTGAGACATGAGACTGATGTCGAGGGTACTCTCTCTACAGGCATCCTCACCTGCCGAGTGAGATAACCAGGTGAGGATACGTTTATATATACAAAGTAGGCAAATAATGAGTGACCTGCTTTCCTTGTTGGCAGGCAGTCTGACTTAGATTGATCTCACCTCCTCAAAATTTTGTTATTCGGGCTAATTCAGGTGTTCAGGGAGTGTATTGCAGTATAAAGTTTTCATAAAACTAATATTGCAATACACTCCCTGAACACCTGAATTAGCCCTGGTCACCTACCAGCCCGAACTACATCCCCATAGCTTTTACCCACTAAGTGGGTAATAAACTGTCAGCGTTACCAACGCTTACAGGAAAATAGTCAAATGAGTTACCTGAAGTACCGTTGGCAACACTGCTGCAAGTCCCGGCCGAGTGAGGCTGAGATACCCCAATTGCTTTTTGTTCGCCATGCTGTGTGGGTGTGTCCCACATCAGGCGAACTTTTTAGTCATTTAGCCCGACCCCATTCAAGAATTTGGACATCAGATCACGATTTGGATGTTTTCAACGCATTTTCTCCTGGATGGATACTTTATTGATAGGATTTGGAACTTCTCTCCTGATTTTGACTTTAGACTCGTTTGGATAAGTCAAACAAGAAGACGTCGCCGTCTGCTAGCACCGATGCTTCCACTTTTTTTACATCTTTACAACAGAGCCTTCTTCTGCTGGAGATGCTGACGCTCATCGGCCCTACACGTTCTGCAAGCATAGGATGAGTACCCTCAAACACGATTGACATTCTGCTTGTGTTTTTATGTAGGAAGACACCGTGTAGTATCAGTCAGATAGGCGGTGAGTCTTGGTCGGTAGATCAGATGGAAGAATTATTCAAAAAGTTAGAGGACAAGTTACTAGCTGAGTATGTCTAGTCTGTTTTTCTAGCTTTATGACTGAATTAACGGAAACTAGAGATAAGGATAGTAGTAATAGTGTTGTAGATACTAATCGTTCTTTTCAGCCCCTGCCTGTTCCAGAACCAGCCCTAACGGGTGCCAGGGTCATGGAGAACCAATAAACCTCGAAGGTAGGATCAGCCGGACCCCCAGGCGGAGCAGGCAGTGTTGGCAGCAGATTTCCCCCTTCCTCTAAAAGCGTAAGTTCTAAGGTAGATTTAGAATTAGGAATCACTCAGAAGGGTAGGAATTCTAATTAGGAAGTATTCAGGAAAAGTAGTTGAGCGTGGTCTTCTTCTTTGGGTTTAGGTCTCTCATTTAGATCAATCGTCGGTTTTATTTCCTGCTTCGTGCTCTATGCAACAAAGGTTTTCAGATCCGTGGAGGTTTGTTCAGATTTGGTTTCTGATTTATCTGGTTCTGAATTTTTGTTTTTCCTTGAATACTCCTCCTTCAAAGGTTCCTTTTCCTTTGGGGTTTAAAATTTCGTTAAATCTTGTGATGGTGGTAATTCTGGCGATCGAGTTTTTCCAATATTCATGATCATGTCTTAAAGAATTTTCTGGTTTGATAATGTCTATCAAGATTATCAGGGGCGGGGGGAACCAGTCTAATTTCTTTGAAATCTATGGCCTCTTCGGCCGCTATGGAAATTTCCCAATTTTTTCCCCCTTTTTCTTCTAAGCCTTCTTCTATTGCCCTTCTCAATCTTCTTTTCGGTCCGCTCTTTGGAGGGCTCTCGGGGTCTTTTCTGCGCATCCTGTTTTCTTGGCTTTTAACTCAGCAGAGCAAGGCTTTCTTGTTTCAACCCTGCATTTTAGAGCTCAGCGGCCCCCTCTCTCTCTTTGGGGTTAAGGGAAGGGGTACTTTTTAAGGATCCGTCATACTATCACCTTTTGCAAATCCGGTAGTTTCTCAAGCATCCGGTCTAGTTGCTTCTCAGGTGCTTAGGAGGCGTCAGCAACTCCTTATTTCATTCTTTATGGGTTCCTAACTGTAATGTATCCTCCGTGATTCTTGCGGATGCTACGGCAGTCGGCAATTCGCCTGCTCCAGCGTTCAGTGTATCAGCACCGATAGTTTCCTAACTGTAATGTATCCTCCGCGATTCTTGCGGATGCTACGGCAGTCAGCGATTCGCCTGCGCCAACGTTCAGTGTATCAGCACCGATAGTTTCCTAACTGTAATGTATCCTCCGCGATTCTTGCGGATGCTACGGCAGTCGGCAATTCGCCTGCGCCAGCGTTCAGTGTATCAGCACCGATAGTTTCCGCAGCCTTTCCATTCTCCAGGATAGTTGGTAACTACCCTCTTCTGTTACCTTCGGTTCGGTACCTCGTAATTTTTCCCTTCAATACTCATGGAATGAGGTTCGGTCCGGTTGGGACCTTCTCCATCTGTCCAACGTTGGCGTTGAGTGCTCCGTGGTTACTCCGAGAGTGGCTTCTTCCTTCTTCCCTCCTTCGGCTTCTTCTTTCTCAACTTTCCGGCAGGTTTTCTCTTCCCTCCGTCTAGGCATCCATGTTGGTTCGGGGTTGATTCCGGGTCTTCAGTTCCAGATTCCCATTCTCATGCGGTTTTGATACATCTGGATTTGAGTGGTTCGGGTGTTGCGGCCTCTTCGCTCTCAGGAGTGGGCGTGGTCCGGCCAGTTGTTGCGTCATCCATGTTGGGTGGTGCGGGGTTTGCGCAACCTATACTTTGGTGCCTCCAGTATGTTCGCGACTGATACGTCAGGTTTCCTTCTCACGCACCCAGGTGTAGCAAGTTCTGGGTTTTAAATTCGGCGTTTGCTAGGGATTGGCCTGCCTCTTTCCTGTTCCGGCTCGGTCGGACCAGTCCGACAATCCTCCAGCTTGGTCGGACCAGTCCAACAATCCTCCAGCTTGGTCGGACCAGTCTGACAATCCTCCAGCTTGGTCGGACCAGTCCGACAATCTCTCGGCTCGGTCGAACCAGTCCGACAAGGATTGTTCATTTGAAGAAGAGGATCCGGCACCGGATATTAGTTCTCCTTTAGCCAATGAGAATGAGTATAGCGGATGGTAGACTTCCTCACTTATCCTCAATCCAAGATTCCGGAGGAGTCTACACTACCCATGCAACGATGTTCGAGAATGCTATATGCGACAGAACTGGTAGTTGCTCAAACAAGATGATTCTCCCTCCGGTCTGGTACTGCCTGACACCTCAACACTTCAGTGTCAATAAGGCTGGCATACCAGGTTAACATGTCGCCTGACTGTACAACGTTCTTTGGCAGAAGAGGAGGGGGCTTTTGAAACTTCCACCTCACTATCCGGACATTGGAGAGGGATCTGTTGAGGGCGCTTTTTGCTCTGCAACAGTCTTTAGGGAGGAGGATATCTCCTCCATGGTCTATTCGTGTAGCCGTCGTCAGCAGTAGTGTCACAGCAAGCTATGATTAGTGTGGCTGCTCTGGGTTCAAGGGATGTGGCCAGTATAACGAACTTGTTGCTTCTAACTCATGTCTCAGTATCGGGCAATTATGCATCGTTGAAGGTACAAATGTGGAAGTAGGGGGTTCCTGTCTAACAGGGAACAGCCGGTACCCACTTGAAGAAGCCTCTTAGGAGAATGTTCTCTCTCTCTCTCTCTCTCTCTCTCTCTCTCTCTCTCTCTCTCTCTCTCTCTCTCTCTCTTTCTCTCTAATTCCATGCTTTCTCTTCAGGTATGTCTCAGGAATCGCTGGGACTTCCACGTCGAGAATGCAGGTATAATCTGGAACGATTCTCGCTTGTCGGATCGTCTGTGATTGTCAGAAGAAGCGCATCTGACATCCGGGAGGTCTATAGTCTCCCCTCTTCCCGACATTCATCTGTACTCAGATGCCTCATATCAAGGTTGGGGAGCAACCTTAGAGGAACCCAGGCTTCGGGCCTCTGGAGGATCGGGAACGAGAGGAATCATAACCTTCTCGGGAACCTAAGGGCTGTAAAGGAAGCCCTCGAGTGTTTCTCAGTCCTAGTGTGCAACACAGTAATGGGTCTGCTGCGACATCGTAACTGCCGTGTCGTATCTGAGAACTCGGTGGGGTGGGGACAAGATCATTAGAACTTAGAGGTGTATACTTTCCGCCATTCGGTCTCATTCATCAGGTAATCAGGAATTGCGGGTAGTGTCAAGACGTCTAAGACTCTAGCTCCTTGCTGGCTCTAACGCCGCGGTTCGAATTCCTAATGCTCCATTACGGAAGTTCCGATGTTCCTCCTCATGCGGAAGATCTTTAGACAACCGCATTTTCACCATTATCATCCAAACTCTTGCGTGATGAACCTAGTTGCGGGCGACTGCCGAAAGCAAACAGCTAGACAGTCCAGACACTCTAAAGCTATGTCTAGACAGTGTTTCTTTCCGCTTGAGAAGTCAACCCGTAAGCTTTACCAGGTCAGCTTGACATGGGAAGTCTGTGTCGTAAGGAAGGTCATTCCATCTTTAGGCCCTGCCATAACCGAAATAGCTGGTTTTCTTTAATTCCTTCGGAAAGTCAAGATTCTTCCATTTTCGGCTATTGCTGGCTACCGCTCAACACTTTTGCAGTACTATTTTCTATCTTCCCGAAAATTTTCTAATAGTAAGATCTTCTTTGACTTGTTACGTTCCTCAGGCTCTCTCGTGAGATTTGTCGGAAGTTCTAATGTTAAGATAATTGGTTAGGTGTTCTATTTCTTTCTTTTGGCTTTAGCTGCAGATTAAAAAAAAAAATGGGCGAGCTTCGGGAAGTGTCCTACACGGGAAATGATAAGTATTTCTCTTCCAGAAGTCGTGGCCGAGGCTAAAACTCTGCTTTGTTCGTTTAAGGTTCTTTATCTGCAAGTGTTTGGTTCCAGCATCAGCGGGGATGTCTTTATGTACGATGCGAATATTTATCAAAGGTTGATAAACTCCGTCCACGTCTGTGTACACTTCTTGTCTCACCACAGAATCCCACCGCGGAATCCTTCCCGTCTGCTGTTAAGAATGTGATTAGTTACCTTTCGGAGAAGGGTTCCTGATTCCTGGTTCATATGCGCTCACTACACGAACACTGTTGCGGGCACACTTCACGATTCTCGTGTGGTGCAAGGTTTATGCCCTTGAATGCAATTTAATTTGATGTGACATTATATTTAGTATATTTAACAGTTTTTTTTTTTTTTTTATTTCTGCACAGTATTCGGAGTATGTCCACTTCATCTTCCTTTCTAAGGAATGGTTCAGAGCTTTCTATTCTGTAGGTAGTTTACTTGCGAGTCCGTCTTTGTTTTCTTCCTTTACTTACGAGACGTTCAATTCGCCCCACCGTGTATAGTGGCAAATTCTCCTATCTAGGGTGCATTCAATTAGCTGAGGTGATATTCTCTTAGTGCGAAGACTCGGAACGTTATTCACTTAGTCCACGTTTAACAGCGAAGTCTATTATCTAGGGTGCGCTCATTTAGCTAAGGTAGTACTCACGTGAGTGCAGTGATTATTAGGTTAACTAGATAGAGAATTCCTTCTAGGCTTTAGAATCTTAAGCAATAGTGATAGTATAATCACATGAACTTAAGTTTAGTACATCTTAAGTATCCTAGTCTTTGATAGTTTCCCTACGAGAGTCCAAAGAGGTGCTCTCGTAGGCTAGCCTAGGTTGTTTCGTCGGTGCTGGGATACTTCTGCACTCGTCGGCCTTTGCTGCAACCTGCAGGGTGGAGGGTCATCGGCTCGGCACACTGCCTCATTCCCTCCCTAATGGGTAGGCTCTGAATAGTCACTTGGGAGATGCATCGTTCTCCTTTTTACATGAAAGTTATTCTCTTAGTTCGTGTGTAGCCGCTAACCCTTCTATCGTGGGTGCGTTCATTTAGCTAAGGGGGTACTCTCTTAGTGCGGAGGTTCTTAGAGGCGGCCACTTGGAAGTTGGTGTCGGTTTTCACGACTTTCTACCTAAAAGACGTTCAGTTTTCTTCGAAGAAGAATTTCCTGCTTGGTTCCTTTGCGACGACCAACTCGATCTTATAATTACGTAGTAATGTTAAGGGTGGGGGGAATGTAGTCTGAGGAAATTTGGAATTTTGGATTCTCTGTTAGTAGGGGTTTATAGTGAGAATATTAAGTTTGACGTTAGTACTGTGAAGATAGGCAGATCCAGTGGACAGGTTTGGTTTCTTCAACCTCTTCTGTGCAGACATCGGCGGCAACGGACGGCGAAGAACTCGAAGACCTGCACACTCAACTTCTCCTCCATACATGAGAGGCTACAATAGCCACATGGGAGGTTCTTCGTACCCCTCCATACATGAGAGTGCTTTGATTAGCCACATGGGAGGGAGGTTCATCGTACCCCTCCATACATGAGAGTGCTTTGATTAGCCACATGGGAGGTTCGTTGTTCTCCACTAATCATGGGAGGCTATGATTAGCCACATGGTAGGTTGGTTTTATTTTTGCTACTCTCTATCCATGAGGAGGTTTGAATACCACATGAGGGTAGCTCGACTCAGACCCTCCATAAATGAGAGTGCTTTGATTAGCCACATGGGAGGTTCATCGTTTCTCCACTAATCATGGGAGGCTGTGATTAGCCACAAGGTAGGTTGTTTTTATTTTGCTACTCTCTATCCATGAGGAGGTTTGAATACCACATGAGAGGTAGCTCGACTCAGACAGTACCTGACATGAGACTGACGTCAATGTACTCTCTCTGAACATTCTCACCTGCCGAGTGGGATAACCAGGTGAGGATACATTCATTTATACAGAGTAGGCGAATAATGAGTTACCTGCTTTCCCTGTTGGCAGGTCAGGCTGAATTAGATTGATCCCACCTCCACTAAATTTTGTTAATCGGGCTAATTCAGGTGTTCAGGGAGTGTATTGCAATATGAAGTTTTCATAATAAAACTAATATTGTAATACTTACCTGAACACCTGAATGATTCCCACCCTCCTCCCCACTTCAATTTGAATAGTGGATAACGCAATTGGGGTATCTCGGCCTCACTCGGCCGGGACTTGCAGCAGTGTTGCCAACGGTACTTCAAGTAACTCATTTGACTAGATTATCCTGTAAGCGTTGGTAACATTGACAGTTTATTACCCACTTAGTGGGTAAAAGCTATGGGGATGTAGTTCGGCCTGGTAGGTGACCAGGGCTAATTCAGGTGTTCAGTTAAGTATTACAATATTAGTTTTATTATGAAAACTTCATATTGTAATACTTACCTGAATGATTCCCACTCTCCTCCCCACTTCAATTTGAATAGTGAATAACGCAATTGGGGACCTCAGCCACACTCGGCCGGGACTTGCAGCAGCGTTGCCAACGGTACTCCAGGTAACTCATTTGACAAGATTTTCCTGTAAGTGTTGGTAACACTGACAGTTAATTACCCACTTAGTGGGTAATAAGTTATGGGGATGTAGTTCGGGCTGGTAGGTGACCAGGGCTAATTCTGGTGTTCAGGTAAGTATTACAATATTAGTTTTATTATGAAAACTTCATGTCTCCAACGCTCTGGGTTCATCCAAGCCTTTTTTGAAGCAATATTCTACACACACATTAATTCAAAAGGTCCAGAAGTCTGGCAATTGAACACAGTCATTCATGCTTCTGTTCATTTCGCCAGAGGCTGGTCTCCTGCCCTTGCTCTTATATGACCAGGAAGGAGCCCCAGGTGAGACGAACTCCAGTCAGTTCAGAAACTTACTCAGAATCCTTCCTCCAAGAAGTAAGTCTTGCCATTGTAAAGGACTGATGGTTTGTATATCAAAGAGGAACAAATCACAGATTTTGAAAGTAATTAGTATTTTTCTTAACTATCCTGAGGTTCTTTACAATTTACGCCCACCTCAGCCACCCCTCATTCTGCTTCCTGGGCCAAAAAGCAAAGTGAGTGTATACTGACTGGGTGGGCGGGGCTCCCACCCGTAGTCTGTAGTTAACTGCATACTTCATCACCTTGTTCAAAGTTAAACAGCCGTGTTCCAGCTATGCTGAAGTAAATTCCTATTGTAAAGAACCTCAGGTTTGTATAGTTAGGAAAAATACAAATCACTTTCAAAATTTGTGATATTTATAGTCCTGCAAACTACAATATTAATTTTATCCTTATTAATAGTATCAGGTACAGTAAATTTTAAAATCCTATAAAAAGATTGTACAGGCTATTGAATATTGGCTGTTAGGTATCAGGCTATTAAACCTAGGCTATTAATATTATTATGCTTATGGATGAAGCTTATATGGGATGACAGCATTGGAGATGACACTTATTTTAGCATATTATTGTCAAATTTTACCTTTGTCAGTTTGCCCCATGAATAAAGAACGATAATAATTGATTCTGCCTCTAGAAAGTAAAAATATAAATTTATGGTGGTAAGAAAGGCACATAACATTGGCAGATTGGTCAACTTTATTGCTAAAGTGTATAAAAACTACAGCAGACAAATTTTTTATTTCTACATATAGTACACATTGTCCTTGAAAGACCGCTGAGAAAATTGGCTGTCAATGCAGCATGATCATAATGTTGTAACGTCGCCACATCTGCAAAACTTGATGCTTAACTATAGAAAAAATATACGAGCAAAATGAAATATTTTTATTTCTGCATACATTACATATTATATTTAGTAAATGGTACATAAGTCATTTGACAGTCTTGAAGGACAGCAGAGAAAACATGTTTTAAAACGCACAGGGTTTCACATTAGATTGCACGAGTTACTTCATTGTTTAGGCTACATAAGAATCAACATACAGCAATGGTGCCAGGCAGTACACATCACAAACTGGTTGGCTATCTTACGCTGTCCAATCTCTCCCTCCATATCTATGATTAAGCCCTTCAAGGGCAAAGGAGATGTAATTGCTTGGTTAAAAAAGGTAAAATTGGTCGCTAGGCTTCAGAAAGTGGCTGCATTTATTCCATTGTTTTTGGAAGGTAATGCGTTGGCCTTGTATTTGGAAATGAAGGAAGATGACCAATGTGATAGTGAAAAGATTGAATAATTACTTAAAGAAGCTTTTTCAGATAGGGCTTTTGTAGCATTTGGGAAGCTGACTAATTTTATGTAACTAACTTACCTAGTAATTACTTAGCTAAGAGTTTCTATTCGACAGCAGCTTAAATTCTGAAAATTCACTGTAGTGCTACTCTTTTGTTTATGTAGGTGACTAGCCCCTCACTTACAGGGCAAGAGAGAACAACTCAGCCAAGAGCTCAATTTGTTTTCTGCCAGCTTAAGACCTACACATTTTAAGTATCGCAGCTGAATTTGAGATTTTGGTTGTAATTCTTCCCTTTAGGTGAAGTATTTTTGCTTGGTAGCCTTTGGTACTGTTTATTTAATTAGTTTATTAGCTTTCTCACTGATTTTGACTTTGACTCCCAATTGTGACAATGTCAGACTCTAGTTTGTGTAGTGTTAGGTATTGTAGCAGAGGCTGCAGTACTAGATTGACAAAACTAATTTAAGATTCTCATACCTTTGTGCGCTGTGTAGGGGACAGGTATGTTCAAATGAATGATGTGCGAGTACAAGGGATGGGATGACAAGAAATGGAAGACTTTAGGAGCTCGTCTTTCCAAGTTAGAGAGAGACAGGAAAAGAAAAGTGGCTAACAGAGCTAAAAGTAAAATATTAGCTAGCCAGGGATATGTTCAGGTATCTAACATTATTAATGAACCTATTGTCTCTTCTCCCCCTAAGTTACTTCTCTCATTTCCAGCCCTCCTCCAATTCCTCCTACTCTGTCTCCTGGCTTCCACACTCCTGAACCGGACCACTACGCCAGCCTCGAGCAAAGGTTTGACTAGAAATTTGGTCTTCCTGCAACTTTGGTTACCCAAATTGGTGAATCCATGTGTGCATTAATGGAGAAGTTCAGTGATAAAAGTGCTAGTGCAAGTAAAGTGATTGTGGAGGCGGTGGCTGCCTGTCCCACCGATTCTCCAGGCAAAGGTCACAGCCATACTCCCCCAACCCTGGGAGGACGCATACTGGAGGCCCAAGGGAGGTCGGTGGGGTCTGCCCACGGGTAGTCACCCCCTCAGTCGCACTTGTTGCATCCCAGGTTGCAACCAAAGACAGCCACTGGGTGGGCATCTCAGGTGTCCATGATTTGTCCAGTTCCAGAGACTCAAGCCCTAGTCAGAGGTGCCAGTGGTGTTTCTCTGACGAGTCGCTCCCTCTGAAAAGGCGCTCTTCTTTCTGTGATCAGTCTCCTCCGCTTCCCAGCAAAAGGCTTAGGGAGTCTTTATGGAGCCCACAGCCTTTGTGCAGTGCTTGGGACAGCCCTGAGCATTTTTTGTAGTTGGTTGCTTCTAAGCATGCATTGTCTTGGGAGCGCCTGCGCTTTTCGCATTTTTGCCCTTGCGTTGGTAGTGAGCGCCCATTTAGTGCTGAGCACCAGTTTGGCGCCGAGCGTCAGTTTGCTGCCAAGCTCCATCTAGTAGCCGAGCATCCAGGTGTACTGGCACATCAAGTTACTTCAGAGCTTCCGTGTGTGGCTGAGTGCCCGGTTGTAGCTGAGCTCTTGCTGGCAGCCAAGCGCTAGATACCTCCCAAGCACCCATTGGCACTGACTCATAATAGGACAGCGGATATTCCGTTGGCGCCCAAGCGCCCATCTGCAGCTAGTGTTCCTTTACGCCAACAGACTTCAATTCCTGTTGCTTCTACTTCGGACATCAAGACTTCAACTTCGTTATCTGCTGTGTTTCCAGCAGCTAGTTCTTCTTTGGGCGTGGGATCATTGTCTCCCAAGGTTCTTGATCCTTCCTTGGCTCCTCTTCAGAAACATCTGGATAACATTTTGGGGCTATGCAGAAAGCTTCCTCTGTGCCAGCAGTTACTCCTGCAGAACCTTTGCTTTTGCCTTTCTCTTCAGATGAAGATGAAGAGGATTTGGACCAGGAGGAAGTTCCTTCTGAGTATGTGGCTTTGCTGAGGTATTTGCTTCAACGATTTCCTGATTTTTTCACCCCAGCGGCTCCTGTTTCTCCAGCTTCCTCGTTCATGATGAGCGATCAGCCTGCCACTTCCAAGAAGCTGCTGAGGATTGTTCTTTTGTCTTCTTCGAAGGCTTTGTGAGAGGTTGACAGTTGGTTATCCGAGAAGAGTTGCCAAGGTGAGGTGTCTTTTAGCAATCTGCCCTCTCACCTATCTTCATGGAGGTATCGTTTCTATGCTACTAGAGAGGCTCCTTCATTGGGAGTGGCTGCCTCCTCCCAGGGAGACTTCTCCAGTCTTGTGGATTCGGACAGGAGATCCACCTCCTCTGCGACGAAAGTTATGTTTTCTTCCTTCGAGATCGACCAACTGCTCAAGAATCTTTTTGAGATTCTAGAAGTCTTTAGCTTCATGGACTAGTCCATTGGAGCTCAGGCAAAGAAGATCAGACTTTCCTGATCTTCCGAGGACATTGCCACGGATTGGCGCAGTGTTCTTTGGTGTGCAGACAAGGCTATTAAAGATGGTTCTCTAGAAGTAGTTTTGTTGTAAGCTATGGGCATTTTGAAGAAAAGAGAGTTGTGGATTTCTTTTACTTCAAAAGGGGTTACGCCTTCTCATAAGTCTGCACTGCTTTTTTTGCCTGTCGATGGTAACCACCTGTTTCCCCAAGAGGCAGTAGAAGAGATCGCCTCCCACCTGCACAAGAAATCCACACAGGATTTCCTCATACAGTCATCAAGGTGTTCCAGGGATTGGACTACGCCTGCTTCTAAGTCGGCTTCTCCTCTTCGACCGCAGCCCTTTTGTGGCTCCCGTTCTAGGCCTCAGTCGAGACCTCGAGGTACAGTGCACTTTGCCTCGAGAGCTGTTAGAAGATCCTCCTCTAAGCCTGCAGCTAAGGAATGAGGATACAGTCCTTCATGCACCTGTTGGGGAGGTGTTGTCTGAAGGGACCCATTTGTTCTTCCTGTACGAGATGTCCAGGGATCTACTCCTTTGGGCGGACCAGAACCAAACTCACCTGATAACCCGGTTCATTCAAGGGGGATGCAATGTTCTTGCAGACGAGTTAAGTTGCCACAATCAAGAACCCCACGGAATGGATGCTGGACTGCCAGGTATGCTCTGATCTTTGGAAACTAGTGGGGGTGCCCACGCTGGACTTGTTTGCAACGTCCAGAAACCACCGTCTGCCTTTGTTCTACTCTCCGTTTCCGGACCCGTTAGCTTGGGCAACGGACGCAATATTGCAGAACTGGTCTGATATGGACCTGTATGCCTTTCCCCCTGTTTGGAATGAGCAGCCAGGTGATCAGAAAGTTTCAAGCACATCAGAATGTCAGGATGACGCTTTCAGCTCATATTTGGCCACCAATGGAGTGGTTCCCGGAACTGATCAGCCTACTTGTAGACTTTCTGAGACTCCTGCCAGCCATTCCAAGTCTGCTTAGGCAACCCCGCTTCAGGAGGTTCCATCAGGGCTTATCCACACTGACCCTGATGGCCATTATCCAGTGACAATGACCCCGTGAACCAAACACGTGGATGAAAGAAACACATCACCTCTCATATGACTTTTCTCTCTGTTAACAAACACAAATGCTTGTACTTAATGCCTGTTTCTACATTTTGGTTCGCACAAGCCCTTGACCTGTGTGTATGTTCTGTGAATAAATTAGTAAACTGTAAACTCCGAACCTTACTCATACTTCCCCTCACAGTTCTACTACAGTTCTTGGTTCACATTTAGTGGATAAAGTTAGCAGAGGAAGGGTCATAACTGCCTTTGACGGGAGAGAAATCTTGTGTAAAGGTGAAATGTGTGTAATGTTGAGTATTGATGATGTTGCAATTACTGAAACTGCTTTAGTGGCTGAGAAACTAATTGACAACATTGATTTAATTTTAGGCTTGAATGCAATCAGTGGGTTTGGAGGTGTTACAGTGGCTGAGGGCAAAGTTCTCTTTGGTAAGGAGATGTCCAGTGATAAGTGATAACTCGGAGTGTGGTGCTATGGCTAATGTATGTAGTAATTCCAGTTATGTAAGGACTGGGTTATGAGCGACATACTGGCTGGGTGTTAACTGGTTTATTGGTTGTTCCTTACTGAGATAAATGTACAGAATCTTGGAAGATGTTATTGACGTGTGCGAGCGGTAATGTAGCGTCTACACACAGACAGGTAAAACGGACATAAAGGTTCAGACATCTGTGTTTGTCGGCAGACAAACAGATGGCGATATCAAGAGACATGATTAACATACGGTGATGAAACATACATCAGTGGAAGGGTCAGGAAATTCTACATATGGCCAATTGCATGAGATTCAAGACACATTAATGGATACAATGCAATAGCATAATAAAATGTGAAATGGAGAGACCTTTGGCGTCTTCACAAACAGAAACATACACACAGTTTGATACAGAAGATTCGTTGGAACATTATGAGTACATGATTAGAATGCTTGCATGGCAATGCAAGTAGTGGTGATTGTACATACGTTAAGACAACAATGCTTAGGGAGAAACAGACGGAAATATTGTATGGTTGAAATCGCGTTCCTGTAGAGAAAGAAAACGAGACGCTCCTGTTTTGTCCTGTCGACTCCGATGATGACGATCGACGAACACACGAACACACACGTGTTTGGAAGAGACAGCGTCGGGGCTCTTACAGTTATTACAATTGAAGATAAAGATTTTGTGGCAAGATTTGATGGTAGTCAGTGGACAGTAGAGCGTGTTCTATTATCTTATGAGAAACAGTGAGAAACACTACCCTCATGCTTTATTCCTCAAGTGTTATGTTGTTTACTCTTGTCTAAAAATCAGGTAGAACAAGAAGGTTCATGTCATGTATTTAAATAGCATTGTCCCTTACTTTCAGTAATTGATAATTCAGTGATGATAAAACCATGACAGTTCTCCAGAAAGAGTTTCAAGAACCTACCAAGGATAATGCAGAATGGTGGCAGCAAGAATAACCCACCTCCTAAGAATTCTGATGATACTAGTTAGACCAACGTACTACCAGTTGCAAGTTACAAAAAAGAAAAAGACACTCTAAGTAGTTTTGATATGACAATGTTTCAAGTAAATGTTACAGTAGCCGTCGGGAATTTTACCTCTGAGCACTAGTTCTGTGTCGAGATGTTGGTTGACTTGAGATAACCTGGCTTGAAGGGCAAATCTGCAAACATCAAACAGAAGGTCCAGCAAGATTTGGTAGCGTTTTGACAGTTTTATTACAAAATTAGACTCGGAAAATTTAAAATACATTAAGGTAAAATACAACCTTAAGGACCATGTGGTCGGCTATAAGGCGCACAACTCCAAAAAGGAAAAGTTTCACAAAACCCGTAAAAAACCCATGATATCGGTCTCAGAAAGTCACAGTTTCACATGAATCTTATTTCTGAATCATTGGACTACACTTTGACTGAACATCAACTATGCTGAGCCTTGGATGGCAAAAATACATGGTGATTAGAGGTGAACACCTCACGACCCTTTACAACAAAACCAGCTCTTGGCTGAAAGGCACTATGATTACACGAGCCTACATCTGGTGGTACCCTGGGAGAAAGAGGCAGAGGGGACTTTTGCATGGTCCTTCGTCACTTCGCATTGCCACTCAAAGATTCTACATTGGTCGTTTTGTCCAAGTTTTATTTTTAACCATCAAAAAGAGAGTCCTTTTAATATACATAACACTGCGTGTGCAGTCAAACTGAATGACAAGAACTTTTCTCGAACATACTTACAGATAAATGAGAACTACGAACTCGCCGCTCCTCCCTTCTGTTTGCATATCCTGACACGTTGTGAAGGATTGTTGGGAAAAAACGGATAAAATTTTCCACGACAGTAGCCTAGCACTATAAGCTTTTTTCAGTAAAGCAAGTTAGGTACAAGATTCATTGCCATATTTTGGAAATTCTAAATGACTTTATACAAGGATCAGCCTTTGTGAAATTTTAAGTTTAATAGGATAAGTTAGGCCAGGCCTAGCTGGTGTTGACTGTAAGCTTACCTGTTGTCATGCCAGTGGTATTAGGCACAAGTTAACAAGAATGATTAGCCTAAGAGTAAGAAACATGCATTTTCGTAATTTTCGAGTGCAGTAAGACTAAAAGAATTGCAGTGCTAGTTAGGCTAGTTTATCATGCCTGCCATGAAGTTAGGTGACCCGTGTTTTCAACGTAGGCTAACTTATCTCAATAGAAATTTGACATTTCTCATTTGTGTGTGTGCATAACAAAACCTAAAGTAGAATAAGTCAGTGTAGCCTAACCATGTCTACTGAAGGTATTGCAACTTTCCCCACTAACACTATTGTGTATGCCAGTGACCTACAGGGCATTAAAGCACCTAATTTCAATTGGGAGACTTCTGAGTTAGCACAGCAATTCAGGGACTTTGAGTGATGTTGTCAGTTGATCCTAAGTACTCCAACATACTCCAGTAATTCGCCAAATGAAGTCGTTAGCTACATACTGTTATGGAGGGGGCCCAAAGCAGCGGAGATATTTGGTAACTGGACACACTTATCGGATCAACCAAAGGAAAACCCAGAGCATGTCTAGATTGCCTTCAGCCAGCATTTTGAGCCAAAATCCAATTTTAGGTTGGCACACTCTCAACTTCGTGACACTAAGCAGCAAAATAACGAGCCTGTAGACAGTTGTGTTACTTGTTTGAAGGTTCAAGGCCAGAAATGTAATTTTAGCACTCCTGATTTGCGAGAAGATAACTTAATAGATCAGTTTATCAAAGGTATTGCATATGTTGCTGTTCAGAAGAAAATTCTCAAAAGACCCAAGGACATTAACTTTAGATAAGGTGCTAGACCTTGCTAGAGGCAATTCAAAGCCAAATACATCAGTTAGGTTGTGCTGTTCAAGTGCATTATGTAGTATAAGGTAACTCAAAAGTTAAAAATGGGCAACCAAGATTCCAGAGCTGTTATTTTTGTGGAGGACCTAGACAGAAGAGGGAAGACTGTCCAGCTAAAGATCAGTCATTTAATAAGTGCTATAAAATGTGCAAGTCCACACATGAAAGAAGCAAGTCTAAAAGTCGTAAACCTGATGCTCAAGTGCATCCACATACAATGCAAAGGAGTGAAAGAAAGAAGTTCAGCAGGCCTAGAAGCAGAAGTAGAAAAGTTAATGTTATAAATAGTGATGTCAACGAAAATTATGAGTCTCGTCTATCTGAGGATTTTGAAAATCTTAATTTCAATTCAGTTTATTTAGCGATGTCAGTGATGAAGCTTTAGCAACAATTCGAATAGAACCTTACATGGGTAGACAAACAAATCTCACAGGAAAAGTTGACACAGTTGCTTAAGGTAATATATTACCTCTCCAAACATTCAAGAATTTATATCCAAGATACACTGATGCAAGAGGAGTTCCTACAAATACTAGTTTTATATAGTAACTTACCAAGTAACTACATAGTCATTAGTTTCAAACTATTACAGCAGCTTAAATTCAAAATAAGCGCTAGTGCCTCAATTGTTTAGTGTAGGTGACCAGTACTGCCCACTAACGGGAATACTAGGAATAGGTTAGCAGACAACCTCATTGTGTTCTGTCAGTCTCAATGTAAACATTGGATCCTTGCAGCAGTTTTTTTTTTATTATTATTTGCCGGTTGTATAGCTGGATTTTGGTGAAGTATTATCGCTGATTTCGTTAGCCTTCAAGCTTAAAACCTTTCAGGATCAGTATTTTATCGTTTGGCCGCTTTTAAGATGTGATTCAGGTTTATATTTTCACAGTTCTAGCGAACTTGCAATCATTTCATTATTTCTCTTTTACCAGTAGCGTAATAAACGTAAACATTGCGTTTGCTACCAAACCGATATTTTCGGTAATGAGATGCATACCTGCGGTCTTAGATGTTTGATAGGAATTAATTAAACATCTTATTACACACACATTCCTTTGCAAAGAACTGAAAAGCTTAGGGGCAGAATGTGGTAAGGAGGGACATTGTGCTTTGTTTTTGGTTGCGATGGGGTTTTGAGGATGATTTGGCAGCCGAAAATCAGCTCTGAGCACCTGGTAGTGCTCGCCATCTACTGAGCTCTTAGTTTTCGAGGTACTAGCTGGCGCCAGTTCTCTCTGCATCCAGTTTTTCTCCCCTGCTACTAGCCCTTATATTTTTTACCTACTTGCTCCCTTGCCTGGCTCCTTCGCTTCCTTCCCTTGCCTTTGTCAGTCTTGTGTCAAGGTTAACAGATATTAACCTTGTAGTAGTGAAGTGTTGTGCAGTGGAGGAGACTGCTCATCCCACCAACGCTCTTAGACAAAGGTCCCTGTCAGACTCCCCTAAACCTGGGAGGAGGCATACTGGCAGTCCAAGGGAGGTTGGTGGGGTTTGTCCACAGGTAGTTGCCTCCTCAGTCGAGCTTGTTGCTGGTCGCAGGTCTCAGCGGACAGCCATTGGAGAGGTGTCCATAGGAATGTGCTTTCCAGTGCGAAGTAGAGGTGCAGATGGCGTTTTTTCTAGTGATTCTTGGCCACTGAGAAGGCTCGTTTCAGCTGCTGAAGTGTCCGAGCGCCCAGTGGGGTGGACTAGAGGTGCCAATGTGTTTTTTCTAGTGATTCTCGGCCACTGAAAAGGCTCGTTTCAGCTGCTGAAGTGTCCGAGAGCCCAGTAGTGTGGACTAGAGGTGTAGATGACGTTTTTTCTAGTGATTCTGAGCTCCCAGTAGTGACCAAGTGCCCAGTGTCTGACCGTCCGGTGTCCAAGTGTTCAGTGTCCAAGCGTCCACCTGTGTCCGCTCACCCAGTGTCCAAGCATCCACCTGTCCGTTTGGTGCCAGCTGTCAGGCATCCAGCACCACAATCCGGGCACCAGGCACCACCTCTTCAGTATCAGACTATACAACCTGCTCACAAGTGTTTTGTCTCTCTCTCTTCAGTCTGTCCCATCCTCACCTAAAAGCTACAAGGTGAGCTGACACTACTTCTCTTTTAGCGACAATTATTGTCTCAAAAGCCCTGTCTTTTGCAGACAGGGACATTTGTGTCCTGAATTTATGAGCTTGTTGAAGAAAGCTCCCACCTCTGGCATTGTCTTCATCCTCAAGAAGTCTCTCAAGGATCTGGGAGTTTGACTTTCGTTGAAAAGGGGAGCAAGACAAGTGTCTTTTGTCTTTCCCCCCTCGGGTGTTTCGATGGAATTAGACCTTGTCATAGATTTTGACAAAATTTCAAAGTAAAGGTTTTTCTTGATTGATACAGGAGCACTGGCTAAGTAGTTAGAGGACTCCCATGTTCATCGAGAAGCTTCGCCTTGGTTTTCCTCTTAGTCCTGTCCTGTGCGGACAAGGACAATTGAAATGGTTTGAGAGAGTTCTGCTTTTTTGAAGCTCAGATAGAGAGCTCTAGTGCTCCTTTACTTCTGTGAAAACCACACAGTTGCAGTCAGCCTATATTTCCTCTTCCCTCAATACAGTGTCTGTCACAAGAGTCAACTTTTTGAATGTCAGTCTCATATCTCGGAATTTTTTCAGCTTTATAGTATGCAAGGGAATCAAGCTACTTTCAGATGGTCCGCTAATTTCTAGCCCCCTCTTTCTTACCCGGAACATTAGTGGATGAGTCTGCTGGGAACTCTGTCATCCACTGAGATGTTTTCAACGCAGACAGACTTCATAGGAAGGTTTTGAAATTCTTCCTTTAGTTTTCATCCAGTTCTGAGATTTACGGCGCAGACAGTGAACACACAACATTTTTGGTTCTTCATGGCTGCTGAAGATACACAACACTTGTTGTTCTCCATTTCTGCCAAGCAGTAAGGAGTCTAGCCTCATCTCACAGCTTATCTGCAGTTTTGCTGTGGCTTTCGTCGGTCTCTTCTTTGGTCCGTCTTCCATGGAAGACTTTACTTAGGCTCCAATCAAGAAGAGAAAGTGCCTTGACCCTCTCGGTGCAGCGCTTCCTCGCAGCGCCTTTTCCCAAACGCCTGGAAGCAGCTTCTGAGCTACTGGTACCATCTTCCTGGCACCAATTCCCTAACTCCCGACATCTGTGCCAGAGCACTTGCACTATTTAGCCAGGACTAGGCTCCCACTGCTGAAAGCCTAGCTCCCACTCATGGACTATTTTCTGTTTACAGTATTGCATTGGACTGCAGGAAAATTCGTCACACCTGGGTTTTGGACATGTCTGTTATCCTGTGACCAGGTCTTTTGTGTCTCTTTTGGATTTTCAAGCAAGTCCAATAAGAGTCGATCCCGCACAGGTGTCCTCATGTCCACACGGCTGTCAAGAATCAGCAGGGTTTGCAACTAGTCCGTTCAGTTGTTCACGAGTCTGCATGATGATATGCAAGTTCTCTCTGTTGCTTGCATTCTGCAGAATCGGCTATGAGTCTGCACGGCCCACAGCTCCCTTTCTCTCTTTGGTTAGAGAATGAAGTTTAGGACGAAGACAAATCAGGGAGTCTAGTTGTCCATTCTTCCAGTTTGGGGATCTAGGCTTCGGCCTCTATGGCAAAAGTCTTCTCTCAAGTCCTCACTCTTACAGTCGTCTTCATTTTCTGACCATGAACATCAGTTTCCTGACTATGCCCATGTATTGCAGACAGCTGATATCCTTGTTTCCCTTCGAAGGGAAGCTCGAAACTGTTGAACACAAGACCAACTGGGATGGGGAAATACAGCCAGTTACCTTCATTTTATCCCATCGGCCCAGATTTAAGTCAGACACTCAGTGGTGGCTGTCCGAACTTAGTCTTTCAGAGGGGAAGTTCCTTCTCTGTGACTAGACATAGCCTTCTGCTCAGCGCCTTCATCTAGGTTGGGGAGCCCGCTCGAGGAACCAGGAGGTTTCCGGATAGTGTCCCCGGAAGAATGGAGCCTGCACATCTTTGTCAGAGAGCTGAAGAGATTCATTTAGGGTTTCATTGCTTTGTGGCCCGCTTTCACTCCTAGACTGTGGTAATTCATTTAGACAAGACCACAGTCCTAACCTTATTACGTTAGCAAGGAGGCTCTCTTGTTCATGCTCTCTCTACCAAACAGCAAGAGAGCTTTTACTTTGGACAATAAATCGAGTTTTCTAGTCACTCGATTTTTTCAGTCTTAAGTAAGTTCTGGGAAACGATCTGAGCTGTCAGAAGCCAGTTCTTACCTCTCAGTCGACCCTGAATCCCCTGGTCTGTCGGATTTTGTGGATTCTACGGGGCAGACTGACTTTGGACCTGTTTGCCACCTTAAGGAACCTTTGTTTTCTTCTCTTGTGTTCTCCAGTCTCAGTCCCTCTAGCATGGGCAGCAGACGCCATGCTTCAAGTCCAGTCCATCTTGGACCGCTACGTCTGTCTACCCTTCAACATTGTCAAGGAAGTGCTGAACAATTTTCAGGCTCATCACAACGTTACAGTGACCCCATAGCCCTGTTCTGACCCATGATATAGAGATTTCCGAATCTGCCATGGTGGTTGGTGGACTCTCCAAGACTCCATCCTCAATCTGTATCCCTCAGTCAACCTTACTTAGATACCTACAAGTGTGGCTCGCTCTTACCTGGACGGACTGCACACTGCTCTGAAGCTTGTCAGAATGTAAGGGATTTTCCAAGACGTACTACAGAGGCTATAGCTAGATGCAGACATCTGTCTTCTAGACCTGTCTATCAGACTGTGAACGATTTCCGTAGATGACATCTCAGACTCCTCGTTCCTTCTTTCGAGACATCTGTGACCCAAAGTACAGATTACCTCTTTTCTGAAATCTAGAATCTCTCAGATCTAGAATCTCTCATATTCCATCATTAAGGAGTATTGAGCTACAGACTCATTAACATGGTTTGATCATTTACCTGTGGAAGCTTAGCCGTGAATGAGGACCCTTCCAAGACTGGACCCGTTTTTTCTCCCTTAAGAACTTACGGAAGAGAAGACGTTCTTGACAGTCGGGAACAGGGCTCTGGTCAGCCACGAGTGTCCACCAGCTCCCGAGCTCTTACCTCACCTGACTTCCAGCTCACCTGGTGCCAGCTGCAGCCGGGCGCCAGCTCTTGCTCCAAGTGCCTAGGTGTGTAAAGTCATCTGTAAAGTCATTCGTGAAATCTCTGCTAAAAGTGTTAATTGTTAACACTTTTAGCAAAGACTTCACGAATGACTTTACAGATGACTTTACAAATAAGACACAATATATACATAGTTTAAATTATTGAACTTTGCGTGACCTGACGCGTTAGGCGTGACTAATTGTAGGCAAAGAAAATGGGACGTCACCACAGAAAACTTGCCCAGCAGAGACTTTACAATTAACACTTTTAGTAGAGACTTTACGAATGACTTTACAGATGACTTTACAGGTGCGCTCCACCAGCTCCCGTGCGTCTAGCTCACCTGGCAGCCAGCTTGGCTGGCTCTAACTACAGCTTGGCGCCAGCTCAGAGCAACCAGCGTATGGCACCAGCTCCCGATTGTCTAGCTCCGACTCTCTCCTCATCCTTGGATCTGTGAAAGAATAGAGAGCTCTCTATCCAGTTGGAGTTTTCAGGTATTACTAGAGCAGGATCAGTAGAACAGAGGGCCAACCATAATCTATAGTGTTGTTGCATGGACTCTTTTCGCCCTCTATCTAAGAAGGCATTGTCCTTCATCCTAATGGACCATATTTCTGAGACCACTCTCAGATTCAGGAAAGCATTTTGACTACATTTTAGTGAAAGCTAAGGACATCAGAGCAGGTTCTACCACATTAGCTCTCAGGGACAAGATGCCCCTCACTTTCGTTCTGCAATCAACCTTCTGGAGTGTCATCATTCTTCACTTCTCATGATTTTTAATGAAGTTAAAATAGTGTTAATATTTTGCTGTACGTTGTGATCATTATTAGTGACTGGCATGGTATTGCAGAAGGAAGCATAGGATTTTCTCCTATTATCTATTGTATGCACCCTTTTGAAAAGAGGGAATTGCAGGTTTGGTGAAAGATGTTATTACAAACATCCCAAGATATGTCACAATTATGAGATCTATGGCAAATGTGCATATCTAGATGGCTATGAAGAGGAATGCAGCGATCTACATCCAAAAATATGTAGAAAATGGAAAGAAGGAAATGGATGTAGGTTTAATAAGAAATGTAGGTACATGCATCCTGTAGCCATGAAAAACCAAAATCAAAATCAAATACATATAAAAATCAAGGTAAAAATGAAACAAATAAAGAAAAGAACAAAGATCATGTGATGAAGGCAAAAAGCAAGCCAACAACACATTATGAAATGTCAGCACCACGATATGAGCCATCAGCACCTAGATATAGCACAAGGAACAAGCAATGTATCTATGATGCTAGGGGATGGTGCAGATATGGAGATAAGTGCAGGTTTATGCACAAAGTGAATAAATATGAAGCTGGAAGAACAAATATAATGGAAAAGTTGGATTTTTAATGTACGAATTTCTGGAAATGAAAAAAGATCAACATATCAGAACAGGAAAGAGACATGGGAAAATCCTTATTATTACCCATCCCATATTAGATAATGGAGATAATCATGAAACCATCATAGTGATGAACAGCGCAGGGTTTAGTTTCGAGTAACTCAAAAGAAAGATAGAGTTCTTAGAAGAACTAACCCAAAATGAAAAAATAGAAATATTGAATATAAGTGAAACCTGGTATTCCCAAGAGACTGGTAATGATGACCAGATAAAGGGTTTCCAAACTTATAGATCAGATAGAAAAATAGAAATCAAGGGGAACCGCGATATATGGGAGAGATGCCAATCAGGGAAAAATCTGTGAGAAATATAGTAACACAGAATGTGAATTAATAGCGGTAGAATTTGAATCTGAAAAATTAGTGAACATTGTAATATATAGACCCCTAATACTAAAGAGTTTGACATAATAATTGAAAAATTGGATGAAATATGTAGAAATCACAAGGACTGGACTATACTCCTAACTGGAGACTTTAACTTTCCTTTTGTAGAATGGAAAGAACGAATAGGAGACTGTGGTTGTATTTATACATATAAAAAGAGAGCAATAGTAGTGCAGAAGATAAGAGGCAATTTGAAAAGCTATTAGATATGCTACTAGAACATAACATTCAGCAAATAAATCACCTACCAACAAGAAAGGATAATATTTTAGATCTAGTATTTGTGAATGAGGTGAACTATGTTAAAGAAATAATAGTATATAACACGAGTATTTCGGACCATAATGTCATAGAACTAACAGTCCGTTCCAGAACATACGAAAACAGAGAAAAGCAAGAGACGAAAAATGGGAAGGATATGGAAAATACAATTTCTATAGTAAGAATATAAATTGGTCAAAAATAAATGAAGAATTAAACAAAGAATGGGAAAATATATTTGTAAGTGCTGATATACAGGTAAATACCGATATATTATATAAAATATTAGAGGAAATAGTGGAAAAATATATACAGAAGAAAAAAAGTAATCATCAGTCACAAATTCCAAGAGACAGAAGGATCTTGTTCCAGAAAATTAGAAAGTGGAAAAAAGCTCTTGCAAAAGAAAAGAATGCATGGAAAGTGATGGAACTAAAAAGTAAGATAGAAAATGCAGAACAAAAGATTATACAATCAAAAGAAAATGAAAAATGGAACCTAGAAGAAATGACACTACAAAATATCAAGCAAAACCCTAAAATTTTTTATTCATATGCAAAAAGATGAATAAAATAAGAGTAGAAATGGGCCCTCTAAGAATTGAAGGGCGATTAACGAATGAAAAAAGGAAATATGTAACATATTAGCAGAAAGATATAAGAGTGAATTTACACCTAGAATTGACAATGAAGATAATGATACAGAAATAAGAGATGAAAATACTGAATACTTATCAGATATAGATATTACAGAAGACGATATTGTGCAGGCTATTAATGAAATTAAAAATGGATCAGCAGCAGGACCAGATGGAGTACCTGCCATATTGTTAAAGAAAGTGGTTCATTCAAGCGCAAAGGCGCTAGCAATATTATTAAGACAAAGTATAGATACAAGTAAGATTTATGATGAGCATAAATTAGCATATATTACTCCTACTTTCAAAAGTGGTTCAAGACTAGAGGCAAGTAATTATAGGCCTGTGAGTCTGACATCTCATATGATGAAAGTATATGAAAGGGTAATGAAAAAATATAATGAAACATTTAATGAAAAATAGATTGTTCACTATAAGACAACATGGTTTTGTACCTGGAAAAAGTACACAAACCCAACTGTTAGTCCACCATGAAAGCATATATAAAAATATGATAAATGAAAAAGATACAGATGTGGTTTACCTAGACTTTGCAAAAGCTTTTGACAAGGTAGATCATAATATATTAGCGAAAAAAATTAGAAAACATAACATTGTTGACAAAGTAGGAAGATGGATAAAAGAATTTTTGCAAAACAGAAAACAGATAGTGATTGCAAACGATGAGAAATCGGATGAAGCTACGGTAATATCCGGTGTACCACAGGGTACGGTGTTAGCTGCATTGCTGTTTGTGATTATGATTGCAGACATAGACAGTAATGTTAAGGACTAAGTAGTAAGAAGTTTCGTAGATGACACAAGAATAAGTAGAGAAATTGCTTGTGATGAAGATAGGAACTCGCTACAAAGAGACCTAAACAAAATATATAAATGGGCAGAGATAAATAGGATGGTATTTAACTCTGATAAATTTGAATCAATGAACTATGGTGATAAAGTAGGAATGCTATATGCATATAAAGGACCTAATGAGACAATTACAAACAAGGAAGCAGTTAAAGACCTTGGTGTGATGTTGAATAGGAATATGTTATGCAATGATCAAATAGCAATTCTATTGGCAAAATGCAAAGCAAAAATGGGAATGTTGTTCCGGCACTTCAAAACAAGAAAAGCTGAACACATGATTATGCTTTATAAAACGTACGTACGTAGTCCACTTGAATATTGCAATATAATATGGTACCCACACTACCAAAAGGATATTGCGCAAATAGAGAGTGTACAAAGGTCATTTACAGCTAGAATAGAAGAAGTTAAGGACCTTGACTACTGGGAAAGACTACAATTCTTAAATTTATATAGTCTTGAAAGGAGAAGAGAACGCTACATGGTAATTCAAGCATAGATAGAAGGAATTACCGAAAACATCATGGAACTAAAATTATCAAAAAAGCAAGCAGAGGTAGATTAATAGTGCCAAAAAACTATACCAGGAAAATTAAGGAAAGCACACAGGACATTAATCCACCACGCACCAGCATCGATAATGCAGCGTCTATTCAATGCGCTACCAGCTCATCTGAGGAACATAACAGGAGTGAGCGTAGATGTGTTTAAGAATAAGCTCGACAAATATCTAAGATGCATCCCAGACCATCCAAGACTGGAAGATGCAAAATATACCGGAAGATGTGTTAGCAACTCTCTGGTAGACATCAAAGGCGCCTCACACTGAGGACCTGGGCAACCCGAACGAATTGTAAGGAACTGTAAGTAAGTAAGGAACCTTGGTGAAGTGTCGATTTTGGAGGAGCCAGGGGGTTGCATTGTACCTTGGGCACCACCACTCTCAGCGGATGGGTTGTGGTTTTTAAATCAGTGTAGGTAACAGTGTTGTCTGGTTGTTTTATTGTGGTACTGTGCCCAGGGCAGGGGCACTTTTTGAAGCTTTGCTAGCCTTCAGATAACTCCTTCGCTGCTGAAACTTCCACTGATGCTTTGTTAGCCATCGGAATACTCCTTCGCTGCAAAGCTCCCACTTAAGTAGAGGCGCTCCATGGCTATACTGCCACTCCACTACAGGTTAAGATGAGCACCAACCACAGGCAGTATTCTCCCGCAGTAGTTCTCTTGACTGATCAGGAATGACAAGCATTGTCTTCAATGCTAGCAACTTTTCTGTTTCAAATTCATTACATGTCTTAATGTTTTGAAGTAGAATATGCCCATGCATCCCACCTCCTGTCAATGTGGGATTCAGCTATGTAATTACTCGGTAGGTTACTTATATAAAAATTACAATTTTATAATAAAATAAAGTTTTATACATACCAAGTAATTGCAAAATCAAAGCCCTCCCTCCTCTGTCTCATGGACATAAGGGCACAAATGCAATGAGGTTGTCTGCTAAGTCGTTTCTAGTATTCCCATTAGTGGGTGGTACCGGTCACCTACACTAAACAATTGAAGTGCTAGTGCAAATTTTTAATTTAAGCTGCCGCGATAGTTTGAAACTAATAGCTATGTAATTACGGGCAGTCCCCGGTTTTTGGAGTGAGTTACATTCCTGATGGCGTGACCATAAATGAAAATCGTTGATAACTGAAAATCAGTGATAATGGCGCCAAAGACCAGGGATTTGCAGTGCTTATAACTGGGGATTGACATATATAGGCACCGAAAATCCAGTTGTCGTCGTCACTAGACAAGCACCATAAAACTGGATCGCCGATAACTGAGGCCGCCAATAACTGGGGACTGCCTGTACTTGGTAAGTATATATAAAACTTTTAGTTTAAAAATGTCGTTTGTTCATGACACATACCTGCCAGATATATATATAGCTGTATTTCTCCGAAATCCGACAGAATTTCAAAACTCGCAGCACACGCAGTGTGGCCAGGTGGTTAGTACTCATTCCCGCCGCTGGGAGGCGGGAATCGGGAACCATTCCCATTTTCTATTCAGATTTTCTCTGTCGCCGGTACTGTCAACACCTGTTGTCAGTACCTCCGTCTCTGGATTTCGTTAACTTGCTGGTTTTCCACTTAAGTATTCTCTTGACTTTTGGTTTTTGGACTTTGGATTGTGGATTGGCACACGCTTTTTTCTGGACTGTTTTTGATTTTGCTTATGACTGCTCTTTAATATGTCTGGATCTAGTTCTGCTAGTTTTCGTGTATGTTGCATAAGTGATTGTAAGGTGAGGCTACCGAAAACTTCGGTAGACCCTCACTCGGTTTGCTTGAGGTGTAGGGGGCATGTTTGTTTGATAGATGATCGCTGCAAGGAGTGTGAGCCTTTGTCTGATGCGAGCTGGAAATCGTATGATTTGTATGTTCGTAAGTTGGAGCGTGACAGGGTCAGGAGGTCCTCCTCCAGGAGTGTGTGCAAGAGTCAGATTATTTCCTCTCCTGATAACCCTAAAGTAGATAATGTTGCACCTGTCCCTGTGGTTTTGCCTTCGGGTCCTGAGGTTGTGTCTGCGGAGGGTTTGGCCCTGGCGGAGATCATGAACACCATCCGTGTCCTCGAAAATAAAGTGACATAACTTCAAAGTGTTGTGAAGTGCAGTGTTCCCCCTAGTGTTGTGGAGGGGGCGTCAGATCGGCCCCATAATGCTTCTAGGCCTGGACCGCTGTCAGACTCCCAGGACTCAGGGAGAAGACATGTCAAAAGCCGCAAGAAGGTTACTGGGGCTTCCACCCGATCTGACGTCCCTTCGCAGGTCCTGTTGTCGCTTCCCAGGCTGCCAGGATCGTACTTCGCACGTATTCTCAAGGACTGCTTTTCGTCCTCTGAGGCATCCTCCCCTCGTAAGGGGTGGAACTCTCGGAAGGACTCTCGTCCTCTGAAGAGGAGCTTCATTCAAGAGGACACTTCTCGTCAGTCTTCATCGCCTGTTGGGTACTTTGAAGCTTTCCCGCCACAGAAGAGGACCAGGACGTCGTCTGATGAGGACGTTTGTGAGCGTCCCAGTTGCTCTAAGGAGAGAACCTTTTTAGCTCCTGTGAGGAAGAAGAAGGCGTCCCCTCGCCCCTCGTCTTCCCACAGGATCAGCTCTCCTCCCAGGCTTGATACCTCTCCGTCCAAGAAGATTTTGCTGGAGATGCAACGTCAGTTGTCTTCTCTTATTGCAGAGAGGGATGCAGCGCCTCGTCGTCGCAAGGACTTAAACCTGCCCGTCAAGAAGTCCTGGAAGTCTCCTTCCTGCTCCTTTTTCTTCGTCTCCGTCTCCTGCTTCGTCGCCTTGTCGCCTCTTAGTTCACGAAGTTCCCCTCGTGGACGCTCGCCAACGTGACGCCGCGAGCTGCTTCCCAGGACGCCTCGGTTGCCGCTCTTCAAGATGCTCCTCTCTCTCCAGTGCAGGACACTTGGCAGGACGCTCGGCTGGACATTGGGCTGGACGCCCGGATGGACGCTCTTCAGGACGCTCGCCAGGACGTCCCTTCCGTTGCTCTTCGAGACGCTCCGGAGCATTCACTTTCTTCTGGGAAAAGAAGATCCCTCCTCCATATCGGACCTCAAGGCCTTCGTTCCCCTAAGGTTTTGGGTGACTCGGTTGTTTCGCCTATTCTTGAGGGAGAAGTTTCTGGCGACTCGGAGCCTGCTGACGTCGAGCTTACTTCTGCTTCCTCTTCTTCCGACTACCAGGTGTTAACCGGTCTTCTTAAAGACTTGTTTGGGGATAAGTTCAAACCCTCGGCTCCTCTCTCTCCTCCTTCACAGTTAGCTTCTTCCAAAGCGAGGAGAGCGCCGGGGTTTGTGAAGATGACTTCATCTTTGGCTACATAGAGGGCTTTTAAGAAAGTTAACGCCTGGATGGAGGAACGGAAGGCCCAAGGCAAGACCTCTTTTGCCCTGCCTCCGTCTAAGCTTTGTGGCAAGGCTGGTATATGGTGCGAGACAGGAGAGGATATCAGCTCTAGAGTGCCTTCTTGTTCTCAGGGGGATTTCGCCAGCCTTGTCGACGCTCCCAGAAGGTCCCACCTGTCTGCTGCTAAGGTTTCCTGGACTTTGTCAGAGACAGATCATCATCTCAAGGGACTCTTCCGCACCATGGAGGTGTTTAATTTTTTGGACTGGTGCTTGGGAGCCTTAGACCGCAAGCTGAGGAGCCCTGATTCGATCAGCCTGGGGGAGCTGTCTAGTGTTCTTAACTGTATGGACAAGGCCGTCAGGGATGGCTCAGAGGAACTGGCTTCCCACTTCGGTACGGGCCTCTTAAAGAAGAGGGCCTTGTATTGTGATTTTACCTCTAAGTCAGTTTCTCCTTCGCAAGGGGCAGAGTTATTGTTCGCCCCTTTGTCTAGCCATCTCTTCCCCCAGTCTTTAATTAAAGACATCACTGCTAGTCTTAAGGAGAAGGCCACGCAAGAGCTTCTGGCCCATTCTTCGAGACGTCCTTCAGCCCCTTCTACTTCAGCTTCGGTTTTGTCCTCCAAGAAGAAGAAGCCCTTTCAGCGGAGGAACTTCTTCCTCTAGATCGTCTCCTCGAGGAAGAGGTTTCTCCAGAGGAGCAGCCCCTCGAAACCTAGGGAAAAAGTGACTCTTATACGCCTCCAGACACCGGTAGGAGCCAGGCTTCTTTATTTTGGGGAGCCTGGAGAGCGAAAGGGGCGGACTCTGGTCCCTAGAAGTTCTAGAGAAGGGATACAAGATCCCCAGATTCTCATTTTACCACCCCTGTGCACGTCAAATGCCCAGGATCTGTCGCCTTCTTACCATTGAGAGAAGCAACAGATCCTTTTAGACCTCCTGGAGCAATTGATAGAGAAGAAAGCCGTGGAACAAGTTTTGAACTGGATTCTCCATTGGTGACAACCGACTGTTCTTAGTCCCAAACAGTCGGGAGAATGGAGACCGGTCTTGGATGTAAGCATCTTGAACCGCTTTATTGTGAAAGAAAATTCAAGATGGAAACGCCCCAGTCTGTTCTCGGGGCTTTAAGACCAGGGAGATTGGATGGTCTCTCTGGAATTGCAAGATCGTACATTCATGTTCCCATACATCCTCAGTCAAGAAAGTACCTGAGGTTTGTGCTGGGGGACGAGTCTTCCAGTTCAGTGCTCTTTGCTTCGGTCTGTGCACTGCTCCCATGATCTTCACGGTGATCATGAAGAATGTTGTGAGGTGGCTTCACCTGGCGGGTGTTAATTGTTTGATCTACCTGGACGATTGGCTCATCCGAGCTTCTTCTCGGTTGAAGTGTCTGGAGGACCTGACTTTGACGCTGGATTTGACGAAGTCCCTGGGACTTCTAGTGAACAAAGAAAAGTCCCATCTGATCCCGACGCCGTCCATCGTCTATCTGGGGATTCAGATGGATTCAGTGGCTTTTCGAGCTTTTCCATCCCGAGAACGTCAACTGCTTTGCTTAGAAAAAGTCTCGTCTTTTCTAGGAAGGAAACATGCTCGGTGAGGGAATGGATGAGTTTGCTGGGGACCATTTCCTCGCTGGAGAAGTTTGTTTCCCTGGGAGGACTTTTCTCTCAGACCGCTCCAGTTTTTCATGGCGGAGAACTGGATGGACAAGGAGGATCTGGAAGAGACTTTGAAGATCTCTCCCTTTGTCAAGAATCACCTGAGGTGGTGGCTCGACCCCTTAAAACTGGCAGAAGGGGGTTTCTCTACGCCTTCAGAGCCCCGACCTAGTGTTGTTTTCCAAAAATGCGTCCAGGGAAGGATGGGGAGCAACACTAGGAGGGGAAGAAGTGTCAGGCACCTGGAGAGGGGAACAGGTGTCCTGGCACATAAATCTCAAAGAATTGGGGGCTATCCTGCTGGCCCTTCAATTTTTCGAGAACCGAGTTTCAGGCCAGGTTGTTCAAATGAATCGGACAACACCACAGCTCTAGCTTACCTCAAGAAACAGGGGGTACCGATCCTGTTCCCTGTTCACCCTATCAAGGAGATATAGAGGATGAAGAAATTTGTTTTTATTTAGCATTTCCCAACGTTTTGTGTGTGAGAGAGAGAGAAAGAGAGAGAGTGTAATTGTCGTTGTGTGAGTGGTTCTTGTTGTTGGAGTTGGTTTTACGGCTGTCTCTCTGTCTGTCGGTCTGTCGGGGAGTTTTTCGTTTTTTGGGAGGTCTTGGGCAGTTGAGGTCCAACCTTGAAAGTGAACGGAGTTTTGTCTGTTTTTTTGGACCACATTAATGGTTCATGTGTCTCTTCTTTTTTGTTGGTTCGTTGTTGGTGGAGGGTCGGTTTAAGTTTTTTTGTTTCGTGGGTGTGTGCTGTGATTGGCGACCGTGGACCTTATCCATCTCCAGCAACCGAAGATCAGGGTGAGTGTTGCGTGTTGTGTTGTTTGTGGGTGTGAATACCGCCACATAATATTTGGCGCTAAACGTGGGGCAGCTGGTATTGCAGCTGCAATTGAGGTTGGTGGCTGGTAGTGTGACTGAAGAGAAGGATGGAAGAGGAACTGGTAAGGTTGAGAGAGGAGAATACGTGGTTGAGGGGTGAGAATGAGAGATTGAGGAGTCAGTTGGAGGAGGTGGAGGGAATACTAAGAAGTGCAAAAGAAGAAATGAAAGGGGAGATGAAAGAGTCAGAAGAGAGAATGGAAGAGAGGATGGAAGAGAGGATGGATAAAAGTTGGAGGAATGATGAAAGGTGTGGAAGAAATGGTGAAAGGTATGTTCAAGGGTGTTTTTGGAGAAGGGGCTGTTGGAGGCAGGTTCTCTGGAACGTGTGAAGGGGCAAGAGAGAAAGAAAAGGAGGAAGAAGTGAATGGAAGTGTGAGTGATGAAAGTGATATGGGAATAGGAAGTAAGAAACGAGGGAATGAGAGGCAGGGTAAGGAAAAGAGGAATGAAAAGCAAGGGAAGGAACAGAGGGAAAGTAAGGATAAGTCAGGGGAAGAAAAAGGGAAGAAGGGAAAGGGAAAGGAAACTGGTAAGAAGGGAAAGGGAAGTGGAAAGGCAGGAAAGAAGGGAGAGGGTGAAGGCAGTAGTGATAGTGAGGTGGATGGAGGTGAGTGGATAAAGTGGATAAAAAGAGGGGGAAGAAGAGTGTAATGAGTAAGATGAATGTAAGTGCAGAAGTGGACTCTTTGTATTCGGAAGAGGGTATGAAAAGGACAGAGCGAAAGTAGCGAAAGTGAGAGTGAAAGTGAGAAAGAAGTGAGAAAGGCTATGTATGTGAGGGAGGTACCCCAGTGTGAAAAGTATAATGAGTATGGAAGTAGGGGATGTGCATGATTTCTTTAGGGAGTATGAAAGGTTTTGTCAGGATAAGTATGGGGAAAGTAAGAGAGTATGGGCACGAGAATTAGGAGAGTATTTGACTGGGTTTACTTGACATGTATAGGGTTATTATGAGTGTGGGAGATGTTGAGTATGACAAGGTGAAAGCTAGATTAGTTGAGCAAGCGAGGCGTATGAAAGCGAGTGTTAAGTATAAGAGGAAGAATGAATTTGATGAGGCAAGAATGAAAGCTGGGGAAACCTTGTCACTGTATGCTTGTCGGTTGGAGACGTTGGCAAGGAAGAAGTTTGGGGATGATGGGATAGATGAATGTAAGGAGTTAGTACGGAAGTTGTTAGGGACAGTGCCAGATGGAGTTAGAGAATTTGTGAACTTGAAGCGGAAGGAGAAGAAAAGATGGACGAATGAAAGGTTGACTTGGGAGAAATTTTGAAATTGTAGAAGATTATGAGCTTGACAGGGTTATAAAAGAGAGCAGAAGTGTAAGTGTAAGGGCTGGGGTAGATGAGAGAGTACCAGAGTTCGGAAGCTTTAGGGATGCAGTGTTGAGGGGCCCAATGAGAATGGCCGATAGTGTAATAGATAGGAGTGTAAGAGCAAGTAATGTGGAGGTGCCAGTGAGGATGAATGGTGGGTTTGTAAGGGAACAACGGGTTGGACGGGTTAGGGATAGTAGTGTACAAAGGGGAAGGTCGATGAGTGGAAGTCGAGCGAAGTGTTTTAGATGTGGAAAGGAAGGACATACAAAGAATGAGTGTAGGTGGGCTTTTGGAGCGTGTTTCGGGTGTGGGCAACCGGGACATTTGGTAAGGGAGTGTACGAAAGATAGGGGGGTTAAATGCTACAGGTGCGGACAGGTGGGTCATATTGCTAATGGTTGTAGGGGTACCCGAGTGAATGTAATATGTGGCAACTGTGGTAAGAATGGGCATTATGCGAGAATGTGTTCAGAACCGAGAGCGAAGTGTGACGAATGTGGAATGGAAGGGCATGTATCAAGTGTATGTAGACGAAAGAGGGTGACTGTGACAGCGAATTCGGGAAACTGAGTGTGAAGGGGGTCCAAATGGGTGGATCCTCCAGGATGCAAGCGGTGCGTGTGATGCATGTACGTGAGGGGTTGTTGCATGAGGGAGGTTTTGCTGGAAAGACTGACGAGTGCATGAAGCAATTTGTTTTGATAGAGTATGGCAGAAAACGTAAGAAAGGGAAGAACGTAAGTGAACGGAATGATCGTAAGTTGTGTGATAGGGGTGTGAGTGCCAAAGTGAAAATGAGTGATAAAGCGTGTAATACGGATGAATGGGATGGTATGGATAGAACGTATAGCATATGCGGGTTTGATATAACTGAGTTGACTGAACGTGTAGGGGTTAGTGAACGGTTGGAGGTGAGCGAAAGTGTAAGAGTAAGAGAGCGTCAGTGATAGACGAGTGATTGAAAGCATGAATGAATCGTTGCAAGAATTGGAAAAGGTCAATGAGCGAATGGGATGGGTTAGTTGAAGAATTGGGGAGGTATTTGGGAACGAGTTAGAGGGTATAGATGAGATTGTGGATGAGATTGAGAGTGGTAATAGTGAAGAAGATAGCGTGAATCTGAGAGAGAATGGAGGAGAAAATGTAAATCTGAATGTTGCTGGAAGAGAGAGCGAGTCTGAGAGAATGATTGCGTGCCCGCGAACGACGATCTAGAGGACCTGCTAGTGAGCATCCGTGGGTGTTGCGTAAGGCGATTTGAAAGGGGTGTGAAAGGTGTTGGTTGGGAAATGCTAAAAGGGGAGAAATATAGAGGATGAAGAAATTTGTTTTTATTTAGCATTTCCCAACGTTTTGTGTGAGAGAGAGAGAGAAGTGTAATTGTCGTTGTGAGTGGTTCGGTTGTTGGAGTTGGTTTTACGGCTGTCTCTCTGTCTGTCGGTCTGTCGGGAGTTTTTCGTTTTTTTTGGGGAGGTCTTGGGCAGTTGAGGTCCAACCTTGAAAGTGAACAGGAGTTCGTCTGTTTTTTTTGGGACCACATTAATGGTTCATGTGTCTCTTCTTTTTTTTGTTGGTTCGTTGTTGGTGGAGGGTCGGTTTAAGTTTTTTTGTTTCGTGGGTGTGTGCTGTGATTGGCGACCGTGGACCTTATCCATCTCCAGCAACCGAAGATCAGGGTGAGTGTTGCGTGTTGTGTTGTTTGTGGGTGTGAATACCGCCACAGAGATCCTGCTTTGGACACATGCACAGGGGGTCACGATCCTCACGAGGTTCATTGCGGGCGTGGAGAATATCCGCGCGGACCTTCTCAGTTGGCAAAATCAACTTCTACCGACCGAGTGGACCCTTCACGAGGAGGTGTGTTTAGAACTGTGGAGGTTATGGGGACGTCCTCTAGTGGACCTCTTTGCGACGTCCAGGACAAAGAGACTCCCTCTTTATTGCTCTCCTGTCCTAGACCCAGGAGCAATAGCAATAGACGCCCTCCTCTGGGACTGGAAAGGCCTCGATCTTTATGCTTTTCCTCCCTTCAAAATTCTGGGAGAAGTGATCAGGAAATTCGCAGCGTCGGAAGGAACAAGGATGACTTTAATAGCCCCCTCCTGGCCAGCAGCGGATTGGTTCACAGAGACCATGACCTTCCTGGTGGACTTTCCAAGGACGCTTCCCCTGAGGGTGGATCTTCTCAGGCAGCCTCATTTCGAAAGGTTCCACAAAACCTCCCCCGCTCTGAGTCTGACTGCGTTCAGACTATCACGAAGTTGGCAAGAGCAAGGGGATTTTCGAGAGCAGTGGCAAAGGCTATCGCCAGTGCCAGGAGACCCTCATCTAATGCGGTCTATCAGTCCAAGTGGGCTAATTTTAGGAAATGGTGCAGGAGCAACGGAATTTCCTCGACCACGACCTCTGTACCGCAAATAGCAGACTTCCTGCTTCATCTCAGGCAAAAGAATAAACTGGCAGTCTCAACTATTAAGGGCTATAGAAGTATGCTGTCGGCAGTCTTTAGACACAGAGGCCTAGACTTGGCCGACAACAAGGATCTTCACGATCTCTTGAGATCCTTCGAGACTGTCAAGATTCCTCAACTCAGGACGCCTCCTTGGAATCTGGATGTTGTCCTGAAGTTCCTTATGTCAAGTGCTTTCGAACCTCTGTCTTCTGCTTCCCTCAAGAACGTGACTAGGAAGGCTGTCTTCCTAACTGCTCTGGCGACGGCGAAGAGAGTTAGTGAAGTTCAAGCCATTAGCAAACATATTGGCTTTAGGGGTCCCAATGCTGTATGCTCCCTAAATCCTTTGTTCTTAGCCAAGAACGAAAATCCTTCAAACCCTTGGCCCAAGACTTTTGAAATCAAAGGTTTGACGGAGATTCTTGGACAAGAATCAGAGAGAGTCCTGTGTCCTGTCAGGGCTCTCAAGTTCTACTTAGCCAGGACTAAAGAAACTAGAGGCCCATCAGACAGTCTGTGGTGTTCGGTGAAGAGACCTGATTTACCTATGTCTAAGAATGCCTTGGCATTCTTTTTAAGAAGCACTATTAGAGAGGCTCATTCTACCTGCCTAGACGGTGACATGAGACTTCTGAAAGTCAAGGCTCATGAAGTAAGAGCCATCACGACTTCAGTGGCTTTCCAGAAGAATATGTCCCTTAATGATCTTCTGGATGCCACCTTCTGGCGAAGTAATTCAGTGTTCGCTTCGCATTACTTGCGGGATGTGAGGACAACATTTGAAGACTGCTCTTCGCTGGGACCATACGTTTCCGCAGACACAATGTTGGGGGAAAAGAGCAATACTCATCCTATCCTTTAGGGATTAGGGAGTATCTTTTAATCTTGTTGTTGTGTTTTTGGTTGTTGGGTGTCCACTGATGTGGACGTCCCAATTTTTAGTGTATGTTAGGTTCATTGGCTTAGATAGGCTCGGTCAGGTGGTTGGTCGTTGCTCCTTTTCCCTCTCAGTATGGTCGTATGATCTAGTCCTATTGTGGTCACGTCCCCGTGGACAGGTCTTCTAGAACTCACCAGATTTATAGGTCCCTACCTTGCTGGAGACTAGTAAAGCAGAAGCAGGCTTGGGTGACAGTAACCTCGAAGTCAGCTATGCTAACAGGTAAGGAACCAAGGCGTCAATCGCCTACATTTGTTTGTTTCCTAAATCCTATTCTGTCTCTTCCCACCTTCAATGGTGGGATTCAGCTATATATATATCTGGCAGGTAAGTGTCATGAACAAAATGATATTTTTATGATAAAATAAAGTTTGTTCATACTTACCTGGCAGATATATATACTTTTAGTGCCCACCCGCCTCCCCTCTTGAGACAGTGGCACTAGAAAATCTGAATAGAAAATGGGAATGGTTCCCGATTCCCGCCTCCCAGCGGCGGGAATGAGTACTAACCACCTGGCCACACTGCGTGTGCCGCAAGTTTTGAAATTCTGTCGGATTTCGGAGAAATACAGCTATATATATATCTGCCAGGTAAGTATGAACAAACTTTATTTTATCATAAAAATATCATTTTTTCACACACATCACTACAAGCTTACATTAATACTGTAATTTGTCACTATGGGTATATTGAAATACCTTGCAAGTATCCAGGTGATGTGTGGAAACCAACAAGATTTTACATTGCAGATACTCCAGGTCCAGTAATCTTTGGGTTACATACTGTACTTGTAGAACTCTAGGGTTGGTACATCTGAACTGTGAAAGTCAGACATTTCAATAAAGCAGGAATTTATGTAAACCTATCAAGTCCCTTAGTGATTTGGTTATAAGTTACCCAGACAGATTCCAAGGTCTTGGTAAATCCAATTATGGGAGAAAATCAGAGCTGAGCTAGACGGAATGATATCCTTAGATGTAATACGTCCAGTACAAGAACCTACTAATTGGGTGTCTAGTGTCACATATGTTCACAAACCAGATGGCAGTCTGCACATTTGTCTTAACCCTAAGACACTAAACATGGCTTTGAAGCGAGGACCTCATCACATCACTGTGGTAGAAGAACTAACTTATCAATTCCCAGAGCAGCTGTATTCAGTAGTTTGGTCTCAAAACAAGCCAGGATATGTTCAAGCAGGCCATGGACTAAATTTTGGATGGCCTTCCTGGAATAGTTGTCATTGCCGACGACTTAATGGTGCATGGAGTGAATGAAAATGACCATGACAACAGTATACATAAACCTGGTGCAGCGAGCACAGCAAAAAGGACTTGTGTCAATTCATCAAAGTGCAGAATTAAGGAAGAAAGCATACCATTTTTTGGCAACATCTACGGTAAACAAGGCGTAAGGGCCGACCCTGCCAAAGTTAAAGCTATTAGTGAATTGAGTGTGCCTAAAAATGTTGCAGACCCTCAGTCATTTCTTGGGATGATCACTTATATAGCATCTTACATTCCCAACCTTAGCTCACTTACAGTGTGAGGTTCAAGAAAGGTCAGAAGTGAGACTGATTCTTTATTGTTCACGACAGGTACTTATAATGCGGAAAGCGGATGGAAAGGTAGCGGGCGACCTGCAGCCCAAACTGCATCCGTACAGAATTGTGTTTGTTGAAAGACAAAATGACATGTACAGTCGGCCAATGAAAAATTGGCGCAGTTTCTTTATTCATCGTTCGTTATGGAAATATTGCCATATGCAGGTGCCATATTATTTGCTTTTCAATCGTGACAGCCTCAGAAGCAATTGGAATTTGGTACAGTACTGGTGTGTCGTCGTTCGTCACCTACAGCCGATCAGTAATAATGAAGCCTGTCAATATTCTTTAATAGCAAAGTGTAATTCAACTAATTTTGTCCTTTGATCAATGAAATAATTGGCATGGCACATTTAGTTGGCCTAAATTTGACTTCCGATTCTGACACCTGATTACCTACAGTAGGCCTATTTTCAACAGTATCTCTCTCGGATGCGTCATGTGAATGAATGTTTAAACCGACAATATCTATATTAATCTGCTTTATTTGATTATTCCCGTTATTCTTTTTTATTGACAAAGTTCTCCTTTGTTCTTATCCTTTTCATTAGTGCTTAACATAATTTACTCAGACCTAGCTATCTCATGCCAAAAACCAACATAAGAAATCAGACGAAAACAATTTAGTCTTTCTTCAATCTAATTCCTCGCATGTCATCCTGTTTAGATTTCGCACAAGGCGGAAAGCTGTGGGAGTCAAAGCTGAAGAAAACATTAGGACAAAAGAATTACTTTCATAAAAGCATTCTTGGGTTAATCTTGATGTAGATATTCATTTCTCCTAAACAGAAATTAATTAGAATCAGTTTCACACGTATGTCTAGACCTACTGCCGTGAGCATATTATACATACTGTAGCTGAAAGGTTAGAAAATATGAAAGGTAATTTTCTCATTTAAGTCTATTTCCTGATATTTACAATAAAACTAAATTACATATACATATATATATATATATATATATATATATATATATATATATATACTGTATATATACACATAAGAAAAAAAGTAGAAATCCATGAAGTTGTAATGCAGTCAAATAAGGAGTAAAAGCTAACAAACAAATGAAAATAAACATATCCATATTAGTAGGTGAGGTGTAAATATATATATATTTATATATATATATATATATATATATATATATATATATATATATATATATATATATATATATATATATATATATATATATATATATATATATATAATATATATATATATATATATATATATATATATATATATATATATATATATATATATATATATATATATATATATATATATACATGAGAGATGAATTAAGTAGGAATTCAGTCCTGACATAGACCTATAAGTACGTATAGATTCACATGAATAAGAAAATGTTAGAGTAGTAAATAAGCCGAAATGAAGTCAAATACAAAATAACACTGTTAAACTAAGGAGAATAAAATGATAAAATTGGTCACATTATATGAAAAGGCAGCATAACTCATTAAAACTTTGTATAAGATCCTCGTGCATCTAGCACGCACTTATCCTATTTGGCATTGATGCAACAAGGACTTCGCAAGTGTCTGCTGCTCCCCTCTTTGGCCCTAAGTTTTCCCAAATATCTATTGCATGCTTTATAAGGTTCTCTTTGGTGTAAGCACGATTAACACCCTATGGTTGGGTCATGTAGGCCCATAAGTTTTCTATTGGGTTCAGATCTGCAGACTTGGCAGGCCAGTCAGTTCGAACCACGTCTGGATTTCTGCTGGAACCATTGCTTTACAACCTCTGCATTGTGGACCTGCAAAATGTGTGCAGGCGATATATACTAGCATGGGATACGGCAATAATAGTTTTCGAACTGAGGGTACTAAATGTCCCTGTAAAATTTCGATACACTGACTGGTGTTCAGAAACGGTCATCGATGGCAATTAGCCCTCCCGGTCCACTGGCAGCCATCCATCCCCATGACCCACCTGATATTCTGCCACTACGCCTTGAAGTCGCGATATTATTTTCAGCATATCTCTCCACAGAAAATATTATTTCAAATGACAGACAATTCAATAGAGAGTAGTTAGTCATAAAAAAAGAGAAACAGTAGGCCTACAACTTTACAGACATTTTCTTCCATTTTTATGTTACAACACAGACCTATCTTATGAATTATACTCTATAAATGAAAATTATAATGTTTCCTAATAACCTATTGGCATGCATTGAAATTATATCTCAAGACAACTATATGAAGATAAATGTGCAGTATAATCCCCATTAAACAGATAATTCCTGTATGAATAGTCAAATACATATAGTTATTGATCAGTTCTCAGCTTTAGGTCTAGGATATATATACATTATAAGGACAAAATAACAAAAGTTTCTTTTTCATTTTGCAACTATTTATTATTTTCACTTTATAGTCGAATTGTATTAGTTTTTATATAACGTAATGCACTCAAGTATATACTACATATCAGTTTATAATAGAATAAACAGGTCCCATCCTTTTTCTTTATGCTGTTTGCGTTAGCAACGGTTTCCTGCCGGAATCCTATAATGCATTCCTGCCCCATGCAACCTATTCCGCACAGTCTACACACGTATTTGCAGTCCAAGCTGCTGTTTCACAGCAACTGCTGTCATCTGGGGCTGTTCTTTGACATCTGCAACTATCATATGGTCTAGCTCTTTTCTGGGGCTTCGAGGAGTTCCACTCTAGGCCTATTTTTCACACTTATAATTTTTTTTTTTAATCTTTGATAGCATTTTGTGAGTTTCCATTGTTTTCTGTAAAATTTAACAAATGAAATCGTTCAACTACTGTCAACTTTATATTGAAATGATAATATAAGGACTATGTTTATACGATACTGCTATTATAGTGATAGCTGTCTCCTATTGTTGCCGAAACGTGCAAATGTGGCCTCTTCCGATGTGGAAGTTTTGATGCAGAACTGGGGTACTCATTTTACGGTCTGCCAAACCAAGTGTGGAAAAAAATGTTCAAACTCTTTTTAGGGGTTTACTGTGGCCAGATATATTAGTTTCTTATATTTTATGATTCATTGTCCTATATTCTCGGCCATTTGCATATTTATATCTCTTTTCATATAAAAATGACTGAATAAAAAGCCATCAAAGAGTGGCTGTTTGCGCCAATCATGAAGCAGCAGAAGTTGATCGAGCCAGGAATGTCTGATGACTGACACGTCGAATGCAGACGACATCAGAATTACAGCAGCTTTAGGGATCCATCTAATTATGATAGCTTAACTTTATTTAAATTTGTTTTAGTAAATGTAAAAAATTATTGTGATTAACTTAGGGGAAGTTACAGAAAATGACCGTTAGACTATGAAGGAAAGCTATGGGTTGAATGACTTTAAACTTTAGGCTACCATAGAAGTCAGTCCTGTGGATATGTGGCAACACTGTATTATGGCAGTGGTCGTGATTCGACGTTTTTTATCACTTCGTTTCGTTCACGTGAATTTTATTATATGGAAAATAGTTTTACGTAATAATATAACATGATGTTCTAAAAATTACAATGACTGTTTTTAACGCCATTACATAAGATTTACTCCATCTTCGAACAGAAAAATATATTAATCAGGCATGAATCTTGCGTCAGGCAGGTGATCGAAAAATTATGAAACTCTGCCAATTCTAATTTGGCTGACTGTACAGAGCATTATAGAACATATACAAGGCAGATATATATATTGACAAATCGGCCATAGAATTATACACATAATGAGATACATAAAGAATCTGAAACAATAACAAGTGACAAATACGACATGATTAATGTACAAATGTAGAGGGAAACACAAAGAACAGAGAGGGGGTTTGACACCCGTATAATACTCCCCTCCCCTAAGACAATAATTATGCGAGAAATTATTGGATGACACATCAATGATGGAGGCACTGCGGCAACTGGAGTGGGCCTCTACTTCTCGAGAACTGCGGGTGGGGTGTGGGTGCGACCTCTGGTTCTGGCGCGGGCTATTTATGGACTGTCCTGGACCTCTTTCCGGCTTGGGGGTAGCTGTTCCTGTGGAGTGTTGCTGAGGGGGGACTCTGGGTCACCTGCCTGTCTCCTCGCTGATTTCGTTGTCCAACAGGAAAGCTGGTTTTAGCCTGTTGATTGTTACCCAGTCCTCACGCCTGTGGATGTCCAGCAGGAATGCTTAAGGCGCCCGCCTGATGACTCTGTGGGGCCCCCTGTAGGACCTCGTTAAGGGCGGCCGACAAGTGCCCACCCTGACGAAGACGTAGGCGCAGGAGTCTAAGGCAGGTGGTTTGTATCTGCTGGTCCTGTCGGTGAAGGTCCTATGGCGGGGTGCGAACTTCCATGAGAGTTCCCTCAACCTCGGTAGGGGCGTATCTGTGCCCCAGCTGACGGCGGGAAGAATTCTCCGGGCATGACCAATGTTTCCCCGTAGACTTTTTTGGCCGGGGAGGCGTCGCCATCTGCTTTAGGTGCGGTGCGAAGACCCAACAGGACCCAGGGGAGCTGTGCATTCCAGTTCTCGTTGGTGCAGCGTGCCATGAGAGCTGCCTTAAGAGAGCAGTGGGCTCTCGATCATGCTGTTCACTGCGGGGTTGTACGCCGTTGTGCTGTGCAGCTTCGTGCCCATCAGATGTGCAAGGGAGACCCAGAGTTCTGAGAGGAAGGCAGGGCCCCTGTCCATGGTGATGCTGTTGGGCACTTCGAAGTGGCTGATCCAGCTAGAGAGAAGGGCCTCTGCACATGACGTTGTGGATGCTTCCTTCATGGGGGTTGCTTCGAAGGGCGTTATTATGGCAGTCTTTGGGACATCATCGGGGTGTACAGGGACTTGGAAATATGATCTGAGCTGGTCCATTTTGGAGAAGATC
>NC_089798.1:6802696-6810196 GCF_040412425.1 Macrobrachium rosenbergii
ATTCCACAGTAAGAAAGTTTCAGTCCCACAGAGATGAACTAAGTGTTGAAGATGGCCTTATACTAAAAGGAAATCAAGTTGTTATCCCAAAGATTCTTTAAGAAGAATACTTCAAGAGTATTCATGAACAACACCAAGGTGTTACACAATGTCAGCAGTGTGCGAAGTCCAATGTGTATTGGCCAAGTATATATAAATAATGATATTGAAATGCTTGTCGCAAATTGCATGCTGTGTTAGAAAGATCTAGCAGCACAGCAAAGGGAATTCCTTGATCCTGTTATGCCTGACATTCCAAATGTTCTTGGCATACAATTGGGACTGGTCTTTTCTCCTTAGGCGGGGAAACATTTGATTATTGTTGACTACTATTCAAAGTTTCCTTTGATATTGAAGCTCTAGGAAATAACTCTTCCAGTGACAAGATGGCAAAATTGGCAAGCAGAATATTCTCAATATTTGGCATCCCAAATAGGATTATTTCTGGTCCGCAATTTAAAAGAGCAGCATATCAGCTGATAGTAAAAAGTTATGGTATCTCACATATCACCAGCTTGCCTCATCATCCACATTCCCATGGATTCATTGAAAGAGCTATTTGCATAGTCAAGTCTCTGCTAATAAAGTCTCCAAAGCATACTGATATGGCCTTGTTGAACTCACAGACAACCCACCGAAGTCCACTTAGTCTGTCACCTGTAGAATTATTATTTGGAAGAAAATCCAAGGCCACATTCCTATACTCACCAGCAGATTCCTTGATGATAGTCATTGTCAAAAGATGAATGATAAGCACGATAAAACCCAGTGTCAATATAATTCCCATAGCAAAGATTTACCAGAATTACACTTGAGCCAACCAGTGTTCTTTCAAGATGTGGGACATAAATTCTGATTACGAGGAACAATCAAAGGCATTAGACCTGAAAATCGTTCATATACCATCCAGTGTTCAACAACTAGAAGGACTCATCATTGACAAGTGACCTATTAGGTCCCAGTGCTAGGCTTCTAGCCTAGACTTGTCATTCCATCCTAATCCTTCGGGCCAGCCCTATGAGAGCTGATGGTCAGCTTAGTGGTCTGGTTAAACTATTTTAATAATAATAATAACTAGAAGGACTCTTAGAAGGAATAGAATACTGATTTGTCCCAGACGTGTTACCTTTGAAGATGATATGAATGAGACTTCAATTAACGGTGTCTGGTAAACTCATGCCTTCATCCAGGAGTCATTCAACTTATCATTATCATCTACGCTATCTGGAGGATTTGTGTCTGGTAAACACTCATTTTTTTCATCCAGAAGTCATTCAACATATCATCATTATCATCTATGGTATCTGGAGGATTCGGGTGTCTGGTAAACACTCGCTGCCTTCTTCCAGAGTCATCTGAACATATCCAGTTATCATCTACGGTATCTGGAGGATTCGGTGTCTGGTAAACACTCATGCCTTCATCCAGGAGTCATTCAACATATCATTATCATCTACGGTATCTGGAGGATTCGGTATCTGGTATTCACTCACGTCTTCATGTCGGAGTCATTCAACATATCATTATCATCTATGGTATCTGGAGGATTCGGTGTCTGGTAAACACTCATGTCTTCATCCAGGCGTCATTTAACATATCATTATCATCTAAGTGATATCTGGAGGATTTGGTATCTGGTATTCACTCATGTCTTCATGTAGGCCACCAACACATCACATCTATATCTGGAAGTCATGTGGTAAACACTGGATGTTCATCTAGGAGCCAGTCCAATATATCAATATTCAGGAGTATCTGGAGGATTCGCATCTGTATACCCTCATGTCTTCATCCATGGAGTCATTCAACATACCATTATTATCTACACGGTATCTGCAGGAATCGTGTCTGGTAATCCCCTTGTCTTCGTTCATGGAGTTTATTCAACATATCATCATCCCTATGGAATCTGGAGGATCTGGTGATGAGGTGTCTGGAAGGAAAAGAATAATATAATAATAATACAAAAATAGTATGGATAACATGAGATTATCACCTTTGTTTCCTGTAGTTATTGTGGTATTATTTCTATGATTTTTATTATTACTACTAAGAAGGAATTCTATAAGTACTAACTGTTATAGACGAAGTCGACTTGCCTCTCCATCAGGACCTGTCAGAACTTGAACACCTGTCACAGTAGCTGTGAGAAACTTAAAGACCTTCCACTAACTTCCTAGCTTTTATTGCAATGGAAAGGGGGGCGAGGAGGAATTGGGATATGTGGGGTGTATGGTTAGAACTTGTTATGAAACAGTAAATAAAAATTTCAAAATATGTGGAAAAAAACTTTTTTGAGGCATATGAGGATGTTAAAAAAAACGAATGAACAAATGTACGGGGGTTTACGTGAAGTATGTTATGGCTACATGATTAAAGCGGAACATGTTTTAGAATACAGGAGAGTGCTTAATTCGGTGTGGAAAGGAGTCTTAGACGAGGCCATTTGAAATATTGATGGCTGCCTATAATCTACGGGGATGTAGTGCTGCGAGATGTTAATGAAGTATATTTAGTATAGGTCCCATAAAGTAGTGGGATAAGATGATACGTCATGGACGGATTTTGGAATGTTTCGAGTTTTAGAAAATATAAGACTGACGGGTTAAAAAAAAAATCTTGAAAAGAGCGAGAGAAGAACTCAAAGGGGGGGTGGGTGGGAGAGGGGGAGGGAGTGGGAGGGAGTGAGGGGAAAAGGGAGAAGGAGAGGGAGTGGTAGAGGGAGAGGGAGGGGGCAAGGGAGAGAGGATGTATGACGAGGAACATAATATGGGGAGATGTCGATAAATGGTCATCGTATAACATTTGCGAAAGAGATTTTAAACGCGGGACCGCTTAATGTCAACAGCATTCTCATCAATGCGATGCATCTTCCATCGAACTAATGTAGAAAAATTTAGGTGAAAAGTTAAACAAAGGGGCGAAGTAAAAGACAGAATGAAACAGTTAAAAATACAATATATCAATGAAGTGAAATAACGTAAGAAAAAAGCAAGTGGAGTGTAAGACATAAATTTTAAAAACGATGTCACACAAGAAAAAATGAAATAAAAGGACATGGAAAAATTACGCTCTTCATCGCGTTTGTACATCTTCGAAGAAATTTACATGCATAAAACTAATTGCGAATGTACTTGTTGACAATAAACGTGATCGGGAGTGAGTTTATGGTGATAAATGGCAATCTGCAAACATCGTTCACCCTGTTTCAAAAAGTACTGTTAATCTGAAACTCTTCGAGCCAGCAGCGAATAACTCACGCCGAAAAAAGTCGAAAAGAAACGGTCGGTTAAATGTATAAATACGGAAGAAAGTTGGAAAAGTATAAAAAAAGCGAATGTACCTGTGCGAATGTTTTACATAACTGTTGTGTTTGAAGTCAGACGACATTCAACAGTGATGTTTATTGTAAGAGAACAGAGAGCCGACTAACTCGCAACCGCGTTGCAGGTTGCAGCCTCTTATCAGTTGGCAGCACATCATCGAAGCATATCGTACATCCCCCAAGATTATACATGGTAAAAATTAAAGGGGTAAATGTCACACTATAATTATGGTTTCTGATATTACGCCATTCTGTTCCATTATTTAGATGCTGATTCTGTAGCGTACATGGGTTCCTGGTCTGATGGTAGCAGTTCTGGTAGTGTCAAGGGTATGCGTAGCCTCCTGCAATTTTGCCACTTGCAGTTCTCTTTGACGTCTCATCCGTCTCCAATACCTGTCTACCAACAGGTGTCTTTTAGCTGTAGGTACCCCATTACGCAGTTGGCAACCTGTTGCGAGCTGAGATGGCAACTTGTTGATCTCCCTGAGAGGTGTGATGAGACACTGGAGTATCACCAGGGCCATCGTGGTTCGACTCCGAGGGTACTGCCTTCTGACGCAGGTTTTCTCGAGGAGCCTTTGCCGTTTTGACAGTTGCTTTTGCCCTACCACCGGACTAAACTGGGCTGACGACAGATGAACCTTGACCTCCATCTCCTGAAAAAGGCTCCACATCTTCGCTGGCTAATCTTGTACTCTCCATCGATATTTGTTCTGGGTTCTCAGCGTGAAAATAGGATTGAGGTGATTGCTTATTTTGTTAGATGTGCAATGTTAAAGACTACTTTAACCAACCAAGTTTAGTCTGGTCTGCATATACCATGTATACATTAAGCCTTCATCTGAAACATATCTGTGATGACCTGCAGAGGTTTATTCTGCTGGGGCGAGCACCATTGCTTTGGGAGTCAGTGAAGGCAGCCTGATCACATTATGTGCATTGGGCACGGCAATGCTGAAGGTCTTCTTCTATTGCTGGCCAGTATACTGACTGTCTGGCCCTTCTAAGCATAGAGCCGAGGCCCTTGTGTCCTGCATGTAGATTGTCGGCTACCTGATGACGTAAATCTTCGGGGATAACCGTACATATGTATCCCTGATCCGCAGATTATGTTACCAGATCCTGGTTGATGGCTAGCCAATCACGAACGCTGAAGAAGGGACGAAGGCAGGGAACTTTTTGTCTTCTGTTGGGGCCAATCACCTGCTGTGACTCTGGCTAGCAAAGTTGATATACTGGGTCATTGGATGTGGGCGCTCCTGACACAGTCTCATCCAATACAGGGGCGTCCTGTTCCAGGGCAGCCATGGTTGCACTTGCTACTGCCACTTGAATGTTGTCCTCCAAGTCCGCTGTCAGAGGCTTCTTGGGAAGATTTCATAGCTGGGTACGGGGAGAAAATCCGCTGCTGTGTTCCTTTCGACACAGGTATTTGATGTGAACTTGAACTGAGTGTCTTCAACAGTTTGACAAGTGGGCAGTGGTCTGTGATGATGGTGAGATTAGGGAACCCAAGTAGGAACAAGCTGGCATTCTGCAAGCACCAGGTGGCTGCAAGGGCTTCTCCTTCTATGGGGACATACCCTGCTTCAATGGGGGTGAGGTGTCAACTGCCACATAGGGCGAGACGCCAGTTGCCCTTGAAACAAAAGGGGCTGTCAGCTGAATGACAAGCACAATACTGCTGGAGGACGATGAAACCAAGCCCTTCTTGCTCCAATCCATTATGATTATCATGGAGTGTCTTGTCGTAATATGCCAAGCTGTCCCTGGCTAGTTGACAGATGACCTCCTGTGCCTGGCAGAGTTTACTGCATAGATGTCTATCCCATTTTACATTTTTTCCAGTAGGTTTCCTGAGGAGCTTCCTGAAGGCCTCCATGATGGGCGCTGTTGCCAGGAAGGAGGCTAACTGATTTATGAATCTGAACCATGACCTAATGTCAGTATTGGAGGGTTTCTCTGGCATATATAGTTACAAAATGGTGTTGAGACATTTGTTTGTGAGCTTGTATGCCTCCCATTGCAAGTGGTATCCTACGAAAGTAATCCCTATGAAGGCACAAGTTGATAGGAATTCATACACATGCCAAAATGCCTCTTTGGTGCTGTGATCATACAGCAAAGTGTCGTTGATGCATTTATGCTTTCTGGTGATGGCTTGCAGGGAGTTGTTGAACCTTTTTTTGTAAGCGTCGGAAGCTGAACAATGACCCATGGGTGTTCTACGGTAATGATACCGCCCCCATGGGGTGATGAAGGTCGTGAGTGGGTGGCTGTCCGCGTCCAACTCCACTTGGTGGAAACCCCAATGGCCATCTGCTGTAGTCTTATATATGTGTATTGGAATGCTTGAAACCATGTAGAAGGGTGTCGGCGTATGATGCATCTCACGAAGACAGTGGGCATTGAGGTGTTGGAAGTCCACTGTGCGGTGAGGCTGGCCCGTCTTCTTGGCTACCACGACCATCCTTGCACACCACTCCATTGCATCCCCTGCTGGGACTGGGTCTATCATGCCCTTCCGAATGTCTTCTTCAGCATAAGGTACGGCTTCAGGCAATAAATGTATGTGGTGTTGCTTGCCCGTCATCACAGGTAAAGGTTCCCTGGTCGTGTTTAAGATTGTAGATGAAAATTGACATAATAGCAATTCTTCCTGTCTTGGGATGTTCTCCTCTATGGGTGGGATCAGTATAATGGCTGGCTTCATTGTCTGAGGGGAGTTGGATTGCGAGACTGCCTTACTAGTGGCGTCAGCTGATGCAACAAGGGGGAAGGGTGAGGGAAACCCAGTGGTACTATTTCCAGCTCCTTACAAGCATTCAGTGACATATAAAAGTTCTTGGCTGTCGGCATGAAGTAAACTCCTGCTCCTCTGCATGTCAGCCCACTTATTTCCCAGTGGTGCATGCTGTTGATAAGGCATCTCACTCGAGGATTAGTTGATTGTCCTCGACTCCATTCGAGGCTGCAATTCCAGGGTTTTAAGTACAGCATTGAAAGCATAATGGGTTCAGTAACGCAGATCTGGGCTGCTGTGTCTGCAAGGCGAACAGACACTGACCTCCCCCGTGGGAGACAGCTAAAACCTTGATTGTTTACGGGGAGAGGTGTATCTCTGCAATGATCACCACACCGAGTGCAAGTGGTACCTTCTTTGTACTCCCACTTCTGAAGTGCCCACCTTGGCACCCATGACACACCATACCTTTGCTGGGCATGATGTCAACCAGGAGAATGATATCCCCACACAGTTCCAGCATTGCTTTGCATTTGAATTACCACGCAACACCGCAATGTCTGGCTCAATGTCATCACTGTCTGTGATGTCTTCACTTGAAGTGCCAGCTGACTCCTGCACAAGACACGTCTGACACTTTCAACATCTTGGCGCGCAGCTTCAAAAGTACAACACAAAGCCTGAAGGGCATCTACACTTTTAAATGTATCACATGCTTGAAATACATGCCTTTTTAACACAGGATGGGTCTCATCATTATTTTACATAGTAGCTTGTATTCAGCTAAACACTCCCCACACTTGAGATACGAAATCACAATTGGTGGCTTTTTGAGCGCACCTTGAGAAACAATTGCTCATGGACTCCTTGCACCCTATGGCGAGAGCAAAAATTCTGACCACTGCACTGCCTGATTCAATGACGGTAACACAATGTTTCCGATGGCATCCAGAGCCATGTCTGGGGTAAGGATGTTCCATTTGGCATCCGAGTACCGAGCATCCAGTGCATGTTGCAGTGCCAGAACAGTTGAGCCTAATGTGCAGGGCAACATCCTGAGACGGAAACTTGTTAGGGTGAATCCAACATGTTATTGAACGTCTCCAGGACTTGAACACAGCTGAAGACATCACAGCATCACATTTCTCTGCGGCAGCAGAGACAGGGGCTTTACCGCACATGATCCAGAACCCGAAGCGCATCCGCGAAGGAAATGGATAAGGCATTGTTGAAGCCCACCAATCGCCTGTGCTTTCGCTCTCCACGTCCCGCGATAACACTCCGGCATGTAAGAGCAGGCACACCCTCACTGTATCTTCGTGGTTGACGTATCAGGGCACGACTACCTAAACTCACTGTCATGTTGGTTTTACAGGAGACTAATATTCAG
>NC_089798.1:6815196-6992696 GCF_040412425.1 Macrobrachium rosenbergii
CCATGGTCATTCCGTCAGTTTGAACATACGATTTCCCATTAAAAATGAAGGCTGTGTCCAGCACGGCCAATTGCAACAGTTTTTTAAAATCCGTGATATTAAAATGATTAAAAATGGTATCTCTATTCTACTATTTTTAAAGTCGAGGATCGAATAAATCGATTTTTAAAAAGTTTAAAAGACCGAAACATTATAAGTGCTGATACCTATGAATCCTTATATAGCACAGGTGCTTCCTATGAATAATGTATGATTACCCAAAATTCATAAAGATGGGATCCCAATGAGACCTATAATTTACCTCATATGACAATTCCTAATTACAAACTGGCTAAATTTCTGAACCCACTTCTGAAGTGACCTTTAACTACCAATAATTATAGTATTAAAAACTCTGATAATTTTAAAGAAAGGATTTTATCACAAGACTAGATCTTTTATGGCTAGTTTAGATGTGGAGTCATTTACTAATGTCCCTGTGGAAGAAACAATTGATATTATTTAGACCGAATTTTTTCCAACCTAGATAGCATTTTTAATCATTTTAATATCCAGATTTTAAAACTGTTGCAATTGGCCATGCTGACACAGCCTCATTTTTACCGGAAAGCGTATGTTCAAACTGACGGAATGGCCATGGATTCCATTAGGTCCTACCTTTTAAATATTTTGATGTACTCCTGGAGGAGCACCTGCTAGACGATTGTCCTTTGGCTTGCCCCGCTTTTACAGCAGATATGTTGATGACACCTTTCTGCTGCTTAGGAACAAAGATCGAGCAGATGAATTTCTTGAGTATGCCAACCAAATGCATCCAAACATAAAGTTTACAATCGAATATGAAAGTGAAAATAAATTGCGCTTCTTAGATATAATGGTTTCAAGACGTGATGATCATTTTAATTCTACGATTTTAGAAAAACTTTACCGGTCTGGGGTTCTAATTCTTTATAGCTATTGTTTCCTTTAATTTTTTAAGTTAAACTTCTTTGTCTACCCTCTTCCAGGGCCTTTAGTTTAACATCTACGGAATGGTTTTCACGAGGAAATTTATATCTCCACCAATATTTTTTAATAACCGTTTCATCTGAGCTCTTTTTACAAACATTTGGTGCAAATTTTTAAATAATATTTTTCAACCAAAACTCAGAATACCAACAGTACCTAACCATCTTTCTATGCAAGGTTCCGCTATCTACGATAAACATTTTTTACCAAGATTTACGACAGATAACAAACAACATTTACCGGCTGTCGAATTGAAACTAACACCTACAATCCAATGACGATCAAGTCTATACTAAATATAAAGAAAGTCACCCTTTGATGACCTCAGGAGTCATATACCTGTTTAATTGCCCCAGATGTGACCTGGGGAAGTACGTGGGCTCCACTGTAGGTTGTTGACGGTGATTAGACTCATCGTCGCGTAAGTTACCGAACGGGTGCTAAATTATCAAAACCCCAAATTTTCATGCATAAGAGACCACGGAAAAATGCAGATATATCCACATAAGGATTTCAAAATAATAGGCAAAGCTCCGAATGACCAACAACCGTCAATACTAGAATTTCTTTTATTAAACAACTAGTTCCCCAATTAAATACCAGTCCACGTCAACACTTCTGTACCTCGTGAGTTTCCGTTGAACCAAAACGGACCCTTCTGAATGTCACTCAGCTTTTGCCTTCAGCACTATTTGGTATTCATTGTTCCTTTCGTTATGTTTCTTTATACTTTTATGTAAAATTTCTTTTTCTCGTTTTAAAATCTGAGTCTATTTTTAATTTGTTGTCTTTTAATTTATAGCTTGAAAATGGGACAAATGGTCCTGAAACGTCAGCACAATAAAGTACATTGAAAGGAAATACAAGGAATTCCTCCTCTTTCTCCCCTAACTCCGATGCTATATATATATATATATATATATATATATATATATATATATATATATATATATATATATATATAGACATATATTTGTATGTAAATATGTATGTATATATTCTACATGACCAGGTCACCTGATACATTAAAATGAGTTGACTTTGATAGTTTTACATGATCAGCTTTCCTCGCCAAAGTCAGACTTTACTACTAGACTGAAAATCATATAAACTTTCACTAATTTTGAGTTATGTGACCAAACAAAACTTCCCACCACTACCTAGTTTGCACAGGGACCGAGATCAATTTAACTACTTTCATGTGCCAACATATGTAGATGATACATGCTAAATACAAAAAAAATTCCGCTAGCAGTTAGGAAGCTCTCTAGGTTTTCATCCAGATCTGGATGACCACCATGTCAAGAGACCTACAGTACGTCCACAATGTTTCATGTATAGCCTACAGACGGTCAAGCCGCTTCAATATCTCCAGCCGTTTATCCTCCAGATCTGTCTGTCACAGAATCGGTACATACAATGATAAAGATAATCCGAACAAGAACAGAAACAGGGCACCTTAAAGTTCTGGTATGATGATGATAATGATAATAACAGCAATTTTGAAACGATTGTACATCCATTATTTATTTTTTCTGTGTGTAGCAACGATCGTTCATGATCAAGAACTCAACGTTTAGACTTGCTGACATCCAAATAGGCGCCAGCCTCTCTCCCCCTGGCTCGTCTGAGCTTTCGGGCTCACGTGATGTCTTGAGGGGCGTAGCCTCCTACACTCGCCTTCTCACTCGTATGGATTCTCGGGTCACAATAATAATAATAATAATAATAATAATAATAAATTTCTATTGCGAAGGCTTTATAAATGGACACCACTGCTTGTGTAACACTTTTTTTTTTTTTTTTGCTTAAGTGATACGCATGACATTAAGATTTCACTCGCCGTCGATGATGGTACCAGATGGCTGTTATCGATTCAATGTCACAAGAAGCGCCCTCGCCTCTCTACTGGTTTCCAACGGTCTAAATATAGCGGCTTTCTATCACCGATTAAACATTCTTATTATCTTCAATGGGATAAAATGAATACTTTAGAGGGCTCATTTCTATAACTTTCTTCCAGGATACTAATTTTACCTTTACTAGACACCGCTCTCTGTTTCCTAAGGCTCTCTTGCTGTAGGCATTTCTTGTCTTTTAAGGAGCGTGGAACGCCACGTCCCTCTTCTGAGACTTGTAAGGTTGCCTTAGTAATCTACTTGAGGTAAGTAACTGATCGTCCCAACATTTTGGTTATCATTTAGGCTTACTTTGCATAGGAAATTAGTAGGAGTCTGATGTACTATATATGTATATATATATATATATATATATATATATATATATATATATATATATATATATATATGACGATGCTTTTTTGTATACATAATTGAAAATAACTAATAAAAGTATTTAAGGCAACAGCTAGGTCTGACTCAGCACTGTAGCTGATGCTTTCAGAATTAGTTTGCAACGATGATGTTCCTTTGGTTCGCTTGCAAGTCCCCTTCTCGTTCACCCGATAAGTTATATATATAACCTCTGACGTAGACGAATTTCTCTGCTCTCATTGGTTATGTGGATTCTAGTGACGAGGCTTCTGGTTAATGCATCTTTGCAGCTTCTGCATAGAGAAGCAATTCCAGTTTCACCTTTTCAGTCGCTAACATCTTTTTGGAGGTGAAGGAAGTTAAGGGAAGAGCTTTTCCTTCCTATGGTGCTTTTGGATTTTGAGACTCAAAGTCTTTTAATATTTTGTGTCATTCTGATTTCTTTGATTGAAATTTTGACGACTGGAAGGCCTCACTATGCTTGATTTTTTTTTATTAGGTGGCGAATTAAGTTAGATATTTTTTCCTAGGAAATCAACTCAATATCCGGTGTTTTGGTTATATCATCCGTCATATAAGTTAAGATTTACATTTAATGAGGTGTCTTTGGTTTTATACGGCATTATTGCAAAGTAAGTCATATTCTGTGATCATTTATTTTTGTGGAAGCTCAAATCAAGCTCAGTAATCTGCGTGAATTTAAAAGGTGGGAACTTCAGTCGCGGTTAACAGAAATAAGATATTTTTCACTGTAGCTCCGGTAAGGCCACCCTCCCACTTTCCAGCCATTTCCTTTCTTCCCGATCAATATCCTTTGATGAGCTCACCTAAGTTTTCCCGTGCCAGTCATTGTTTTTAAAGTAAGATACTTCAGTATTTTTACACAAATAAGGTTCGGAAATTAGCTAGCTTCAGCATTTTTGACAAGCCTAAAATCCCATAAAAAAACTTCAGTGACAAAATTATAAATGAAAATAGAAATACTCGTATATTCTAACTACTGATTTGTAGTCCAAAATACCTGGTTTTGAATGGAAAAATGTGAGACGTCATTCACTTTGACAATGATCTGAGCTTTACTAAATACGTGTTATGACCACAGTCAACAGTGAACTTTTCGCTTGCACACTCATACTACAGCTCTGTTTTCATGTCCTGTTCTTCAAACTTCAGTCAAGGTCTAAATCATTTTCAGGAGAATGGGACAAGTTTAGTTCATCGAAACACACTCAAGTCGACGAAATTTTATATGCCAAAAGAGGAAAATATAGAAATAGAAAACAAAGAAACGAAAGGAGAAAAAAATGACGATGAATCCAGTGGATATGGCGTGAGTAATTATTTCGTAGAACCCTGAGATGTTGATGTGCTGAGATTGAGAGTAGTTGTTTCTTTCTTTTGGCCATTATCCCAACTCTTGCAAAATCCTGCTTCACGATATACTCATTAGTTATTACAATTTACATGTAGCGAATTTTTTCCCATGACTGGGAGGGTTCTAAGTCCCGGATGGTATGGGACTGGGATGATCAGGCCTGAGGGGCACTACCAGCAAGCACAGAAGCGAAGGTCCATCAAGATCAGGCAGGGTTTTACAATTTTACTTTAAAGAATAAACTATTTAAATTTAACCTACATTAACACACAAGGACCACGCGGTCGGGTACAAAACAACTCTGAAAAGTTACAAAAAACTGATAAAACATGCTTCTAAAAGCCACAATTTTGTACAAAACATATTTCCGAACAATTAGGCTACACTTTTAACCAGTTATAAACTGCATCAAGCCTCGGATGGCAAAAGTGTGAAAGGATCAAACTAGCATACCAAATGAACCGGCTCTTGTTACAAAATGGACAACTTGGCTGGGGAAGTGACGACGTGGAGAGTGCTCAGCTTACCTCAATGATATGCCCTCGAGAAAGACGCATATCGCCTCTCTGCATGTCTCGTCGTCACCTCGGTTCCCTTTCAGAATTTCTACAAAGGTTATTTTATTAAAGAATGTACTTGAATTACTTAAAAAAGAGCGTCTCCGATACTCCTGATACAGATAACATAGGCAACTAGCCAGACACAAGTAATATTCAAACATATTTACAGAAAAAAGTGAACCACGAACTCAGCCGCCTGCTTACCACTCCCCCTTGCTTATCCTGAACGCTGTGAAGGATTGTCGAGAAAAAACGGATAAAAATTTTTCACGACAAATAACTTCATAAGTTTTTAAAGTCTCTCCTAAAACCACGAGGACATCAGTAACGACACCATACTGTTCGTTAAAAAAAAGATGCGCTTAAACATGTCCAAGTGTGTTCGTCGAGTAAACTAGGAAAAGGCTTCGTATTCCTTGTCGAATGCAGAATTATGACCCCATTTATTCACATTACCCCTGATAAAGAATTGCCACACACGAATTATACTACCGATGCCAATCTCAGCTACAGTTTGTGTCTAAAATCTATGTTCTTTTCACGGTATAATTCAATCCTGACATTTCCTCTTTTGGCCCAAGTATGTGAATCTTCTTTGCATAAAATTTACTTCCGATCAAGTTTCGTTCGACTTGGTTGTCGCTTTTGCAGCTTCTCCGAAGTTGAATGCTTAACAAAGGCTGTCTTCGGAAAACTTTACGACAGAATGAAAATATTGGGGTTTGAAGAAAAAAAAACCGAGTCATAGTTTTCTTCCAAGAAAGGCATTTGGTCACATATTTTTTCCCTTTAAACCCACCTTCAAATAAGTGCTTTATCATTCCCAACTGTCACGGTGTTGAAGTCCATTCCAATTGTATCCCTAGACAAAGTGCTGAGTGGTAGCCTACACTTGGCTTCAGGAATTGTGGTGCAATACACACCACGGGAAGGTAAGGAAACGTCTGGCAAGTCCACAATGAAGTAAGTAATATCCCTGTGTTTAGCAAATGAAAAGCTGGTGGCAAAGTTACCCTTGAAACAAAGTTGCTAGATATGTAAATTTTCTACAAAATAAAATATGTTGACATAAAATAAGAGCTGATTTTAAGATCCAATGGTTGAAAAGCTAAAACAATTTTAATGGTAAAATTACAATTCACAGACTTAAATTACATGCACACTTGACTAAAGCTGAGGCTAAAAGTACAAAAAAATTGTAAATAAAAAGAACATTTAAATATCTTGGCAAAATTATATATATAAAAAGAATGCTAACACATACCATACAATCAAAAGCAAAAGTCATACACTCATAAAACTACAGCTGAAAGCAACTCCATACAACCAACCTTTCAGCATCAAAGATAAAAACACACTAAAAGTAAACGATGTCAAGAGGTACAAAAGAATGACAGAAAATTTAGGCTAAAAGCAACAGGAAAGCAGAGGAATGGTTATTTAGTCAGAACTCATAATTTGATATTTAACGTTTCCAAAATCAACATTTCATTGAGCTCTTTTGTTTGGCCAATAATTTTAAAATCTTCATATTTGATGGTAGTTTTACATTTAATAATGTGATTCCTTATATAAAATGTTTCTGGGTTAGATAGCTTACAACCAGTTCTGTAACTAACGCCCCCCATGAGAATCGGCCCTGACCCTGAGAAGACGCCAGGTAGAGCCAATATATTTTCCCAGATTACATCTAGGACAAATGTTTTCATAAACGACACCCAACATCATCAAAGGGCAGAGTCGATCTTTAAACTTAAAGAGCAAGCCAATGGTCTTGGGATTCTTAGGTATAAGTTTTTAGATTTATGGCTCCAAAATGTTTTGTGTACGATCCTAGTAAGTCTGTGAGTTGTAATTTTTTTAGCTTTTTCAACTATTGATTATATAATCAGCTCTTATTTTGTTAACATTTATCATTTATTTTATTTTGTAGAAAATCCCAAAGATGTGACGATGATGTCATGAAACTTAGGATTAAAACAAAATGTGCAATCTCATCGTATTCCTGCCCTTAATCTACTTCATCACACACACACACACACACACTCACACACACATATATCTGTATCTATATCTATATATTAGATATATATATATATATACATACATATAGATATATAATTATATATATATTATAATTAGCTGAAGGCACTAAAAGCTAAGCCTTTAGAATGTTGAGTGGGTTTGTCACTGCATAGCCTCTCCAGATACCAACACATAAAACTTATCAGTATTCTGATCTGTCCCTTCCCCTTACCTGGGACAGACATTTGGATAGTCTGGTCAAACTGGGCAAGGATACGAGGTTGAGTGCCACTCGATGCAGCTTAATGAACTAAGCTGCTTAAAACAACCATTCTATGGGGCAGAGTGATCGCACTGAATTGTCTTTCCACAGGACACCTGGGAGATGCAAGCATATGGTCAAGACACCTGGAAGATACATCTAGGCACGGTCACCCATACATGCCCGACATTGGGCCCCTATCCTCAGCAGACCTTAAAAGGAGCCAGGACAGGAAGATCGTTTTGCAGTTAGCAGTTAGCCAGACATGCAGGGAGATCACTATGAGACGCTGAGAGAGCCCCACCACCACCACCACCACCACCACCACCACCACCACCACCACCACCTCCTGACTCAGACCCAGTTCCTTAACATCACCACATGAGCGGACTTTCCGTATGAACTAGTGTGTAGAGTACCCCGAGTGTGACGCCCTTTGTCATTCTTCGCCAGAGACCCCCCCCCACCTCCATGATAAAGTACAAGTGAAGGCTTTTCAGTCGCAACATTTTGCACTTAGAAGTGTTTAATGAGTGCCAGTATACCTCTGTATCCATTGTGGCATTTTACCCAGTCCTATTTCAAGTGTTTTGTGTTCGTGTTAAGTGTTCATTCATTCCTTGAGACCTTGGCACCCTTAGTGTTTTGTATTTTCCTTACTGGTGTGTAATCCTTAAATCTCTCTTGCAGAGGGATCCATATGCCGTGGACTCTTCTTGGTCTGTGCCTTGCAACCATTCAAGTCTCCAGTAGGAAGACCTCCAGGCTTTTGCAAGCCTCAATATTATTTACTTTTCCATTTTTTTTATCCTTTTATTGTAAATAATATTAGCTAACCTAAGTGTTTACGTAACATTCTCATGAAGTAGAACCATAAGCTCACATGAAACATCCCTTTTTCCTTTTCTTTTTGATTCTCTGGACTGTAAAGTCAGATTTTCAAGGCCAAGTGAGTAAAATTCCGTTGCTGACCTGTTAAAGTGTTCTACAAATCCAGAAAACTAGGAAAATCATAAAAAATGGTGACCTTCCCATAGATCTTGTTTTTATGGTTGCATTCTCCCTATTGTTGCTTTGTTGTGTTTGCAACTCACCAAATCAGCGATTAGTAAAGCTAAGCTGGAGTGCGAGACAATTCCAAACCTGATACCAAGCGCACAGACCAAGAAGTTCCACGTAAGTAATGTGCTTATCTTCGCATAGAAAATTGTTTACAAACGTGATTGACCCTAGGAAATTAGGGAAATAGGGACGCATGTAACAATCTGAGAGAAGAGAACTACCACATTAGATTTTGTTAATGCATGCCTTTCATGATAGGTATTTAGGAAACAACGAGTGCTAACCATTTTCTTTTCAAGGAATAGTGCAAAAAAAATTCCTCTGTGCAAAATTTGACGTCTTTCGTGGTGTCCCCAAATTCCATGTCCTCCGTGACTTAAATAACACGTCCTCCGTGGCGTGTAAATTCCACGTCCTCCGTGACGTCCCAAATTCCACGTCCTCCGTGACGCGATTCCCCCATTCCGTCCTCCGTGGCGCCCCCTTGCATTCCACGTCCTTCGTGGCGCCCCCAAATTCCATTCCCTGGCGTCCCCAAATTCCACGTCCTCGTGACGTCCCCAAATTTCCACGTATACTCGTGACGTCCCAAACTCCATGCCCTCCGTGACGTCCACCAATTCACGTCCTCCGTGGACGTCCACCAAATCTCATTAATGTGATGAAACAAATTCCACGTCCTCCACGGCGAAATTAATTCTAATCTTATGATTTAAACAAACCTACTATCCCAGCAATAACCAGCCGAGGCCATGCAGAGATAAAGTATATTTCTTCATTTTAGCCATTCAGGCCACCCCACGTCTTAAGATAAAATAATTCCAATCGCCTGGTTGCTCCCAAAATCGGTTCCCGATCCCATTTATTCTCAATCCAAATTCATTTAACTTTGAGGGCCTACCAACTGAATCTGTCAAAATGTCGACTACAAAGAGCCCAACAAAATGAGGACTTTAAGTTCTACATGCAGGCAGGAAAAGACCTGGGAATTTTTAATTAAGAATTACGGAACTGGGTCCAGGGAACCTAGTTGCGCTGCAAAGGTGGAGAGGAGATAGAAAGAAAAGAAAGGGAGAAAGAGGTTTTGCCCAGGAAAAAGAGAGGAGATGGGAGAGGCAAGAGAAGGAGAGAGAGTTTTTGCCAGGAGAAAAGAGAGGAAAAAGAGAGAAAAGGAACAAGAATGACAGCATGCCCATGAATGAACTCCAAGTGTTGGCCCAAAGGAGTGCCTCTCCCCGATCCCGCTGTAGGGATGAGCACCCCAGCCAGGCCCATTCATTTATGCCGTTTGGACTGAGGCAGAGCCAGAAAGTGGCTCGAGCAGGCCGAAAGGGTCATAGACTGCTGTGCCTCTCCCCACTGAACTTTCCTTGTTCTTACCAAATTCCTTAGAGGAAGGCACTGACTGCCTATCACGCCTCTCGGTGGAGGACCGGGAGATTAGGCGGTCGTATGCCAAGCTGCCACCAAGGTGTGCAGAGATCACCCCTGAGCGCAGGAGGGAGACAATGGAGAGGGGCAGACAAGAGATAGGCCAGACATGGTCAGACTGGGCTTAACACTCAGAGCGGGTGCTAGTGAAATGGCTTGAGTCTGAAGGGGCCACCAGCACAGCCGAGGTACTCGGATTGCAGTTTAAATTAGAACATTTTCCTATCAACGTCCCTCCCACTCTGGCCACGCTCACATTGAAAAGGCCCCTGCAACACTGGCGTTCTGATAGAGACTCGCCACCCTTAGGAGGGATCAATGGGGCGGAAGATCTATCCCCTTTTTCTTCCTTGGGGATCTGCTCCCAAAAGAATGGGAACTCTGGGGAAAACACTAATCTTCGGTGTAAAAAGCCAGGCATTCCTCTGACAAGTGCCGACACAAGCAAACAGGATCCTTCTAAACCCTCTCCCAGAAACCCACCAATAACTCGCCTGCACACCGAGTCAAGGCATTCGATGATTCTGGCGCGCAAATCTCCGTCAAACGAAGGGACAGAGTTCCCTAATGGAGCTATCATTAACAGTCGAAAACTCGTCAATCCAGGAATAAATCAGTTTAAAATTATACCCCCTACAATTAAGAGTCACAAGACCTCATCAATCTAAAATTTGCAATCTTGCAGTAGCTTGCTACATTCCTGGAGGGTATGACGCCCTCCTGGGACAGGGACTTTCAGTACCCACTTAACCCGTGGATGGATTGAGCTTCAGTGTGAAGTAAAACAGGTTTGGGAGTGTGGACGGATTGCGCTTCAGTGTGAAGTAAAATTACACCCCACTGTTATGGTAATAATGATTCGAAACAAAGGTGCCAATGCTTCTACTGTATATGCTATAAATTCACTAATGGCAACTTTTATACAGACGTGAGAGTTAGGCTAGTATCAATCCTTGTGCTTCAAGGGGGAAGGTACTGCATCTCTCTCTCTTACAGAAGTCTTTTGTAAATTTGCTTGTAAATAGTTACGAAGGGGTTGCTGTTGTTTTTGTTTTTGTCTTTAAGATAGTATGTCGGTTGTAAATGTAATTTTACAAAGAAAATTGCAAGGAAATATTAGAAAAAGCATGTAAATTAAAATCACAAACAGCTTCAAAGGGGAACGAAAGGCCTTGAGGTCCGATACGGAAGAGGATCTACTTTTCCCTGCAGGATCAGAATGCTCTGGAGCGTCCCGACGAGCGACTAAAGAGGCGTCCTGGCGCCCTGAAGAGCATCCGATCGGGAGCCCAACCTAGCGTCATGCAGAGCGTCCCTGTGATGGCAGCGAGAAGCGCCCTGACGAAAGCAGCTAATGAAGAGTCCTGGATAGCTGTTTTCGGTCAGGCGCGTGATGATGACGAGAATCACGAAGGGAACTCGTGAGCTGTGAGGGACGACAGGGCGTAAGAAGCAGGAGTCAAGAAAAAGGAGCAGGAGAAGGGGACTTCTGGACTTCTTAATGGGAAGCCTCAAGTCCTTGCGACAGCGCGGTTCTGATTCCTTTTACGGCAAGAAGAGAGGACAACTGACGCTGCATATCTCGTAAGATACTCTTGGAAGGAGAGGTCTCATATCCAGGAGGAGAGAAGAACCCACGGAAGAAAGAGGGGCGAGGGGACGCCTTCTTCTTCCTTACAGGAGCAAGAACAGCTCTCTCCTTAGAGCGACTGGGGCGTTTCATGAACGTCCTCCTCCTCTGACGTTCTGGTCCTCTTCTGTGGCGGAAAGCTTCAAAATCCCACAGACGGAGGGGAAGACCTCCTGATCCTGTCACGCTAACTTACGAACATAGGAATCATACAATTTCAGCTCGCATCAGACAAAGGCTCACACTCTTTGCAGCGATCATTGATCAAACATACATGTTTACACCTCATGCAAACTGAGTGAGGGTCTACTGAAGCCTTGGTAGCCTCACCTTGCACTTTTTCACAACATACTCGAAAGCTAGCAGAACTAGTACCAGACATCATTCAAGAGCAGTCAAAAGCAAAATCATAAACAGTCCACAAAAGCGTATGCCAATCCACAAGCCAAAGTCAAAAAACCAAAAGTCAATAGAATACTCAAGGTTTTGTTAATTTGAAATCCAGAGGCGGAGTACTGTAAACAGATGTTAACAGTACAGCGACAGAGAAAATCTGAATAGAAAATGGGAATGGTTCCCGATTCCCGCCACCCAGCGGCGGGAATGAGTACTAACTTACCTGGCCACACTGCGTTTGGAAGTTTTGAAATTCTGTCGGATTTCGGAGAAATACAGCTGTATATCTGACAGGTAAGTTTCATGAACAAATGTCAAGTTAGCGATTTTTTTAGCTATTAGCTACGATTGAGTTTGTAGACCATTATTGTCTGTTGACTGAAAATATGAATTGAGTATTTTCATTACAATTTCTATTAAAGGGGATATTAAAACCAACGCTGAGACAACTGGGTGCCTCGGCCTTTTCTCTGGAAATGCTGCTCCCAAATTGGGCGGGAGAGTACTCTCAGGCCAGATTGGGATACTCGATATTCCGTAGAATCTCGAGCACTCCGAGCAGCTTGTGAACCTCTAGGGCTGGGAAAAGGAGCACAAACATAGTTCTGCACGTCCTAGCTCCCGAAACACAAAACCCAAGGGTATGCAAATCGGTTTCGGGCAAAGGTCAGGGGAAGAGCCAACAAGAGACCCACTGCCTCCTCACAAGGAGGCAGTCCCTAGACGGTCCAAAGGACATCAGGGAGAAGCAGCAGCCTTCCTCTCCTTCAGCCGATGGAGGTCTATACAGTTTCCCAGGACCCCCTCAAACCTCAGTAGTGGAAGGGAAGAGCTGAAGAATGCAGCGGCTACCTCCACAGGGCAACTTCCTTCACCTTCACTCCAACTTCTACAGGATGGTGGACACGAAACATCGTAACCTCCAGGGCAGCTTAGGCAGGATCACAATGGAAGTAGCCCAGGACACAACCGCCAGGAGAAGCAGCAAGCATGATCAGAACAGCCGATGCAGAGCCACGGGAAGCAGTTCGGAGGGCAGAGCTACAGCAACGGCCAGGAACGTCACCAGCAGCGACCGGCCGAAACCATCAGGACGGGTGTGGCAGGAGACCAGGAGGAGCTGCCCAGAGACTTGTCGCCAGTCAACAGGAGCAATAAGACAAGAGAGACAGAGGAGCAGATGGACTCAGATACGCCAGAGGCAGTGCCAGCAGCATACATGAAGGCCAGCAATGACAGCAATTGATCCACAGAGTCGGAACGATCGATGTGGATTTATGCCATTCGACCAGGTACTGTGGTCAATCCCAAAGCAAACACTGTATGATCGTCACAACTCCTTCAGGAAAAAGATATCCCAACTGCTGTGCCTGCAATGTTCACTGTCAGCCTGAAAGAAAAACAAAGATGATTAGTAGGGGAGACTCCTCGCTCCAAGGGGAACTGCCCTCGCAGCAAGAGGCCGCCCCTGAGAAGAGGTTCCCCAACCACCCATGGCAGCTCCCCCTCTTCTGGTCTTTGCTAGACAAGCGGCGAAGAGGGCAAGGGGAGAGATCTCTCCCAAAGGAGATAGAAAAGAACCTATAGGGAGAGAGAAGGAAGGAGGAGGCCACCAAGGGCACCATGGAAGCGAAACTTACCGACGATGCCCGCAACCAACCCCTGCCAACTCTCCATAGCGCAGGCGGCGAAAACAACACTCAGCAAAAATAGAAAGGAAGTAGTCATGCCCTTGTACATGGAGGTGGGGGCCCAGAAGGGGGCAAACTTGTTACGTCCCGATCAATGAAGGGGAGGAAGATGTTACAACTGGAAGAGAAGCATTACCACTTGGTTACACCCCCTCTAAATACGCCCTTGGCTGTCAAATTGAGATCCGAAAACACATCTGCAATGCATGACGGCCAAAGCAAAATGGAATGTTTACATCTGGGCAGGTGGGTGTTGTTTGCCTACCTGACGGGTAGTTACTGCCTAACCACCTTGTTCAAGAGTTTAATGGCCGTGTTCAGCTTGCTCCGTAAAGTAAATCCTAATGTAAAGGACCGATGGCTTGTATATTGTGTTGGATAATATATATATATATATATATATATATATATATATATATATATATATATATATATATATATATATATATATATATATATATATATATATGCTTAAAAAATCATAGTAGATGCATAACTTCAATGTATAAATGATCCCACAGGAAAATGACAAGCATAAGTTCAGTACCAAGAGCTTTCACATTTTGTGCCCAGACAATGTGTTAATAAACGTGAAAGCGCTTTGGTACTGGAACTTCTGCCTGTCATTTCCGTGGATTAACTTTATATATATATACATACATAATATAATATATATGGTGACTAAGACCCTCTGTGAGCAAAAGTGTATTTTATGATTACCTGTTGAGAAGTCTGACTAGGGGCTCTGATCGAGTCCCACTAGACCTCCCTCTGATGCTGTCACTCTGAAGGTGGTCCTGCCTCACCACACTGCCCTATGACTGCTGATTCTCTGTAGCCACTAGCACCCCTTCTATCTTATGCTCCTCTATTGGGGAACTGTAAGCAACAAAGCTCTGATGGCCTGACAGGAACCTGGCTCTGATCTCCTTGAAGTCTTGTCCATGGACTAGGGTAATGTGATTAAAGTTCCTGTTAGGACAAAGTTTGTCTTTACCCGGATTTTTTTTTCACCTGTTCTTTTAGGGTATTATCCATACCCCTTTGCGTTCTCCATCAGAGAATATGACCTTTCAGTATGATTTATCAATAGTGGAATACTAGTTTTAGCCCTCTGATGATCGATGATATGAAACCATGTCACATTATGCCGTAATTGCTCCGATGACGCGATCCGTAAGTTATTTTCGGGAAATTCACCCTAAAAAAAAAGTCAATAAATTAAGTGAGGACTGCGCCATTCGTGGGCAGATCTTGGACCTACACGAAAACGTCAAGAGAAACCGTTAGGTATTGTGCATTGGTACTCGCAGTCCTCCTCCAACTGAAGCACTTCACCTCGAGTTCAGCAAGTCTTTTTAGCCTCACTTCTTTTGCTTTGTAAATCATTTATCTGCGTTTGTGAAGTTTTGCTTTTGTTATTGTTATAAAGTGTTTGCAAGTGATTGTTGAGTCTTTTGAATAATATTTCAAGTGTTTTCGATAAGATAAATAGTGAAGAATTTACTTTTTACATATATTTCTGTCTTTCAACAGCATTTCCGTCTTTCACCTTCAACTGCTCAATTTTTCTGGGAACACTTATTGTTTTACATGGGCTATTTATAGAAAATTTATTCAGCTTTCCATTGCAACTTTTACTTTTTCTTAGCGTTATTCATTACCGAGTAATTACGAAAAATGTAGCGTAAATATGAGCACTCGGGAGAACCCAGTCGAGCTGCATAGTTCGGCCTAGGGTTACGAGAGTGCGAATAATTTTTTGTACGTCTGTTTGTGCATCTGTAAATAACTTCAATGTACATGTATTATATATCATTCGAACGGCCATTCTTTGTACTTTATCGTGCTGAATGGCAAAATATAAAAATATCAACATTTCTATATAAAAATCTTTAGCTTGAACTTTACGTGAAAATAACAAAACTCATGTCTTTGAGCTTCAATGCTCAATTATTTACTGGGAACACCTGTTGATTTTAGGTAATATATATACAGGAAATTTATTCAGCTTTTCCATTGCAGTTTTCACTTTTTCTAACATTATTTATTACCGAGTAATTATGAAAAATGTCAGAGTATATATATAAATTTTATAAGCGTTGAACGCTGAAGTTCGGCCGGAATTTATGCATGCGTAGATAATTTGTACACCTGTTTGTGCATCTGTAAATAACTTCAATGTGCATGCATTATATATCACTCCAACAGCCATTCTCTGTACTTTATCATGCTCAAAATATCAACGTTTCTAAATAATAATCGTTGCCGTATATTAGAAAAAAAAAAAAAATTGTCCGTAATCTAACGCCAATTGCTCAATTTTATTCTAACAATGCATATATCTTTCTTTTGTGAGTTTTATAGGAAATTTATTAAGCTTTCTAATGCCACCTTTACTTTTTTCTATCATTATTCCTTACTTAGGTACGATACGAAACGTCAACATAAGTAGGTTGGAAAATCTGAAAATTGCACTCCGTAAAAAATTGGCATTTCTTAATCGGTAACAGCTAATTAGCTAACACATTTATAGCAAAATGATTGCTTTACGTGAAAATTCAGACATTTCACACAATATACATATAAATTAAACTCCCAAACCTAATTGTTATATTTTTCATTATTTCAAGAAAATATCTACGATTTTCCTTAAAAATTTCACGTTCAACAAGTCTTTATTATTTCTAAGCCTTGCAAAGATTTTCTTATTGCTTTAGGAACAAATTCAGTCATTTGCCAACATCATAAAACAAACCAGAAGCCTATATCAGTTGTAGTTTGGACTTATCAATTTTTACAAAGAAACTTTTCTGCTTGGGCCCCACTTTCCCCCTCAAGGCATAAGTTGCGTGCGGGTAGCACTATAGGAACCCCGTAAGTGCGAAAAGGGTTAATCTTACGTTTTCTTTGACTATAAGTAATAACACAGTGAATTACTCATGCCAGTGTCTTGCTATTTGCTTAAGTATTCCAAGTTAAGTGTCACTCAAAGTCCCTTCGTGTATTACAACATCCCTGCTCTTGCAGGTCCGAGATGTGAGTATCTGCTGTGTGAAAAATTACCAGGTCAACAGTGCCAGCTCCTGCAAACCACAGGAGCCATACCCGGTCAAGATATCCAGAATCCCAGTGTGATCCCTGTCTGTACCCTATCCTGTACATTCTAAGGACCCTACCCATAATTATGACATGCATTATCCTACGAAGGCAGAGTTATACTGCTTGCACTTGTAAGGCACTCTTGCTTAGTGACTGTGATTTTAGTCCAGTAACTTGAACAGTGCCACGGAGCTCTATTGATAGCTCCTGTAAATATTCACTCTTCTGATTTTCTAGTGAATTATACTTCTAAGTGGACAATCTGAGTTTGCTTTGAGCAAGCTGACACCAAGATGAACACCCATGTGAACACCTGAGGGTTGTTACCAGCCTGAACTCAACGCTTTGAACTGGAGGCACTTCCTTGAGTACCAATGGATCCAAAAAATAAAATTCCTCTGATCTACTGAAATCATCAAGTTATCTATCTGAAAATTCTAGCAAGGAATGAATTCCATCTGAATAAAATCTGTAGTGCAGAACTCATTCCAAGGATAGATGTCTATCATCTGTCTCCAAAGCCTAACTGAATTTTCACCAAGAAAGCCAAATGTAAAAGGCTGTGGAAAGTTTGTCTTTTCCAGAACTGACCTCGACTCTGCTAACTGGTCTAGAGCTGATATGAGATCTTGGAAGGCAGGATGGAAATGACATCGTGTCAGTAGTTTTGAAAATACATTGCACCTCAACTTACTGGACCTCAGATTAGCAGACTCCATTACACAATGGATGTGCCTGAGTCCAATAATAATAATGGAAATATTCTGTACTTAAAGGAGTAATCCAGCATGGACACTAGGGTTATTGTATGATGCAACAAACACATCCAGAGTGGACGAGCTCTTTTACATTCTGGAATAACCCGGTAAGTACACTAGACTTTCTTGGACGGTGAACAAACACATGCTACTGGCAACACTAACTGTCTGAACCTATGAGGATGGGTCCTTTGTTTCCAAGGCAAGTGACTTTTTCATGCCCCACTAACCACTTCAGTTGTTAAATTTTAGTCTGCATATGTCTGTGTGTCTATACATGTACGTATGCATCTCGTTGGGAAATAAAACACATTATTGTACTGTATTAATGTAATTTTCAGTCGGTGCATGTGTAGAGGGTACACAAACATATTGAACTAAAATATTCTCTCTCTCTCTCAGTATTTTTACTAACATCCACTTAATGCAGTACAATACTGTATTGTATAATACAGTACAGTAATGTAGTATGCTGCACATATTTGCAGTATTATATGTATAAAAGTGCACGTGGAAAGGTAATATGCAACCACACACAGTGTGTGAAGATTAACTACACACACATGTGTTTGCCCACCTCTCTCTCAGATTCTTTTAGAGAGAATTTGAGGTTACTTGTGTTTTAAAAGAAACAGTGTTTGTTTTTGTATTGTATAAATTTTGTGTACAGTACTTTACATACCTTGTGTAAGAAGGAAGTGAAAACAGAACAATGCAAGCTAAGCACAGCTTAAATACTAAAGGAGAATCAACCAAATCACAGTTGAAACACCAATGTTTAAACAGAGGACCATGTTAGTAATGATGTCACGGGATGCCAGTAGTATGTACTGGACAAATAGTGGGGAAGCAAGAGGATTCTTGCATAACATCACCACAAAACCGAGTCAACAGAAGCAAGGTCCCAGTGGCCTTGGATGAAGCCGTCTGCACAAGTGGAGAAGGAGAGGGTGGCATGACGTCGTCATGTACCTTGACAACCATGGTGTCGCCTGCCCTGATGGGGAAGAAGAGGTTTCTTGCAAGAGGTCATCACGTAACTGTGAATGCATCCGGAGAAGCAAATACTGAAAAATGAGAGCTGTCTATCACCAAGCTAACTCACTCTAGATAAGTAAGTGGCAGAAAAGGACAAGCTGCTATACTAAAAGAAATAATTGTTAAAAGATGACGAATACGAGATGATAAAGAAGAAAACTGAGTAAGAGGGGGAGGGTTACTGTCCACTTGGGGCAAAAGAAAACAGCTGAACTGACTCACAGCTCAGAACTGTTGAGGCAAACATATGTCTGAAATTCTAACACTACCAACCACCTACATCACAAAACTCTCTCCAAAGGGGATGTTACGGGAGTCAGCCATGGTTGCCAACTTAGAGGAAAACCACTCTGTTTAACAGATTTCAGGTTCTCACAGTTGGCAATACTGGCTAACTAACGCAAAAGTCAAACACACAAACCATATGGCCAGAACTGTGTGGCAACTCGGTGCCGAAACCAAAATGGAAAAACGGTGAGAGAGTTGTTGATGGGCACAGAACCTGGTCCCCAGACATGCCTTGATTCCCCGTCAGAGGAGACAACCAACCGATGCAAGGCAGTCCAGAGGGCGGGCTACAGACAAGACGCCAAGGCCCCGACAACTTCTCTCTTGAGGAGGAAATAATGAAGGAGGAGAAGCAACACCAGATCAGACAAGGAAAAAACTGAATAGGCTGCTGGCGTGCCTAATTGTCTACTTGCACTATTGGCCTCTAACATCTTCTGATACTTGACAAAATTACATCCTCTCATCAAAACACTCATAATCTACATATCAAGAAAACCACATCCGAGCCTGCAGTAGTCTAACATAGCTGCAACACAAGGTACGTTATAAGCAAAACCTAAACAATCTGTTTTCAAAACTCTTCCCTACACAGCCTAATGCTTTCAACTCTGCTTGCTGTAGATGACATAAAGCAAAAAACAGAAAACAATCACAATATTGTAAAGGAGAAATTAGCCACAAATCATCAAATATGTATTACTACAGCCGATCGAGACCATGTGTTTAACACGTCAGCCTGAAGAAATATGACAGAATGTAAAAATTCCAGCACCATCTGGAGGGAAACAGATGAATACAAACTCAGTCCTAGCGAGTTAGCCAAGCGTATTTTGATCTTTTTTAAAATGCTGATCATACCAAATGGCGTGAAGATAATGCTAACTTTAACAGTAGGTAAGATTCATTCCAAATAAGTGTACAGTAACATGACAAAAGTAAAACAGCCAAAACCATGAAATACCAAGTACCTATACACAATGGTAGCAAGGTGAATTTTAAAGAGCTAAAACATCTGAAATACATCTGGTTTTAGAACAGGTGTACTAGACACCATCTGAGGTCAGTCATTCGATCTTCTTTTGTTTGAATGCTGATGTGCCTATCATCACAGAGATATATATAAGCTATCCTTAACAGTAGGTAAGATTCATCCAAAATGATAACTTTTCACCAGTCCCACCACAACTTTACTCTTTGGAAAGCATAAAAATGAACCTAATACCAATCTATTCATGAGATATTACTCTCATCTGAAACTTGTTGGAAGAAGAGTGAACAGGATGAAGATTGCTCATAGGATGCACTTTGATCTCAGAGGAATGTCAATGCATTTCCTCCAAACATCGACAATTTCCTGAACTTCACTCCTTATCTGTACACAAGAGTCCAGTGGCAACAGAGTAAGCTAGCAAGTTCAACCAAAGGTCAAACTACTAAGCTACCTGGAAGGTGATGGAGAATGATTCCATAACTGCGATGAAAGAACCTTCTTGAGTTTCTAAGGAAGGTCATTTGTCAACACTGATCTGCTTAATCTGCTGGACAGCAGGGAACCTTCTGAGCCACTGATCTGACTCCTAACATGATCCATGACATCATGAACAAGCAATCAAAACAACTGTCTCACCTCTATCAATAAGGTGGGTACAAGGAAGAACTGCAGACAGCAAGGTAAGAGAGAGGGCAAAAGATTCAGCAATGCTGAAAAAACCAGTGAAACATTATCTGCCCGTTCTCGTCTGTGGCCAAAACTCTCCACTGCAAAGGAGACCAACCAGTACACACCTAGCAGGGGATACTAAATCAGAACAAAACTAGTTACACTAACAACAGATGCAAATGCCTGATTATGTCCTTCACACCTTATGCTGTACACTTTTCTTGTTCAAATCCATACTGAATGAAATACAAAAACTGCATACAATCAATAAAAAAATATATGTTTCAACTTGATCATACAACAGCAATATGCTTCGACACAGCCAAAGAAAAAAAATGTGAGTGCATGGAGGTTTCCCACCTTTCCCTCACCAACCTATCTCCAGTTAACCACTTTATCATCAAGTTTCAGCAATCATTCCAGCTCAGGGGGAGGAATATTCTTACATAAAATGCAATGGTTTGTATTCCTATAGGAACAAACATCAGCTGGTTTTAGTGCTTGAACTTATTGTAAAAAAAAAAATATTCTTACTGTCAACACCAGATGTTAACAACTCATACAAATTGAGAGGAAGATACTAAAAAAAAAAGATAAATAAAAATTGGCCATACCCTAGCCAACACCAAATTAGCCTATAGTATCAGAGATGGCCAAATAATATTCATTTTAGCCTTTTCCCCAAGGAATGTAGGGGGCAAGTGAATAAAAGGCCTAAGTATTTACAGATAAACCATGAAGGCTTGCATCTTTTTTTTTTTTTTTTTTTTTTTTTAAATCAAAGGTTATTGTTCATACAGTTCAGTTTCTCATATCTAAGGTTATTGTTTTTAAAAAGTTCATTCCATGGGTTCTTGGATACAGACCAAAATTGGTGATGGGCATTTTTAGTACATGCACAAAGGCCTTAGGCTAGGATGGGTCCATGGTAAATGTCTGCTACTTTTCCAAATAATTTGGTGGCTGTTAAGCTACTGTTCATATACTTTTCACAAATAATTTTGTGACTGCCAGGCTACTGTTCAAATACTTGGACGGAGTATCTTTTTTAATGAGTTACATTGTGATTTATGTGATGGCACTGCCTTCATTTATGGATTTCTCCAACCAAAATGGATTAGTTTCATGCAGAATGTCTCCCATAATTGCTGGAAATGGGGGAAGGGGGGCACAAAACGGTAATTTGCGCCAACAATAATGATCGGAAATGCTTAAAACATAAAATAACCAATAATGAAAATATACGGTTCATGCACTGAGTTAACGATTACAATACCAAAATATTACCCAAACTAGCCTAGTTTAACTATGAGACTCATGTTTTCCTATGGGTGCCATTAACTGCAGCAACAGATTACACTACAACCTCAACCATCTGACCCAGTTTCACAACTAATGAGCAAAAACCCAATTAAAATAAACACGGTTAATAAAGCATGAACCATACGAGGCATACCTATTGCTGACCGCTGAAAAGGTTAAGAATTAAGTAACCATTGAAACTTTAAACTAGAACATTCAATACATAACCTACTTCATACCTAGGTTATGTGTAGTCATGATATAATAATGTACTATCAGTGTGATAAAAATGAACTAAGTCTTCATAGTATTTTGGAAAAACCTGCAAACAGGGGAAACTCTTCAAAAAAAAAAAAAAAAAAAAAAAAAAAAAAAAAAAAAAAAAAAAAGTTTGTTGGGAGAATGTTGGTCTTGAAGTAATAAGTTTAAGTATACCTTAGTTTAACCAGACCACTGAGTAACAGCTCTCTAGCAATGGGACCTACAGCTTACTGTGGAATCCGAACCATACTATAACGAAACGAACTTCTATCACCAGAAATAAATTTCTCTAATTCTTCAATGGCCGGTCGGAGAATCGAACGTGGGCCCAGCAGAGTGCTAGCCGAGAATGATATCACCCCATCCAATGAGGAACTTCTTGAAGTAATAACATATATCAATATATAATATATGGATGTCATCCGAAGGAAGTTTCTTGGTAAGATATATAAAAAAAAAAATACCAAATTTCAAATTCGCTTCTAAATACGATGGTGCACGGAATTCAATTTACTATGAAAAATCTTACCCAAAAAGGCAAGTTATAGTAAGTAGATAAGTACTGTATAAAGGAGAGGGCTGCACGAAGATACCTGGTAGATCTAAGCTGGCTGTCCGCAGTGAGCTAGGCTATGGCAGTTGACATTTTTCTATAGAACTGTACCTGCTGAACAAGAATTTAAAGTAATATTTTATTGCTCGGCTGTAATTAAGCTGTAAATTATCTTAGAACTGGTGTGGTAAAACCCTTTCAAGAAGAGCTAACAGTAAGGGGGACCCGTTGGGAATTCGGAGTTTTTGGTGAGGTATAATTTGGGAAAAGGTTTGGGTACCTTATTGTTGTATTTCCTGTTATGTATGTCATCTGGAACACAAAAAACAAGCATAAAAAGAAGGGCGAATAAACAGATAGTGGGAGCCATTCCAAAGGCACTTTTCATTCATTACTAGTACTACTGATCCTAAGCCTTAACACGCATGCACTAGCTTTTGGTTCACCCATCTGCAACTGCCGGTTTTCTGCGCTTAGCGAGAGCTGCAAGAGACTGGCAATTGACGTTTTCTTGAGTTATTTTACTTGCAGAACAAGAATTTAAAGTAATTACCTCTTGCCAGAACACACGAGCTTGCAGGAATCTTTAAAAATGCAGATAAGGCGCGCAGCGCCGTTCTACCACGGCGACCTATAGAGGCCACCCAAGTTGAAAGTGGAAATGGTCATGTTTTGTTTCCTGTTTACAAAAGCTTTGAATAGTGTGCAGTGGAGTTAGACTATGGCAATTGATTTTTTTTCTATGTTATTTTACTTGCTTTATAAGAGTTTAAGGTAATATTTTGCCGGTCAGCTGCTGCTAAACTGTAATTTACCTCTGACTGTGTGCGACCCACTGGTACAGACGTGCAGTTTTCAAGGGTCAATTACATTTTAGTTACAGCCGACCGACAAAATATTATTTTAAATTCTTCTTCAGCAGGTAAAATAACTTGGGAAACGTCAATTGCCATGGGCTAGCTCACTGCGGACAGCCGGCTTAGAATTACCAGATATCCTTTTTAATAATTTTTGGGGGGGCTGAACAATATAGAAAAGGGTGATATAACGCAGTAAAAGTGAGATGTTCTGAGGAAATTACCGAGATAAGAAATCTGTCATCCTTTGTCTGTCTTTTTCGTTAATCCCAGAGTAGCCTAGCTGGTACTAAATATGGCGGAAGCTCCGTACAAATATCCATGAAATACGATGAATTTCTCATTATATCGGTGAGGTTCTCAGGTTATATCACCTGTACTGCATTACATACACTTTTCTACTTTGGTTTACGAAAATATATTTAAACAAAACAATCTATTAATGTGGTAGATTTTTTTACATTTACTTTATGGAGCGCCTACAGTTTAGTTGGCCAAGGCTGTCGTGTAGGTTCCGACTAAGAAACTGGCAGACAAATACAAACAAGACAAACTTTTCCTAGAGTGCCAGGTCCTGACCTAACCAGATGTAACCAACCTAACCTAACATAGGGCGGCGTGCCCTAACCTGGCTGGGGGAGATTCGCCCCCCTGGATCCCCCAGAAAGCGTGGGGTCGCGGAACTACTTACCTTGGCGGAGTGATTGTATTCCAGGCAGGTGTTGCGCGGCCTGGCCAACGAAACTGTAAACTGCCCATTAATAAAGATACCCACCAAAAAATGAATAACACGGGATACTCAATTCGGCGGACGAAATGGTAATTCTAAGCCAGCTGTCCGCAGTGAGTTAGGCTGTGGCAATTTGGCGTTTTCTATGTTATTTTACTTGCTTTACAAGAATTTAAAGTAATATTTTGTCGGCAGTTTGTAACTAAACTGTAATTGACCTTTGAAGACTACATGACTTGAATTACCTAACGCAGGGGGGTCTCAGGCTGGCATTCCGCGGCAAGCCCGCCCCCTTACCTCCATAGCTAATACGGCAAATTTGTAACTAGTAAACACCTCTAGGGTACGTTATGTTGGTATTTTGGGGTGTTTACTGGTTACAATTTTGCCGTATTAGCTATGGAGGGTGGGGGCTTGTGGTGGAATGCTGGCTTTAGACCTACCCTGCGTTAGGCAATTCAAGTCGCGTAGTCTTCAAAGGTCAATGACAGCTTAGTTACAGCCGGCCGACAAAATATTACTTTGAATTCTTGTAAAGCAAGTAAAATAACATAGGAAAACGTCAATTGCCATAGTCTAGCTCCCCGCGGACAGCTGGCTTAGAATTAACAAATTAATGTTCAACTGAATATCGGCCTACCTTTGATAGCCGCCATGTCACTTTCCAAAGTACTTACCCCACTTGAATATCGACTGGGCTGATTATTCAAAACTATAATATTTGACTGCACATTTAGAACATGTATATGTTATGAAGAAACTACTCGTCATATGTGCCTGATTTAGTTTACAGCATGATACCTGGGTATGCTATCTGTGACAAAGTGTCGGGAACTTGGCCTAGCCTACCACAGGCTGTGCTCAGTACAGCCTTGGCTAAATGAAATGGAAATTTGATCAAACCGTCCTACCTTGTTCCTATGTGCCCAGTTTCATCGACAGTTAGAACGTGTGACAATTTAATCAAGAGATGAGCGGTAAGAATGTACTGAACTACACGGACACTAACGAAATCGCGGGGCATTCACTATCAAAGCAATCACTTCTGAGTTCCAACAACGTTACGGAATGGTTCTCTCTGGCTATGGTGTAACGGTAACCGTCGATGACGTCATCGAACCAATGAGCAGTCTGCATGTCTTGAGATGCCACAAGTCGCAAGTTCGAGTAATTTTGTTTTTAAGTTTTTACTGTGACTTAAAGAGTGTCACGTAGATGCGACAAATACTTAACTTTGTTTTATAAAATCATAACTAATGCAAAGGATTATCGTAAATATTACAATGCGCTTTGCTCTGAAATTCTTTTAAAAGTGCACATCGTTAAACCTCTCGTTGCTTGCATGGCATTCGAGCATTGCTTACGTTTTAATCTTTCTGTAGTTTGTGTGCCATCCCCGTGATCTGCAACCCAGTTACGTTTTTTATAGTAATTAAATTTTTACTTATTCTGTTTATTTTCATCACCTTCCTCATTTTGAAGACCCTTCCATTAGCCCTTATTTATTTGTAGATGATAGTTGAATTTGATGTTACATGTCCGACTTCGTTTTAATATATATGAATTTAGTTTCTTTTCATATGCCTCTTCAGTTTCCATCATATCTTTCTGACAGGTGTATATTTAAAGGTCCGTTTTCCAGTTTCTCTTTATACTACAACTAGGCCCATTTATATACTATTGTGTTCATACTTGATGTAGTTATGCTTTGCTGTTTTATTTACATGTTTCAATGGCACTAATCATGGTGTAACACAACACAGTTAATGACAAAATTTTGCCTCAGAAGGTAGTCATTGAAGCTCAATTTTTAATATAACTAATTTTCATTTTGAATCTATATTTTGCTTCTCGTGAGTCACAACTGCTTTTACTTCAGTTTGTTCACTTTGTTTGGTTTACGTAGAGCCCTCCACACGGATAATTCCCTCTCTGGCGGGCCCTTGTACGTTTTTCAAAATAAGGTGCTTCTTATATTTTATAATTGTCTTTCAATGTTTTCTCGTCAGTATCGTAGCTCCTGCAGAATATGAGAGTCTAGTTCTTTTTTAAATGTGCTTTCTTCTTGTATGCTAGTTTTATTTCCTACGGACTGTATGTTTATCAAATTGCATAGAAGATTATTAATCAAAGCCATGATCCGTATTATTTTTCACCTTTGGCACATTTTTTATATACTGTTCACTTATTGCCATCATATGTTTTATGTTTAGGCTAGTATCACTATGGCCTTTCTTTAAACAATTTTTACATTTGAAGATGCTGCTATTGCATTCATTTGATTTGTGATTTTCACTGCATCTAGGGCAAGCTTGGTCATTTCTACAATTTGTTGCGCTATGACCAAATTTCTGACATTTGTAGCATTGATAGGGCATGTAACAGTCGTATACTTTGCAACGGCTATACAGTGTAGCCTACACAATTTCTCACCTCTATCATAGATAGCCTTTCGTATTTGTGGTGTGCATTTGATATCATAGTGTTTGTATTTGTCATCTTTGGCTATCATTTCCTTTACAATTTTCAGGTCGTCATTTTCAGAAATGAGGTTACCTATCCATGGATTTGTCTTTACAACGACATCTTCATCCTTCGGGACATAGACTAGGCTACTTAAGTTTTTGGTTTAAGTTTACCCTTCTTATACACTGATATATTGCTGAATTCCTGACTCTAATTTTTGCCTTTTCTAAGTTTTTCCTGTCTGGAAATCTTACAAATAAGTGTCCATCTCTTGTTGTTTTAACCCATTCAACTGGCGCCGTTATTCTACTCATAATTTGTCTCTTTTCATTTGCTGCGGTGCTCTCTCGTTTGTAGGTAATTTTGATCAGAAGCACTTTTTTGTCTTTAGTGACTCGGCATAAGTTTTGTCCATGTTTGTCATGGTCTGTACATCTTTATTATCAACATTGTCAATTTTGTTTTGGATTTCATCTATGTTGATCATTACGCCATTAGCTTTCTGAGCCGAATCCTGAATCAACGCAACCGGTAGAGAAATTCACCCTCACACCCCCACCATACTTCTCTTTACTTACGCTAATTTTATGTCAGCGTTCAGTATTCAAAGGGTAGACAAATCTGTTATCTCTGTTAAAAATAAACTTGTGGATGTAAAGAAGGCTAAGCTATATCCAGTTTTTTCCAAGTATAGGTAGATGCTAGCAGCTGATCCTGTATGTGAAGGTCATTCTCACATTAATATAGATTTTGCCAGAAGTCTTTACACTGCCAGTCTATAGGCCTATGTAGTATGTTGGGATTCATGCTTAGACATTTTGTGCCACCCTATTTAGTCTGTTTTTGCTTCTTAACCTTTGGTGTAAAGTAACTGATGTTGGTTCTAGTCGAGCGATTGATATCAAGCTTTGAGAGCCTGTGGAACATGAATTTAGAACAACTCGAAGATACTTTGGCTTGCACTAGTACGTGTTAGTGTTTCATTACTAGATTTTGCTGCTTCCGTCTTGTGCTACATTAGTTACTACCATCAAATTCGCTGCATTAGTAGTCAGGTGTAGTCGGCCATTTGCTAACTTCCTCATCCCATTGATGATGATAATTATTTTTACTGGAATTCGCATGAATTAGTCGATTTGTATGAACTAGGGAATGACAGTGTTGTGGTCCTGGGAATTGGAAGGGGGTTTGTTAAGGTGAGCAAAGTGTGGCTGGCAAGAAGGGAGAGCCGAGAGCATGACGATTTGGTGGTTGTGGGACGTCCTGGTCTGCTGTTTCGAATGTTGTTCCCTAAGGGTTGTAAGTTGACTTTGGAATTAGTGCCCTGTACTGAAGTCTAATAAGGTGAGTTTTTGGTTATTTTAACCTACAAGCTATCTAGGCAGTATTGGTTAAGAGGATGGCTGATATGATTAAGCCCATAGATATAGAGGAGAGAGTTTGGACAGTCACGTAACCGCCGCGTGCAAGTGAGGTGACATTGCTGTGTTCTGATTCCCAGATATGGCAGGCAATGACTGCACCCGGTGCTGGGCCACCAGTGTGTTGCATACTGAAACAGGATCACCCCCAAAAAAACGGGATCACATTTCATAAGAAAGCGTTAATTTTCATTCATGAAAATAAAACTGTTGAAACAACCTCAAACAAGTAAACGTGTTAGATCGCAGTCAACTACATGCCTTCTTTTTGAGCTAATAAAATAATGAATGTTGTAATAAGCATTTTATTAAAGCCTGTTTGACATTAAATTCATATAGGATAATAAATGAGCATGTAGGGTTACTTTTAGCCCATATAAGTATGGTTAAGTCTGACAATTTTCCCTACTACTAATACTACAATGTACGTAGTATCATGAGGCCTAGCCCTAGGCCTGCTGCAGTTTTAAGTGTTACTGAAGTGTTATAATGTTACTTACCATATTATCAGTAAGTTCTCAAACCTCCTGGTGTGCAGAGGACTCAGCTGAATTAGATCTACCAGAACACTTAAAGGTAGTATTCTTCAATTTTACCGTTATCATTTTTACTCTAAAGGATACTTCAAAATCATACTACATTATAGCTTTAAAAGTAAACTTGACCAACTAGCTAGTCAACAAGTAAACTTTACCAACTAGCTAGTCTACCAGGGTCTATCAACAAATAAACAAGGGTAGCCTGCCATAGCCTAACCTTAGCTTAGCAAAGGTAGCTTAACTTGGCATAGCATTCAAGATCGCTGATTTTTCTATCTGTTCCTCTCCACGGACTATGAAGTACAGCTCAAGTTTGGCTAGACATGAAAGTCTAAGTTATTCTTACAGGTTAGCCTAACTTAGACTGTACAGTGTAAATAAGGGTAATTCTAAGCCGGCTGTCGCGGTGAGCTAGACTATGGCAATTGACGTTTTCTATGTTATTTTACTTCCTTTAGAGGAATTTAAAGTAATATTTTGTCGGCCAGCTGTAACTAAGCTGTCATTGACCTTTGAAGACTACACGACTTGTATTACCTAACGTGGGGTAGGTCTAAGCCAGCATTCACGGCAAGCCCCCACCTCCCCTCTATAGCTAATACGGCAAAATTGTATCCAGTAAACCCCTAAAATACCAACCTAACGTACCCTAGAGGTGTTTACTGGTTACAATTTTGCCGTATTAGTTATGGAGGGAGGTGGGGGCTTGTCACGGAATGCCGGCTTAGACCTACCCCGCGTTAGGTACTTACAAGTCGTGTAGTCTTCAAAGGTCAATTACGGTATATTTACAGCCGGCCGACAAAATATGACTTTAGATTCTTGTAAAGCAAGTAAAATAACATAGAAAACGCCAATTGCCACAGTCTAGCTCACCGCGGACAGCCGGCTTAGAATTACCATATTTGCACATGAAGCTGTACATACAGCTTTATGTCATGGTTCAAATGCTTTGATCTGGTTCTGTATAGTACATACAGTGTACTCTCCCTAAATCACAGCTGTATGAATATGAATTAATGCAGATTGTAATTACATTTATACTGTAATTAAATAAATAGTTTCTCCTAAAAATGTCAGCAGGTCAGTGTAGGAAGCCTGTTGTTAATAATGTGTGACATGTGAGATTCAGGACTGATTTTTGTCAATTTTGTGTTCAAGATTTCCTGATAAGAACAAAGAGCGAGACTGCTACCTTACTTGAATTAGAAACAGCAGAAGGGATAAAGAGCCAAATGGTGGATCGTGCAGATGCAACAAGCATTTTCTGCCATAGTACATTCTCAAACCTATCCTGGTATGCATGAGCTTAAGTTTCTGCAACAGACTTTGAAGTCCAGAATATGTTAAGAGGCAACAATGTGGCTACCAAAGTAGATTTAGTCTAATAAGTAACCAGAAGGGGCAAGCTGGCATATACATCAGTACTGGCAACGGCAAGTTGCTCCTACACGATATGCAAACCCTCAGTCCATTACAATAGGAATTTACTTCAGTGTAGCTGGAACATGGCTGTTTAACTTCAAACAAGGTGATGAAGTACATAGTTAACTATCAACTACAGGTGGGAGTCCTGCCCACCCAGTCAGTATACAATCACTTTGCTTTTGGTCGCTGGTGAGAAAGGACGTGTGCTTCTTCTCCTCTCTGCCTGACGTTTGACTTTGTTTACATTTTCTTCATTTTGTTGATATTGCTGATATGTAAGAGACCCATCGCACCGATCGCGGTCACTTTCGAGCACACGTGTGTGTTCGTCATCCTTGGGAGGGGACAAGACTGAAAACAAGAGCATCCCGTTTTCTCTCTCAAGAAGGAACGCAACTTCTACCATACAATATTTCTGTCTGTTTCTCGATTTATGTACAATCACCACTACTGGCATTGCCATGCAAACATTCTAATCATGTACTCATAATGTTCCACCAAATCTTCTGTATCAAACTGTATGTATGTTTCTGTTTGTGAAGACGACAAACATCTCGCCATTTCACATATATTATGCTACTGCATTGTATTCATTAATCTTTGAATCTCATGCAATCGGCCATATGTGGAATTTCCTGGCCTTTGCATTGAAATATGTTTTAGCACTGTACGTATATTATGTCTCTCACAATCACCATCTGTTTGTCTGCCAAGAAACAGATGTCCGAAACATTACCTCTGTTTTGCCCTGTCTGATGTGTAGATGCTACTTTGCAGCTCGCACCAGCCAATAACAACTGCCAAAGATTCTGTACATTCATTTACGGGCTGCTCTAGGAGCAAGAGCCCGTGCTGGCACAAGGCCAGCTAAATCTGAAACAACAACATGTACATTTATTCAGTAAGGAACCACCAATAAACCAGTCAACACCCAGCCATTATGTCACTCAATCCCATCGTTACAGATACAGTATATGATTATAACGTATTATAATATATGCGAATACAACTCCTTGTTTTCCTCTTAAGTTTACGCTTTCAGTATTCTGTATAGTGATTCATACTGATATTATTGTAAACCCTATGACTTTTATTAGCCGATTATGTGTCAGACTAGTTTTAACATTTAACATTGGTCTGGTTTAGGCACTGAGCAAGAGAAAGTGCCGAAACTTGCAGGTGTTTCGACACTTCCTGCCAATACTGTACTGCTTCGAGTGCTCAGTCAGATTCCCAACCCAGTGCTTCAGACTCAAGGGTCCGAGCACTCAGAGACGCTGGAAGGAAGTTCCCTGTTCAGTCTTCTCGTCAGGAGGTCTTGGCCTTGAAGAAGACTGGAACACATTGAGAGGATAGCGCAGGTTCACATCAGATGGTACTCAGGCACTTGGCTCCAGCCAGCCCCCAATCCTGTTCACCTAATTGGCCTCACGCGCCAGAGGGGAGTGCTCAGGTGCATTCACATGAACCTCTCCACTCTCCTTGGGACAGCGCCTCACCACTGTGGGTTGGTGACCACCCACAGCCTGCCTCTCCTGCTGGTTCTTCTAGTAGGACAGGTAGGAGTGCTCAATCCTACTCACTTGTCCCTTCAACCTCCTGGGGTTTATCCAGAGGCGTCAGTTGGACAGTAGGAACTCCGACGAGACAGTTCCTTATCGGATTTCGGTTATGAGGTTCTACACCCCGGGTTCAGTTCTCGGGTTGACTCGGTTGTACACTCAAGTAGTCGAGGAGGGATCCAAGGGGTCTGCCAAGGTCCTCCCTCCTGCGGGGAGAGTGGATTGGGAGGAACGCACCCTGGAAGGACTTGAGGGTCCTCTTCCTCAGGATGCAGACACCCCTGGGATACAGAGGATCTTTGCAGAGGTCATCACTCTGATTTGCCAGCACAATGATCATGGGGAAGGGACCATAGCCTCTTCTGTGGATTGTCCTTCGCCCCTCGAATCCTTTTGGGGTCTGAAAAAGGAACCAAAAGCTTTGATGCGGCTGCCATGGTCTGTGCTTGATCAGGTGAGTAACCTGGTCCCAGGGCAGGAAATTCATTTCAATCAATACGCTCAGAGAAGCTTCTTCCCCTCCTCTGCTTTGACAGAAGCTCTTCTATAAACCTTCAGAAGGGGCCAGTTTGGAGGTAGGGCCATTCCCTACCTGGCACCAGATGGCAAACTTAATAAGGGACTCCCTATTCCTTTCCATTCCTTTGGGAAGGAAAGGAATTGGGAACTAGTCTGGTAACTAGACAACAGAAACTTCGTTGGTGTGTGTCTGTACACTCCTCCTCCTGCCATGCCCCTGTTTGCAGGTACATCGACCGAGGAGAACTTGCTCTCCTGGAAGACTTGCTTCTATCAGGTGAGCAGAACCATTAGGGCAAACATCTCTACAGGCTAAATTTTTTAAAACTCAGGACAGCTTTCTTAGCTCTTCCAGAGTTTCAGGATCTACCAGTAAACTTTCCTGCCAACCTGGTGAGTGTCAGTGCCCCCTTCACCGTGAGAGTAACTTCTGTCAACAACCCGTGGGGGACAGATTTTCCTCCAACTGTACAGGTTGACGATGCAAGTATGCGAGTGGGTGGCTGCACACTCAGCAGAGCTGTTAGCCAGGTACATCCTGGGGATTTGGAATGTAACGGCAGTCGAGCTCATCACCAATGTCAGGTTAGGGATTTGGCCCTCTTTCCCTGACGTTCGAAGGTTTCCTAATCTCTGGAGCCTCCCAGCGGTAATAGTCAACAAAAGCTTCCTTGTACTGTTGTATGTTCCACTTCCACAGTTGTCGGATGAGACATCTCCCAACACATGGAACAATCTTCAGGCCTCGGAAGAGGCAAGGGATCTCTCAGTTGCTACTCCCTATCTACGGATGTGGGAATCATGGTACAGGGCTCTTCGGAAACCTGTGCCGTGAGAGCAACAGAGGCATGGGTCTCCATGGACACCTTGCCTCTGACACTGGTTCTGGAAGTCCTCTTCCCGGGCTGGTGAAGAACCTTCCACCAACACACGGGGATCCTCGGATCCCCATGTATCGGCAGCAGGTTTTTTAGGTGCATGGATTCTGTGGATACATGTGTAACCAGAGGTACATGGTTCTCCCGGATACCCGTGTCGCCAGATAAAACCCGTGTCGTCATTTTCGGTCTTGGGAATCTTTTTCCCGGGCAGGTGAGGGTTCTCCCACCGGTGCACAGTGTCCCACAGACTCCTGTGACACTGGCAAGGTCCTCAATCCATGGACCCAGGCCCAACTTACAAGAAAGAATGAGGGTCCAACGCTCAAGCACGGCCTCACCCTCGGCATGTTCTTGCATAGGAATGGTGCCAGGGTTCCAGACAGGCGGCACAAGCCTATAGGTATGCTCACCTGGGAAGGAGGTCTCCTATTTAATCTTCTTGTCTGTGGAGGTCTAGGCCTCCAACCAGACTATGGCACACAAAGAGATGAGGTTCTATCATGCAAAAGTTTGTCCCAAAACTCGTAGTAAGACTTTCAAGTCACTTTCAGTCCCATTTCAAACTGGTTAGTAGTATTCGTACAAGATACTACTGTTTCCAGTTAGAATGCCTCAATACTCTCTTCAAGAGGACTTGACATCTCAAGCATGAGTGTTGATGACTCTTCTTTTGTACTTTTTTGATTAAGAAAGAAGTGTTCAAACACATTTTCTTTCTAGCCTCGTGAGGCTATCAAACGACAGCCAACATGTGGCTAGGAGTTTGTTCCAAATACCACACGAGGATAAGGACATTGGTCCGTTCCTCACACTCCAGAAGAGCCTGTCGGTTTTCCAGGCATTAACACAAAGTAGTGTAGGCTGTCCACTCTCATATCTTTCTACCTTCAGGATGTTGCCACGGGTCTTAGGACTCCATTTTCCTGAACCCTGTGGTTGCAGCCCAACAAGTTTTGTAGCTCGCCCAGATCCCATTGCGGACAGTTTGCATCTCGCCTAAGGTGTTTGGTGGCAAAGAGCAAATATGTGGGGAGTGACTTGCTCCCTCTCTCTCTTTTCTCTCCTCTTCTCTCAGAGTGAGTTGATTTGCCATCCATCACTTGCTGGTCTCTCGGGCGGTCATGCAGGTAAACCTACATAACTGAGCACCCTGTCTATAATCTTATTTAGATTAATAGATGCAAGTCCTCCCCTCTCTCTAGCAAGGGGAGAGAGGGGCTGATGATAAAACAAACCCATTGGTTATCCTAGTTTTACTATTGCAATACACTCCCTGAACACCTGAATTAGCCATGGTCACCTACCAGTCCGAACTACATGTAACTTATTACCCACTAAGTGGGTAATTAACTGTCAACATTACCAACACTTACAGGAAAATCTTGTCAAATGAGTTACTTGGAGTACCGTTGGCAACGCTGCTGCAAGTGCCGGCCGAGTGTGGCCAATATCCCCATTTGCTTTTTGTTCGCCGTGCTGCTAGGACGTGTCCTACATCAGATAAATTTTTGGTTCTCAGCCCGACCCCCATATATAATTTCTTGGACTCTGGATAACGACTTGGACCATATTTTTGCCCTTTTCTCCTGGATTGTACTATTTCGCCTGGTTTTGGATCTTCTCCCCCATCTAGACTTTGGCTTGGTTTTGGACTTGAAATGGATAAATTAGGGGAAGACGCCCCCTCGGACAGCACCACTGCTTCCACCTCTGCTACAGCTAGAGATGAGCTCTCTACTGCTGGAGACGCTGCAGCTCATCGATCGTGCACAGCCTGCAAGAAAAGGATGAGTACCCTCAAACATGACAGACATTCGTTGTGCATAGCATGCAGAAAGGTTCAATGTAATGTCACTCTGAGTGTGATGAATGTAGGTCATGGTCGCTAGAGCAAATGGATGATTTTATGAAGAATAGGAAATCTTTAGCTTCTAAGAGTAAAGCGTAGGGAACCAGCAGTAGAGACACAGGGTTTTGATAAAGATACCTTAGAATCTGAATTGTTCAGAAAATTAGAAGATAAATTATCAGCTCAGTATGTCTAGCCTATTTTCTAGTTTCATGTCTAAATTAACGGAAATGAAAGATCAGAACAATAGTAATAGGGAAATAGAATCTAATCATTCTCTTTCAACTCCTCTGCCTGTTTCAGAACCAGCCCTAACGGGCGCCGGGGTTCATGGGAACTGCAAACCTCAAAGGTAGGATCTGCTAGCCGTCCCCCCAGCGCGGAGCAGGCAGTGTTAGCAGCAGATTTCCCCTTTCCCTCTGGTAACGTAAGTTCAAAGGTGAATTGAGATTTAGGCTTGGCTCAGACAAGTAGGGATAGTGTCTCAGTAAGTAGTCAGGAAGATAAGTTGAAGGTGCAGTCTTCTTCGAGGTCAGGTGTTGTTAAGGTTTCAGCCCCTTTGTTGGATCCAGCGGTGATTCTATTTCCGGCAGTAGGCTCTCTGCAACAAAGGGTTGCTAGATCGGAGGAGGATAGCTCAAATTTAGTTGCTAGTTTGTCATGTTTGGAAATGTTGGAGAATACTCCTCCTTCTTCGAAGATTCTTTTTCCTTCAGGGGACAAACCTTCGTCCTGTGGTGATGCTAATTCTGTTGATCGGTTGCTAAATATTGCAGAATATAATGCTGACTTGGGTCTTTCTAAGGGTTACAGATCATTAATTAGACATTGTTTCAATCTGGGATTTTCTAATATATTTGAACTTGTCTTAAAGAATCTTCCTGAATTTGCTAATGATGTCTTGCAAGATTATCGGGGGGAGGGGGAACAGAATCAGTTTATTTTCTTTCCTTAAAATCTATGGCCTCTTCTGTAACTACAGATATCTCTCTTTCTTCTATTGCTTCCAAACCTTCTTCCATTGCTCTTTCTCAACATTCCTTTTCAGGTCACTCTTCAGGGAACTTTTCGGTTTCTTTGCTTACTCATTCGGGTTCCTTGCCATCAGCAGACTTGCCTTCACGGCAATCTTCAGCGAATCTCATAGTTTCTCAGGCTTCCAGATCTAGTTGCTGTGGCAGTTGGTGGTGCAGCTGTCTCAAACCGTTTAATGTTTCGATACCGATAATCTCCACAATCGCTCCAGTAGCTAGGATGACTGGTAACTTGTCCTCCTCTATTGCTTTGGTTCGGTACCTCGTAACTTTCCCTTTGAGTTCCAGTCCAGCTGGGACATTCTACACCTGTCCGATGTCGTCGGCAGGAGCTCCAGTGGTTACCCTGAGTGTGACTTCTTCCCTCTTCCCTGCTTCTCAACCTTTCCGACAGGTTTTCCTGTTCCTCCAGCTAAGGCGGTTTATGTAGGATCGGGTTTGGTTTCAGGTCATCGGGCTTTTTCCCCTTTCTTCTTCCTTAAATAGCGGATCTTCTGTTCTGGTTCCCCGTTCACATGTGGCCCTGATGCATCCGGGTTCGTGTGTTTGGTGTTGTGGCAGTTCTTCGCTTTCAGAAGTGGGCGTTGTCCATCCAGGTGCGGCCGGCCCAAGTTTTGGCGTCATCGCTGAGGGTGTGGGGTTTACGCAACCTTTTTGGTTGCCTCCAGTATGATTGCAGCTGATTCTCCAGGTGTTCGTCTTGCGCACGCAGGTGTATCGTGTTCCGGTTTGTTGGGTTCAGTGTTTGCTCGGGTCAGCCTGTCTTTTTCCAGTCTCGAGTTGGTTGGACCAGTCCGACAAGGATTGTTCTTGTGAAGAGAAGGCTCCAGTACTGAGGTTAATTTTCCTTCAGTGAATGAGAATGAGTACAGGCGGATGGACTTCATCCATGCACTTTATCCACAGTCCAAGGCTCGGAGGAGCCTTGATACAACCGAATCAAGTAATGTTCGAAAGTTGCTGTTTGTGACAAAACTGGTTCTTGCGCAGTCATCAAAGAATCTAGTTTGGTGTGGCCATGTCGAGCAGGCATTGAGGGAGGTGGACAATAGGTTAGCGGCTTTAATAGGGTTGGAATAAATTGCAGGACTCAGCCTTGCTCCCTTTTCGGAAGGTGTTTTATAAGGTTGCGGGTAACCCTTCTGCGGTTGTCAGGGTCCCGCTAAACAAATCAGTGGAGGCTCTCTTATCTAGGGTTCCTTCTTCGAATCGCCTGGTATCTGTCATGGCTAGAGAGGCTTGTATCTTGGAAGACACTTTCCACAGTCAGTCGGAGGCTTTATCCCATTATATGTGGATGTTGTCTGGGTTAATGGGGTTCCTTAAGCAGGATGGATATACTCCTTCGGATCCGACGTTATTCGATAACCTCATCACTTCGGTGTCGATGGGTTTAGCTTACCAGGCGAACATTTCCGCAGGCTGTACAACTTTCTTTGGTAAGAAGAGGAAGGACTTCTTTCTGAATCATCTGCCTCCCCATTATCCGGACATCCACAAGAGGGTTCTGTTGAGGGCTCCATTGGCGCGCGGCAACAGTCTGTTTAAGGAGGAAGATGTTTCAGCCATGGTGAATTTTGTTTCTTCTTCATCGGCCTTCGAGTTGCAACAGGCAATGATTCGGATGGCAGCGCAGAGTGCCAGATCACCTAAGGGGTCCAGGATGACATTGCCGTCTAAACGTACACATTCCAAATCTCTGGTAAGATCTCCAAAGAAGGTCTATTTCTCCTCCAAGTCTCCTGCTCCTGCATCGGATCTGAAACCTTCTGTCCTTAAGAAGGGTTTTGTTCATGAAACTTACCTGTCAGATATATATATAGCTGTATTCTCCGGAAGTCCGACAGAATTCACAAAACTTACGACACACACGCAGTGGGGAGTCCAGGTGGTTAGTACCCATTCCCGCCGCTGGGAGGCGGATATCAGGAACCATTCCCATTTTCTATTCAGATTTTCTCTGTCGCCGGTGTTGTCAACACCTGTTGTCTGCACCTCCGTCATAGGATTTGCTTTTTGCTTAAGTATCTGATTGTCTTTTGGTATTTTGACTTTGGATCGGTAGATCGGCATACGCTTTTTTGACTTTTCTTTGGTTTTGAATTAGACTATCATTATGTCTGGGTCTAGCTCTGCTAGTTACCGTGTGTGTGTGATGTCTGAGTGCAAGGTGAGGTTGCCGAAAGCTGCGGTTGACCCTCACACTGTATGTTCTAACTGTAGGAAGCATATATGCATGTTGAATGATAGGTGTGATGAATGTGCTTCTTTGTCTGAAAATGAATGGAGAGCGTATGATAAATATGTGAGGAAGTTGGAGCGTGATCGACTGAGGAGGTCTTCCTCCAGGAGTGCTTCTCTTTGCGGAAGTGTTGATGTCGGCCCTAACTCCCCTGTACCTTTAGAACCTAACCCTGTGGTTTTGTCTCCAGCCCCTGAGATCGTGCCAGTGGAGACTAATATGCTTTCCGCCATGATGGAATCGATTCGTGCATTAGAATCTAAGGTGTCAGCTCTCCAAGAAAAGTGTTGTGAAGTGACTAGTGCCCCCAGTGTAGTGGAGGGGGCGTCAGACCGGCCCCATCATGCCTCTAGGCCTGGACCTCTGCTGGACTCCCAGGACTCAGGGAGAGAGCATGTCGAAAGCCGAAGGAGGGTGACGGGGAACCCCCACCGGTCTGGCGTCCCTTCGGCAGGTCCTGAAGACGTTTCCCAGGCTGCCCAGGCACGAGCTCGTGCTCGTGTCCTGAAGGACTGCTTCTCGTCTTCTGACACGTCCTCCCCACGCAGGGGTTGGAACCGTCAGGTAGACTCTCGCCCTCTTAAGAGAAGCTTTAGGGAGGAGGACGCTTCACGTCCTCTCTCTCCTACTCTGTGCTCCTCGCCAGAGTTTGTGGATGCGTTCCCCCCGAAAAAGAAGTACAGGACGTCATCCGAAGAAGACGTGTTTGAGCGCCCAAGTCGCTCCAGAGACAGAGCTCTCCTCCTCAAGAGAAGAGGATTAGGACGTCCCCTCGTCCTCTTCCTCCAGGTTACGTAATTCTCCAGAGAGAGAGGCGTCACCAACGAGGACCCTTATTGCCTCCATGCAGCAGCAACTCTCCTCATTCATTGCAGAGAGAGAGTCCAGGTCCCGTACTCGTCGGAAGGATGTTAGACTTCCAGTGAAGAGATCTAGGCGTTCTCCTTCTCCTGCTCCTCGTTCGTCACCTTCGTCTGCTTCGCCTGCTCGTCGTGGAAGGAACTCTAGACTCGTCCCCGGAGGGTGTTGAGAGGACCGTCTTGACGTCACCCCAGGACGTCCTCCTCTCCCTTCTCGTTCTAGACGTCACGTTCACCTTTTTGTTGATGACGCTCGTCAGGCTCCCATACGTGACGCTCTAAGGGACGATCCTGACGTTCGTCATGCTGCCAGACGTGACGCTCTAAGGGACGATCCTGACGTTCGTCATGCTGCCAGACGTGACGCTCGATTGGACGCTCAAGAAGCTCGTCATGCTGCCAGACGTGACGCCCCGATAGACGTTCATGACTCCCTTCAAGACGCTCCACCTGCCGTTGCTGTCGTCTCTCGTGTGGTTCCTGGTTCTCCTGCTGCTTTGCACGCCAGTTCCTCTTCCAAGCAGAGGTCCCTGCGGCGTGTTTCCTCTCCAACTTCTCTCTGCACTTCCCCGCCCGATGTTGGAGATAGACTCAAGGACTCGGAGTCTGAAGAAGAGATTAAGGATCAGTCCTCGTCGTCGGACTACCAGATTCTCGTCAAGCTTTTGAAGGAATTGTTTCCCGACAAGTTTCTGCCGGCAGTACCTCTCTCTCCTCCTTCTCAACTGACTTCGACTAAGTCTAGGAAAGCCCCGGGATTTCTGAAGATGACTAAATCGCTTTCCACTAAGCGGGCCTTCAAGAAAGTCCATTTGTGGATGGACTCCCGCAAAGCTCAAGGAAAGTCTTCTTTCGCCCTTCCCCCTTCAAGGCTCTCGGGTAAAGCGGCGATGTGGTATGAGACCGGAGAAGACTTAGGCTTACGTCTTCCTTCCTCATCTAAGGGAGACTTCGCTCTCTCGTTGATTCGAGTAGGAGGTCTCATCTGTCGACGGCCAAGGTTCCCTGGACTCTTACGGAGATGGACCATCTTTTGAAGGGCCTTTTCAAGACACTAGAAGTTTTCAACTTCCTTGACTGGTGCCTTGGAGCTTTGGACCTTAAGTCGCGGAGTCAGGACTCGATCTCCTTGTCGGACCTTTCGAGCATCTTGTCTTGCATGGACAAGGCGGTCCGAGATGGTTCTGACGAATTGGCCTCGCACTTTGCGACTGGAGTGCTCAAGAAGAGGTCACTCTTCTGCGGTTTCGCCACGAAGTCCGTCTCCTTGGCACAGAAAGGAGAACTGTTGTTTGCTCCCCTTTCTAGTCATCTTTTCCCGGCTTCGATGGTAAAGGACATCGCTGCAAGCTTGCAAGAGAAGACCACACAGGACCTGTTGGCACAGTCGATAAGCGCCCTGCGGTTCCGTGACCTCGGCGACGTCAACCCGTCAGCAGTCACCCAAGATGAAGAAGCCCTTTCGTGCCGGATCATCTTCAAAGCCTTCTTCCCGAGGAAAGAACCTCTCGAGAGGAAAAGCCCTTGCTAGAGGTAGGGGCAAGAAGTGATGTGATTCTCCTCCAGATACCGGTGGGTGCCAGGCTTTTTGCGTTTGCCGAGGCCTGGAAAGTGAGAGGGGCAGACAGTTGGTCCCTTTCGGTTTTAGAGAAAGGATACAAGATCCCTTTCCTTTCTCCCCCTCCCTTAAGCCTTTCGCCCTTGGACCTCTCTCCGTCGTACGGTCCAGAGAAACAAGAGATCCTGTACGACCTGCTGCGGCAAATGCTCGTCAAGAGAGCAGTAGAACAGGTCTTAGACCTGGATTCCCCGGGCTTCTACAACAGGCTGTTCCTGGTCCCGAAACAGTCGGGAAGTTGGAGACCTGTGCTGGATGTCAGCAGCCTGAACCGCTTCGTCGTGAAAGAAACTTTCAAGATGGAGACGGCTCAGTCTGTTCTAGGAGCCTTAAGACCAGGGGATTGGATGGTATCCCTCGACCTTCAGGACGCGTACTTCCACGTACCGATACATCCTCAGTCAAGGAAGTTCCTGAGGTTCGTCTTGAAGGGAAAGGTGTATCAATTCAGAGCTCTTTGCTTTGGCCTGTCCACAGCTCCCATGATTTTCACCGTCATCATGAGGAATGTAGCAAGGTGGCTGCATCTGACAGGCGACGTGTGTCGCTCTACTTGGACGACTGGCTGATTGGAGCGTCATCGAGGAGAGGTGTCTGGAGGATCTACAAGCAACTTTGAACCTGACGAAAGAACTCGGCCTGCTGGTCAACTTCGAAAAGTCACACCTGACCCCAACACAGTCCATCGTGTATCTGGGGATTCAGATGGACTCAGTGGCTTTTCGGGCTTTTCCGTCCCGAAACATCAACAGCTGTGCTACGGAAAAGTCCTAGCCTTCCTAGGGAAAGAAACATGTTCGGTGAGGGAGTGGATGAGTCTGCTGGGGACCATTTCCTCACTGGAAAAGTTTGTTTCCCCTAGGGAGACTACATCTCAGGCCTCTTCAGTTCTTCCTGCAAGACAACTGGGAAGACAAGGAAAATCTCGAGTTGTCTCTCAAACTTTCCTCGAGGTGAAGGAGCATCTCAGGTGGTGGTTGGATCCCTCGAAGCTTTCAGAAGGCGTGTCCCTCAGCCTTCCGAACCCCGACCTAGTGTTGTTCTCCGACGCGTCAATGTCGGGGTGGGGAGCAACATTGGGGAAGAGAGAAGTGTCAGGCACCTGGAGAGGGGAACAGGTGACCTGGCATATCAATATGAAAGAATTAGGGGCGATTCTTCTAGCCCTTCGATTCTTCGAAGATCAAGTGTCCGGTCGCACAGTCCAGGTAAACGCGGACAATACCACAGCTCTAGCTTACCTGAAAAAGCAGGAGGCACTCATTCTCGTTCCCTGTTCGTCCTTGCGAAAGAGATCCTGTTGTGGGCGAGTTCCAGGAATGTTACGATCCTGGACGAGGTTTGTAGCAGGCGTTCAGAACGTGAGAGCGGACCTGCTAAGTCGTCGTCATCAACTGCTCCCGACAGAGTGGACTCTGAACCAGGAGGTGTGTCAAAAACTGTGGGGTTTATGGGGTCGACCCTTAGTAGACCTGTTTGCAACATCGAAGAACAACAGGCTTCCGCTCTACTGCTCTCCTGTCCTGGATCCAGGAGCAGTATCAATAGACGCCCTTCTTTGGGACTGGTCTCGTCTGGACCTTACGCTTTCCCTCCCTTCAAGATCCTGGGAGAAGTGGTCAGGAAGTTAGCGTCGTCGCAAGAAGACACAAGGATGACTCTGATCGCTCCGTATTGGCCTTACAAGGAGTGGTTCCCGGAGGTAATGTCGCTACTGGTAGACTTTCCGAGGGTGTTGCCTCTTCGTCCAGATCTACTCAGACAGCCCCACTTCGAACGATACCATCAAAACCTCTCCGCTCTCGGTCTGACTGCGTTCAGACTATCGAAATGCTGGCGAGCGCGAGGTTTTTCAAGCAGGTGGCAAGAGCGATCGCGAGAGCCAGGAGAACATCTTCGATCGCGGTTTACCAGTCGAAGTGGGCGTATTTCGACAGTGGTGTAAACGCAGAGGATTTCCTCTTCCTCGACCACTGTGAGCCAGATTGCAGACTTCCTTCTTTTTCTTAGGGAAGTTCCGAAGCTGGCAGTCTCCACTATTAAGGGATATAAGAGTATGTTGTCGGCGGTCTTTCGGCACAGAGGAATAGATATCGCCAACAATACGGACCTGCATGACCTCATTAGGTCGTTCGAGACGACTAAGGTGCATCAGTATTTGGTTCCGTCTTGGAATTTGGACGTAGTTCTTAAGTTCCTGATGCAAAGCCCTTTGAACCCCTTCATGCTGCTTCTTTGAGGGACGTAACAAAGAAGACGTTATTTTTAGTTGCTCTCGCTACTGCAAAGAGAATCAGTGAGATTCATGCAATATCCAAGTTAATTGGTTTTAAAGGATACGATGCGGTGTGCTCTCTTCAACCGTCGTTTCTTGCCAAGAATGAGAACCCGTCTCACCCCTGGCCCAAGTCCTTTGAAATGAAAGGTTTGGCGGGTATTCTGGGTCAGGAACCAGAAAGATTGCTATGCCCTGTTCGGGCTCTAAAGTTCTACTTGGACAAGACGAAAGAGTCAAGAGGTCTTGCGGATAGGTTATGGTGCTCGGTGAGAAGACCTGACGTCCCCATGTCAAAGAATGCGCTGGCTTTCTTCTTGAGGTCCACCATTCAAGAAGCGCATAAAAGTTGTCAGGAGAGTGACTTCAAACTTTTTTGAAAGTTAAGGCGCATGAGGTTCGGGCTGTTGCAACGTCAGTAGCCTTTCAAAAGAACATGGCTCTGAACGATATTATGAATGCCACCTATTGGAGAAGTCATTCTGTGTTCGCCTCTCATTACCTAAAGGACGTAAGAACAGTGTATGAGTCTTGCTGTTCATTGGGACCTTACGTTTCGGCTGGTACGATCTTGGGGAAGGAGGCAGTACCCATCCTATCCTGTAATGTATGGTTAGGAATAGTTTTAAAATTTTTTGGTTGTGTTTTTATGGTTGTGGGTAGACTGTGGGGCAGTCTTCCCTTTCCTTAGTTTTTAACTAGTCACGATGTTTGGTAGGCCAGGTGGTTATTTTTGTCTCTTTGCTTCCTTCTTGAGGGCTATGATCTGGTCACATAGTGGTCACGTCCCCGTTGGCAGATCATCTGGAACTCTCCAACCATATAGGTCTCTACCTCGTTGGAAACTCCAGTAAAGCAGACGCAGACTTGGGTGACAGTAATCACGAAGTCAGCTATGCTAAAAGGTAAGGAACCAAGATGTGTAATCATCTACATTGTTTGTTTCTCAATCCTATGCTGTCTCTGCCCACCTCCAATGGTGCGATTCAGCTATATATATATCTGACAGGTAAGTTTCATGAACAAAATGATATTTTAATGATAAAATAAGGTTTGTTCATACTTACCTGGCAGATATATATTAAACTTAGTGCCCACCCTCCTCCCCTCAGGAGACAACGGCACTATGAAAATCTGAATAGAAAATGGGATTGGTTCCTGATATCCGCCTCCCAGCGGCAGGAATGGGTACTAACCACCTGGACTCCCCACTGCGTGTGTCGTAAGTTTTATGAATTCTGTCGGACTTCGGAGAATACAGCTATATATATATCTGCCAGGTAAGTATGAACAAACCTTATTTTATCATTAAAATATCATTTTCGGAAATGGGAGACGTTCCCTTAGCCTGCACCTGTAGGAGGTTGCCTCGCTCCTTTCTGGAACATCTGGAAGGAGTGGGGCGCGGAGAGTCGGGTAGTGGAGGTGTTAAGGAAAGGGTACAGAATCCCTTTTCACTCTCATCCTCTATCCAGCTCACCGGTTTATCTTCCCAGTTATTACCCTTCCTCCCTGATTTGGCGGCAGAAGTCCGAGCCCTTTTAGAGAAGGGAGCATTAGAGCCCGCTCCCCCTTTCTCGGGGTTTTACAGTTGGATCTTCGTGACCCCAAAGGCGGGAGGATCTTGGAGACCCATCACAGATCTCTCGGGTCTCAACCGGTTCGTCGTCTTGACAAAGTTTCATATGGAAACTTCGCAGTCGGTGCTGCGGTCAGTTCGGAGAGACAATTAGATGATTTCAGTAGACCTCAAGGAGACATATCTCCAGCTTCCGATTCATCAGGAATCTCGGAAGTTCCTTCGATTCTCGGGTCCAACTGGAATATTCCAGTTCAAATTCCTCTGCCTCAGTCTGACCACAGCACCTCAGGTATTCTGAGGGTGATGTCTCCTGTTTCAGACATAATGCATCGTCGGGGTTTCAGGATGAGGAGATATCTCGATGATTGGTTAGTTCAGGTTTCGTTGGTAGACGAGGTTTTTAGGCAAGGATTTCTTACTGAACCTATGTCAAGAATTAGGAATTAGAATTTTTGAAAAGAGCTCACTAATTCCAGCACAAACAAAAATGTATTTGGGGATAACAATTCAGACGCGTCTTTTGAGGGCTTTCCCAACAGAGTAGCGGGTGGCGATTCTGAGCCAGTTGGAAACATTCCTGTCGGACAGAGCTCAACCTGTAAGCCTGTGGTAAAACTTTGCTGGGCAGAATGGCCTCCTCTCACATCTAATTCCAGGGTCTCGTCTCCAGATGCATTCTCTGCAGGTGTGTCTCAGGAATCGCTGGGACTTTCGAGAAGGAGAACGCATTCATAGTCTGGGACGATTCTTGCCTGAAGGATCTTCGGTGGTGGTCAGAAGAATCATCATCTGACCATCGGCGTAAGATTGACTCCCCTCTTCCAGATGTTCATCTGTACACAGATGCCTCAGATCAGGTTGGGGTGCAACCCTGGAGGAATGTCAGGCTCAGGGCCTTTGGAGGGATCTGGATCAGGAGGAGTCCATAAACTACAGGGAGTTAAGAGCGGTAGAGGAGGCTCTAAGTTGTTGCTTCTCAGATCAGGTAAGCAACAAGACAGTAGCGCTGTTTTTTGCGACAATGTGACAGCGGTGTCCTATCTCAAGAAAGAAGGGGGAACAAGATCGCAAGCATTAAACAGAATAACACAGAGAGTTCTCTGTTGGTGTCGAGAACCACAGAGTTTCTCTCATTCCCAATTTGTGTCTTGGGGAAAACTTGACGTAGTTGGCGGATGCTCTGTTGAAGAAGTCGGTCAATGAAGTTCTTGGGGAGAATGGGCGCTAGTTTAGGAGGAAGGTACAACTTCTATTGAAGAGATGGCCAGCAACAATAGACCTATTCACCACCAGGTTGAATTTTCATCTCCCAGTCTACTACTCCCCAGTAGCAGACCCCATGTCCTCCCATTGGGACGGATGCAATGCTACACTCTTGGGGCAACATGCAAGTGTATGCATTCCCTCCATTCAGGATGATTCAACAAGTGTTGGTAAAGCTCAGGAACTCCAACAACACTCAGATGACTTTGATTTGCCCTTTCTGGCCCCAAAGACCTTGGTTTCCGGACCTTCTGGACTTGTTGACAGATGTTCCGGTATTCCTCCCAGAGAGGAAAGATCTCAGACAGCCGCATTTCCATTACCTCCACTGGAACCTCCGCGTGCTGAAGGTAGCTGCGTGGAGACTGTCCAGCGAGCAGCACGTCATACAAGACTCTCTAAGGCAGTGGCTCAACAGCTGTCTTTCTGTCTGAAAAGTTCACTAGAAAACTGTATCAGGCCAGGTGGGTGATGTACCGCAGTTGGTGCGGAAACAAGGACATCGTATTTCATTTCCATCAGTGGCAAAGGTAGCAGACTTCCTCCTGTTTCTTGGGAGGAAAAGAAATTATCCTATTTCTACGATCACAGGTTACAGATCGATGCTCAGTAGCACGTTCCGTTTCATCTCCCGGAACTGTCGACCTGCAGAATTCTTCACGATCTTCTTAAGGTCTTTTAAAATAGAACGTCCAGTTCTTCTGCTTTGGGTCCCTTCTTGGGATTTAGTGGCTGTGTTGGGTTTCCCAAGATCAGCAGCATTCGAACGGTTTAGAATCACTGTCCCTAAGGCAATTAACGAAAAAGGTATTATTTTTTAGTTGCACTGTACAGCCAAAAGAGTCAGAGAAATTCGAGCTGTTTCGAGGACTGTATCCTTTTCAGGGAAGATATTTTTCTTCCTACCTGCGGAATTTGTTTCAGAAATCAGAATCAGAAATGAATCCTCTCCCCAGAGCGTTTAAGTTCGCGTCTTTGGAAGATTTCGTAGGAGGCAACACTTCAGAAATGCTGCTATGTCCGGTTAGGGCTCTGAAAGTTTATTTGTCCTGTACAGGAAAGCTTTTGCCTCGCCCGAGAACACTATTCGTTTCCCTAAATGTCCATTGCGTTCTATCTCTAAGAATGCAATTAGTTTTTCTACGAGAAGTTATTCAACAAGCATCAGAGAATTCTTCTTCACTTTCGGAACCTTCGAAGCTCCTTTGAGCGTCCAAGGGCGCTTAGTATTAGGGGAGTGGCGACATCTTCGGCGTTCATTAGGAATTTTTCGGTGTCGGCGATCTTAGAAGCAGCCACTTGGAAGTCAGTTTCTGTTTTCTTGACTTTCTACCTTAGAGACATTCAGTTTTCGTCGGAGAAGGATTTTACTGCTAGGCCCTTTGTGGCGGCCAACTCAATTCTATAATTAAGGGTAAAGTTGGGGGCGGTGGGGATGGCCAGTATTTAGGTAATGAATGTAGTCTAAGGAAAGTAGAGTTCTCTGTCGGTCGGGATCCATAGAGGGAATATTAAGTTTGGCATTAGTATGGAGGAGTTAGGCAAATCCAGGTGTTAGATTTGATTTCTTCAACCAGTTCTGCGCAAACATCGGTGACAATGAACAACCATGAACTCAGACTGCACACTCAATTTCTCCATACATGAGAGGCTACAATAGCCACATGGGAGGTTCTTCGTACTCCATACACAAGAGGCTATGAATAGCCACGTGGGAGGTTCGTCATTCTCCGCTACATGGGAGGTTCTGATTAGCCACATGGGAGGTTTGTCTTTCTCCCCTATTCATCCATGGGTTTTTGAATACCACATGAGAGGTAGCTCGACTCAGACAGTACTGAGACATGAGACTGATGTCGAGGGTACTCTCTCTACAGGCATCCTCACCTGCCGAGTGAGATAACCAGGTGAGGATACGTTTATATATACAAAGTAGGCAAATAATGAGTGACCTGCTTTCCTTGTTGGCAGGCAGTCTGACTTAGATTGATCTCACCTCCTCAAAATTTTGTTATTCGGGCTAATTCAGGTGTTCAGGGAGTGTATTGCAGTATAAAGTTTTCATAATAAAACTAATATTGCAATACACTCCCTGAACACCTGACTTAGCCCTGGTCACCTACCAGCCCGAACTACATCCCCATAGCTTTTACCCACTAAGTGGGTAATAAACTGTCAGCGTTACCAACGCTTACAGGAAAATAGTCAAATGAGTTACCTGAAGTACCGTTGGCAACACTGCTGCAAGTCCCGGCCGAGTGAGGCTGAGATACTAATTGCTTTTTGTTCGCCATGCTGTGTGGTGTGTCCCACATCAGGCGAACTTTTGGTCATTTAGCCCGACCCCCATTCAAGAATTTGGACATCAGATCACGATTTGGATGTTTTCAACGCATTTTCTCCTGGATGGATACTTTATTGATAGGATTTGGAACTTCTCTCCCGATTTTGACTTTAGACTCGTTTGGATAAGTCAAACAAGAAGACGTCGCCGTGAGCACCGATGCTTCCACTTTTTACATCTTTACAACAGAGCCTTCTTCTGCTGGAGATGCTGACGCTCATCGGCCCTACACGTTCTGCAAAGCGTAGGATGAGTACCCTCAAACACGATCGACATTCTGTTCGTGTTTTTATGTAGGAAGTTTGTAGTATCAGTCAGATAGGCGGTGAGTCTTGGTCGGTAGATCAGATGGAAGAATTATTCAAAAGTTAGAGGACAAGTTACTAGCTGAGTATGTCTAGTCTGTTTTTCTAGCTTTATGACTGAATTAACGGAAACTAGAATAAGGATAGTAGTAATAGTGTTGTAGATACTAATCGTTCTTTTTCAGCCCCTGCCTGTTCAGAACCAGCCCTAACGGGTGCCAGGGTCATGGAGAACGCAAACCTGGAAGGTAGGATCAGCCGGCCCCCGCCGGAGCAGGCAGTGTTGGCAGCAGATTTCCCCCTTCCCTCTAAAAGCGTAAGTTCTAAGGTGGATTTAGAATTAGGAATCACTCAGAATGGTAGGAATTCTAATTAGGAAGTATTCAGGAAAAGTAGTTGAGCGTGGTCTTCTTCTTTGGGTTTATTTCTCATTTAGATAATCGTCGGTTTTATTTCCTGCTTCGTGCTCTATGCAACAAAGGTTTTCAGATCCGTGGAGGTTTGTTCAGATTTGGTTTCTGATTTATCTGGTTCTGAATTTTTGTTTTTCCTTGAATACTCCTCCTTGAGAAGGTTCCTTTTCCTTTGGGGTTTTAAAATTTCGTTCGTCTTGTGATGGTGGTAATTCTGGCGATCGAGTTTTTTCCAATATTCATGATCATGTCTTAAAGAATTTTTTGGTTTGATAATGTCTATCAAGATTATCAGGGGCGGGGAACCAGTCTAATTTCTTTGAAATCTATGGCCTCTTCGGCCGCTATGGAAATTTCTCCGATTTTTTCCCCCTTTTTCTTCTAAGCCTTCTTCTATTGCCCTTCTCAATCTTCTTTTCGGTCCGCTCTTTGGAGGGCTCTCGGGGGTCTTTGCTGCGCATCCTGTTTTCTTGGCTTTTAACTCAGCAGAGCAAGGCTTTCTTGTTTCAACCCTGCATTTTAGAGCTCAGCAGCCCCCCTCTCTCTCTTCGGGGTTAAGGGAAGGGGTACTTTTTAAGGATCCGTCGTCTTATCACCTTTTGCAAATCCGGTAGTTTCTCAGGCATGCGGTCTAGTTGCTTCTCAGGTGTTTGCGGAGGCGTCAGCAACTCCTTATTTCATTCTTTATGGGTTCCTGACTGTAATGTATCCTCCGCGATTCTTGCGGATGCTACGGCAGTCGGCAATCTGCCTGCGCCAGCGTTCAGTGTATCAGCACCGATAGTTTCCTAACTGTAATGTATCCTCCGCGATTCTTTGCGGATTAAACGGCAGTCAGCGGTTCGCCTGCGCCAACGTTCAGTGTATCAGCACCGATAGTTTCCTAACTGTAATGTGGTCCCCGCGATTCTTGCGGATGCTACGGCAGTCGGCAATTCGCCTCGCAGCCAGCGTTCAGTGTATTCACCGATAGTTTCCGCAGCCTTTCCATTCTCCAGGATAGTTGGTAACTACCCTCTTCTGTTACCTTCGGTTCGGTACCTCGTAACTTTCCCTTCAATACTCCTTTGAGGTTCGGTCCGGTTGGGACCTTCTCCATCTGTCCAACGTTGGCGTTGAGTGCTCCGGTGGTTACTCCGAGTGTGGCTTCTTCCTTCTTCCCTCCTTCGGCTTCTTCTTTCTCAACTTTCCGGCAGGTTTTCTCTTCCCTCCGTCAGGCATCCATGTTGGTTGGGGTTGATTCGGTCTTCAGTTCCAGATTCCCATTCTCATGCGGTTTTGATACATCCGGATTTGAGTGGTTCGGGTGTTGCGGCCTCTTCGCTCTCAGGAGTGGGCGTGGTCCGGCCAGTTGTTGCGTCATCCATGTTGGGTGGTGCGGGGTTTGTGCAACCTATACTTTGGTGCCTCCAGTATGTTCGCGATTGATACGTCAGGTTTCCTTCTCACGCACCCAGGTGTAGCAAGTTCCGGGTTTTTAGAGTTCGGCGTTTGTTAGGGATTGGCCTGCCTCTTTCCTGTTCCGGCTCGGTCGGACCAGTCCGACAATCCTCCAGCTTGGTTGGACCAGTCCAACAATCCTCCAGCTTGGTCGGACCAGTCTGACAATCCTCCAGCTTGGTCGGACCAGTCCGACAATCCTCCGGCTCGGTCGAACCAGTCCGACAAGGATTGTTCATTTGAAGAAGAGGATCCGGCACCGGATATTAGTTCTCCTTCAGCCAATGAGAATGAGTATAAGCGGATGGTAGACTTCCTCACTTATCCTCAATCCAAGGTTCCGGAGGAGTCTACACTACCGAAGCAACGATGTTCGAGTCACTATATGCGACAGAACTGGTAGTTGCTCAAACAAGATGATTCTCCCTCCGGTCTGGTACTGCCTGACACCTCAACACTTCGGTGTCAATAAGGCTGGCATACCAGGTTAACATGTCGCCTGACTGTACAACGTTCTTTGGCAGAAGAGGAGGGGCTTCTTTTGAAGCTTCCACCTCACTATCCGGACATTCGGAGAGGGATCTGTTGAGGCGCTTTTGCGCTCTGCAACAGTCTTTAGGGAGGATATCTCCTCCATGGTCTATTTCGTGTAGCCGTCGTCAGCAGTAGTGTCACAGCAAGCTATGATTAGTGTGGCTGCTCTGGGTTCAAGGGATGTGGCCAGTATAACGAACTTGTTGCTTCTAACTCATGTCTCCAGTGTCGGCAATTATGCATCGTTGAAGGTACAAATGTGGAAGTAGGGGGTTCCTGTCTAACAGGGAACAGCCGGTACCCACTTGAAGAAGCCTCTTAGGGAGAATGTTCTCTCTCTCTCTCTCTCTCTCTTTCTCTCTAATTCCAGGGTCTTGTGTCTCCGCATGCTTTCTCTTCAGGTATGTCTCAGGAATTGCTGGGACTTCCACGTCAAGAATGCAGGTATAATCTGGAACGATTCTCGCTTGTCGGATCGTCTGTGATTGTCAGAAGAAGCGCATCTGACATCCGGGAGGTCTATAGTCTCCCCTCTTCCCGACATTCATCTGTACTCAGATGCCTCATATCAAGGTTGGGGAGCAACCTTAGAGGAACCCAGGCTTCGGGCCTCTGGAGGGATCGGGATCGAGAGGAATCATAACCTTCGGGAACCTAAGGGCTGTAAAGGAAGCCCTCGGGTGTTTCTCAGTCCTAGTGTGCAACACAGTAATGGGTCTGCTTTGCGACATCGTAACTGCCGTGTCGTATCTGAGAACTCGGTGGGGTGGGGGGACAAGATCATTAGAACTTAGAGGTGTATACTTTCCGCCATTTTGTCTCATTCATCAGGTAATCAGGAATTGCGGTAGTGTCAGAGACGTCTAAGACTCAAGCTCCTTGCTGGCCTACATCCCTATCGCGGAACCCGAGAATTCTAATGCTCATAGAAGTTCCGATGTTCCTCCTCATGCGGAAGATCTTTTAGACAACCGCATTTTCACCATTATCATCCAAACTCTTGCGTGATGAACCTAGTTGCGGGCGACTGCCGAGCAACAAAAGACAGTCCAGACACTCTAAAGCTATGTCTAGACAGTGTTTCTTTCCGCTTGAGAAGTCAACCCGTTAAGCTTTACAGTCAGGTCAACTTGACATGGGGAAGTCTGTGTCAGTAAGGAAGGTCATTCCATCTTTAGGCCTGCCATAACCGAAATAGCTGGTTTTCTTTTATTCCTTCGGAAAGTCAAGATTCTTCCATTTTCGGCTATTGATTGGCTACCGCTCAGCACTTTGCAGTACTTTTTCTATCTTCCCAAAAATTTTCTAATAGTAAGATCTTCTTTGACTTAAATGTTCCGGCTCTCTGTGAGATTTGTCGGAAGTTCTAATGTTAAGATAATTGGTTAGGTGTTCTATTTCTTTCTTTCGGCTTTAGCTGCAGATTAAAAAAATGGGCGAGCTTCGGGAAGTGTCCTACACGGAAATGATAAGTATTTCTCTTCCGAAAGTCGTGGCCGAGGCTAAAACACCTGACTTCGTTCGTTTAAGGTTCTTTATCTGCAAGTGTTTGTTTCCGCATCAGTGGGGATGTCTTTATGTACGATGCGAATATTTATCAAAGGTTGATAAACTCCGTCCCGTCTCACGCCACTTCTTGTCTCACCAGCAGAATCCCACCGCGGAATCCTTCCCGAACCGCTGTCAAGAATGTGATTAGTTACCTTTTCGGAGAAGGGTTCCTGATTCCTGGTTCATATGCACTCAATAACGAACATGGATTAGCGGGGCACAGAGAAACGATTCTCGTGTGGTGGAGGTTTATGCCCTTGAATGCAATTTAATTTGATGTGACATTATATTTAGTATATTTAAAGTTTTTTTTTTTTATTTCGCACAGTATTCGGAGTATGTCCACTTCATCTTCCTTTCTAAGGAATGGTTCAGAGCTTTCTATTCTGTAGGTAGTTTACTTGGAGTCTGTCTTTGTTTTCTTCCTTTACTTACAGAAGGCGTTCAATTCGCCCCATCCTGTATAGTGGCAAATTCTCCTATCTAGGGTGCGTTCAATTAGCTGAGGTGATATTCTCTTAGTGCAAAGACGCGAACGTTATTCACTTAGTCCACGTTTAACAGCGAAGTCTATTATCTAGGGTACGCTCATTTAGCTAAGGTAGTACTCACGTAGTGCGGTGATTATTAGGTTAACTAGATAGAGAAATTCCTTCTAGGCTTTAGAATCTTAAGCAATAGTGATTGTATAATCACATGAACTTAAGTTTAGTACATCTTAAGTATCCTAGTCTTTGATAGTTTCCCTACGAGAGTCCAAAGAGGTGCTCTCTTAGGCTAGAAAGGTTGTTTCTGTCGGTGCTGGGAAACTTCTGCACTCAAAGCCTTTGCTGCAACCTGCAGGGTGGAGGGTCATCGGCTCGGCACACTGCCTCATTCCCTCCCTAATGGGTAGGCTCTGAATAGTCACTTGGGAGATGCATCGTTCTCCTTTTACATGAAAGTTATTCTCTTAGTTCGTGTTAGCCGATAACCCTTCTATCGTGGGTGCGTTCATTTAGCTAAGGGTACTCTCTTAGTGCGGAGGTTCTTAGAGGCAGCCACTTGGAAGTTGGTGTCGGAATTTTCACGACTTTCTACCTAAAAGACGTTCAGTTTTCTTCGAAGAAGAATTTCCTGCTTCAGTTCCTTACATCAAAAAACCGACGACCAACTCGATCTTATAATTTTAGTAATGTTAAGGGTGGGGAACGTAGTCTGAGGAAATTTGGAATTTTGGATTCTCTGTTAGTAGGGGTTTATAGTGAGAATATTAAGTTTGAACGTTAGTACTGTGAAGATAGGCAGATCCAGTGGACAGGTTTGGTTTCTTCAACCTCTTCTGTGCAGACATCCTTCTTAGTGATGAAGAACTTAAAGACCTCCACACTTCAACTTCTCCTCCATACATGAGAGGCTACAATAGCCACATGGGAGGTTCTTCCAACACCCCTCCATACATGAGAGTGCTTTGATTAGCCACATGGGAGGGAGGTTCATGACCCCTCCATACATGAGAGTGCTTTGATTAGCCACATGGGAGGTTCGTTGTTCTCCACTAATCATGGGAGGCTATGATTAGCCACATGGTAGGTTGGTTTTTATTTTTTGCTACTCTCTATCCATGAGGAGGTTTGAATACCACATGAGAGGTAGCTCGACTCAGACCCTCCATAAATGAGAGTGCTTTGATTAGCCACATGGGAGGTTCATCGTTTCTCCACTAATCATGGGAGGCTGTGATTAGCCACATGGTAGGTTGTTTTTATTTTGCTACTCTCTATCCATGAGGAGGTTTGAATACCACATGTTTGAGGTAGCTCGACTCAGACAGTACCTAGACATGAGACTGACGTCGGGGTACTCTCTCCAGCAGAACATTCTCACCTGCCGAGTGGGATAAACAGGTGAGGATACATTCATTTATACAGAGTAGCGAATAATGAGTTACCTGCTTTCCCTGTTGGCATCTCGGGCTGAATTAGATTGATCCCACCTCCACTCAGGAGAAATTTTTGTTAATCGGGCTAATTCAGGTGTTCAGGAGAAATTGCAATATGAAGTTTTCATAATAAAACTAATATTGTAATACTTACCTGAACACCTGAATGATTCCCACCCTCCTCCCCACTTCAATTTGAATAGTGGATAACAAAGTTGGGGTATCTCGGCCTCACTCGGCCGGGACTTGCAGCAGTGTTGCCAACGGTACTTCAGGTAATTCATTTGACTAGATTTATCCTGTAGCGTTGGTAACATTGACAGTTTATTACCCACTTAGTGGGTAAAAGCTATGGGGATGTAGTTCGGCCTGGTAGGTGACCAGGGCTAATTCAGGTGTTCAGGTAAGTATTGCAATATTAGTTTTATTATGAAACTTTATATTGTCAATACTTACCTGAATGATTCTCACTCTCCTCCCCACTTCAATTTGAATAGTGAATAACCTGAATCTTCTTTGGGGACCTCATCCACACTTGTGGCCGGGACTTGCAGCAGCGTTCACCAGCGGTACTCCAGGTAACAGATTTGACAAGATTTTCCTGTAAGTGTTGGTAACACTTGACAGTTAATTACCCAAGGTTTTAGTTTAGTCTAAGTTATCCACAGAGTTCGGGCTGGTTCCAGGTGACCAGATTGGCTAATTCTTTGTTCAGGTAAGTATTACAATATTAGTTTTATTATGAAAACTTCATTTCCAACGCTCTGTGTTCATCCAAGCCTTTTGAAGCAATATTCTGACTGTTGAAAGTTAATTTCAAAAGGTCAGAAGTTTGGCAATTTGAACACAGTCATTCATGCTTCTGTTCATTTGAGAGGCTGGTCTCCTGCCCTTGCTCTGATATGAAAGGAAGGAGCCCCAGGTGAGACGTAACTCCAGTCAGTTCAGAAACTTACTCAGAATCCTTCCTCCAAGAAGTAAGTCTTGCCATTGTAAAGGACTGATGGTTTGTATATCGAAGAGGAACAAATCACAGATTTTGGAAGTAATTTGTATTTTTCTTAACTATCCTGAGGTTCTTTACAATTTACGCCCACCTCAGCCACCCCTCATTCTGCTTTGGGCCAAAAAGCAAAGTGAGTGTATTTTTTGGGTGGGCGGGGCTCCCCCGTAGTCTGTAGTTAACTGCATACATTCATCACCTTGTTCAAAGTTAAACAGCCGTGTTCCAGCTATGCTGAAGTAAATTCCTATTGTAAAGAACCTCAGGTTTGTATAGTTACAAAAAATACAAATCACTTTCAAAATTTGTGATATTTATAGTCCATGCAAACTACAATATTAATTTTATCCTTCTTAATAGTATCAGGTACAGTAAATTTTAAAATCCTAAAAAAAAGATTGTACAGGCTATTGAATATTGGCTGTTAGGTATCAGGCTATTAAACCTAGGCTATTAATATTATTATGCTTATGGATGAAGCTTATATGGGATGACAGCATTGGAGATGACACTTATTTTAGCATATTATTGTCAAATTTTACCGCCTGTCAGTTTGCCCCATGAATAAAGAACGATAATAATTGATTCTGCCTCTAGAAAGTAAAAATATAAATTTATGGTGGTAAGAAAGGCACATAACATTGGCAGATTGGTCAACTTTATTGCTAAAGTGTATAAAAACTACAGCAGACAAATTTTTTATTTCTACATATAGTACACATTGTCCTTGAAAGACTGCTGAGAAAATTGGCTGTCAATGCAGCATGATCATAATGTTGTAACGTCGCCACATCTGCAAAACTTGATGCTTAACTATAGAAAAAATATACGAGCAAAATGAAATATTTTTATTTCTGCATACATTACATATTATATTTAGTAAATGGTACATAAGTCATTTGACAGTCTTGAAGGACAGCAGAGAAAACATGTTTTAAAACGGACAGGGTTTCACATTAGATTTTACGAGTTACTTCATTGTTTAGGCTACATAAGAATCAACATACCGCAATGGTGCCAGGCAGTACACATCACAAACTGGTTGGCTATCATACGCTGTCCAATCTCTCCCTCCATATCTATGATTAAGCCTGTTTCAGAGGGCAAAGGAGATGTAATTGCTTGGTTAAAAGGTAAAATTGGTCGCTAGGCTTCAGAAAGTGGCTGCATTTATTTCATTGTTTTGGAAGGTAATGCATTGGCCTTGTATTTGGAAATGAAGGAAGATGACCAATGTGATAGTGAAAAGATTGAATAATTACTTAAAAAGAAAATTTTTAGATAGGGCTTTCTAGCATTTGGGAAGCTGACTAATTTTATGTAACTAACTTACCTAGTAATTACTTAGCTAAGAGTTTCTATTCCACAGCAGCTTAAATTCTGAAAATTCACTGTAGTGCTACTCTTTTGTTTATGTAGGTGACTAGCCCCTCTCACTTACAGGGCAAGAGAGAGGAACAACTCAGCCAAGAGCTCAATTTGTTTTCTGCCAGCTTAAGACCTACACATTGTTAAGTATCGCAGCTGAATTTGAGATTTTGGTTGTAATTCTTCCCCTTTAGGTGAAGTATTTTTGCTTGGTAGCCTTTGGTACTGTTTATTTAATTAGTTTATTAGCTTTCTCACTGATTTTGACTTTGACTCCCAATTGTGACAATGTCAGACTCTAGTTTGTGTAGTGTTAGGTATTGTAGCAGAGGCTGCAGTACTAGATTGACAAAACTAATTTAAGATTCTCATACCTTGTGCGCTGTGTAGGGGACAGGTATGTTCAAATGAATGATGTGCTAGTACAAGGGATGGGATGACAAGAAATGGAAGACTTTAGGAGAGGATTGTCTTTCCAAGTTAGAGAGAGACAGGAAAAGAAAAGTGGCTAACAGAGCTAAAAAGTAAAATATTAGCTAGCCAGGGATATGTTCAGGTATCTAACATTATTAATGAACCATTGTCTCTGTCTCCCCTAAGTTACTTCTCTCATTTCCAGCCCTCCTCCAGTTCCTCCTACTCTGTCTCCTGGCTTCCACACTAAATGAGACAGGACCACTATGGAAAAAGCCTCGGGCAAAGGTTTGACCAGGGAAATTTGGTCTTCCTGCAACTTAGGTTACCCTAATTGGTGAATCCATGTGTGCATTAATGGAGAAGTTCAGTGATAAAAGTGCTAGTGCAAGTAAAGTGATTGTGGAGGCGGTGGCTGCCTGTCCCACCGACTCTCCTGAGGCCTTGTCCACCAGAGGTCACAACCATACTCCCCCCAACCCTGGGAGGGACATACTGGAGGCCCAAGGGAGGTCGGTGGGGTCTGCCTCACTGTAGTCACCCCTCAGTCGCACTTGTTGCATCCCAGGTTGCAACCAAAGACAGCCACTGGTGGGCATCTCAGGTGTCCATGATTTGTCCAGTTCCAGAGACTCAAGCCAGTTGAGTCAGAGGTGCCAGTGGTGTTTTCTGACGAGTTGCACCCTCCTGAAAAGGCTCTTCTTTCTGTGATCAGTCTCCTCGTTCTTCCCAGCAAAAGGCTTAGGAGTCTTTATGGAGCCCTTGAAAGCCTTTGTGCAGTGCTTGGGACAGCCCTGAGCATTTTTTGTAGTTGGTTGCTTTAAGCATGCATTGTCTTGGGAGCACCTCTCATTTGTGCATTTTTGCTCCCTTGCGTTGGTAGCGAGCGCCCATCTAGTGCTGAGCACCAGTTTGGCGCCGAGCGTCAGTTTGCTGCCAAGCTCCATCTAGTATGCCGAGCATCCAGGTGTACTGGCACATCAAGTTACTTCAGAGCTTCTTCATGTGTGGCTGAGTGCTTGGTTGTAGCTGAGCTCTTGCTGGCAGTCCTCGCCAGATTCCTCCCAAGCACCCATTGGCACTGACTCATAATAGGACTGGATATTCAGTGGCGCCCAAGCGCCCATCTGCAGCTAGTGTTCCTTTACGCCAACAGACTTCAGTTCCTGTTGTTTCTACTTCGGACATCAAGACTTCAACTTCGTTATCTGCTGTGTTTCCAGCAGCTAGTTCTTCTTCTTTGGGCGTGGGATCATTGTCTCCCCTAAGGTTCTTGATCCTTCCTTGGCTCCTCTTCAGAAACATCTGGATAACATTTTGGGGCTATGCAGAAAGCTTCCTCTGTGCCAGCAGTTACTCCTGCAGAACCTTTGCTTTTGCCTTTCTCTTCAGATGAAGATGAAGAGGATTTGGACCAGGAGGAAGTTCCTTCTGAGTATGTGGCTTTGCTGAGGTATTTGCTTCAACGATTTTCCTGATTTTTTCACCCCAGCGGCTCCTGTTTCTCCAGCTTCCTCGTTCATGATGAGCGATCAGCCTGCCACTTCCAAGAAGCTGCTGAGGATTGTTCTTTGTCTTCTTTGAAGGCTTTGTGAGAGAGGTTGACAGTTGGTTATCCGAGAAGAGTTGCCAAGGTCTTGGTGTCTTTTTCCAATAGCCTCACCTATCTGAAGTGGAGGTATCGTTTCTATGCTACTAGAGAGGCTCCTCATTGGGAGGTGGCTGCCTCCTCCCAGGAGACTTCTCCAGTCTTGTGGATTCGGACAGGAGATCCACCTCCTCTGCGACGAAAGTTATGTTTTCTTCCTTCGAGATCGACCAACTGCTCAAGAATCTAGATTTTGAGATTCTGGAAGTCTTTAGCTTCATGGACTAGTCCATTGGAGCTCAGGCAAAGAAGATCAGACTGCCTGATCTTCCGAGACACTTTGCCACGGATCTGGCAGTGTTCTTTGGTGTGCAGACAAGGTACATTAAAGATGGTTCTCTAGAAGTAGTTTTGTTGTACGTTCTTATGGGCATTTTGAAGAAAAGAGAGTTGTGGATTTCTTTTACTTCAAAAAAGGGGTTCTCTGAACTCATAAGTCTGCACTGCTTTTTGCCTGTCGATGATATAACCACCTGTTTCGGTGAAGAGGCAGTAGAAGAGATCGCCTCCCACCTGCACATTGAAATCCACACAGGATTTCCTGTACAGTCATCAAGGTGTTTCAGGGATTGGACTACGCCTGGCTTCTAACTTTTGCTTCTTTCAGTGGACCCGCAGCCCTTTCGTGGCTCCTGTTCAGAAAAGTCTCAGTCGAGACCTCGAGGTACAGTGCACTTTGCCTTCTATTGAGAGCTGTTAGAAGATCTCCCTAAGCTTGAAGCAGCTAAGGAATGAGGATACAGTCCTTCATGCACCTGTTCTTTGGGAGGTGTTGTCTGAAGGAAGGACCCATTTGTTCTTCCTCAAAACGAGATGTCCAGGGATCTCCGCTCCCTTTGGCGGACCAGAACCAAACTCACCTGATAACCTGGTTCATTCAAGGGGGATGCAATGTTCTTGCAGACGAGTTAAGTTGCCACAATCAAGAACTCCCCATGGAATGGATGCTGGACTGCCAGCCATGCTCTGATCTTTGGAAACTCTCCCACGACAGGGCTGAGCCCACGCTGGACTTGTTTGCAACGTCCAGAAAAAAAGTCTTCCTTTGAAGAACTTCCGTTTCCGGACCCGTTAGCTTGGGCAACGGACGCAATATTGCAGAACTGGTCTGATATGGACCTGTATGCCTTTCCCCTGTTTGGAATGAGCAGCCAGGTGATCAGAAAGTTTCAAGCACATCAGAATGTCAGGATGACACTTTCAGCTCATATTTGGCCACCAATGGAGTGGTTCCTTGAACTGATCAGCCTACTTGAAGACTTTCTGAGACTCCTGCCAGCCATTCCAAGTCTGCTTAGGACAACCCCATTTCAGGAGGTTCCATCAGGGCTTATCCCACTGCAACCCTGATGGCCATTATCCAGTGACAATGACCCCGTAGAACCAAACACGCGGATGATCCAAGAAACACATCACCTCTCATATGACTTTTCTCTCTGTTAACAAACACAAATGCTTGTACTTAATGCCTGTTTCTACATTTTGGTTCAGGAAGCCCTTGACCTGTGTGTATGTTCTGTGAATAAATTAGTAAACTGTAAACTCGTGGGGAAACCTTACTTGTACTTCCCCTCACAGTTCTACTACAGTTCTTGGTTCACATTTAGTGGATAAAGTTCTCTTCAGAGGATTTGGTCAAACTGCCTTTTGAAGGAGAGAAATCTTGTGTAAAGGTGAAATGTGTGTAATGTTGAGTATTGATGATGTTGCAATTACTGAAACTGCTTTAGTGGCTGAGAAACTAATTGACAACATTGATTTAATTTCAGATCTTGAATGCAATCAGTGGGTTTGGAGGTGTTACAGTGGCTGGGGCAAAGTTCTCTTTGGTAAGGAGATGTCCAGTGATAAGTGATAACTCGGGTGTGGTGCTATGGCTAATGTATGTAGTAATTCCAGTTATTACAATTGAAGATAAAGATTTTGTGGCAAGATTTGATGGTAGTCAGTGGACAGTAGAGCGTGTTCTATTACCTTATGAGAAACAGTGAGAAACACTACCCTCATGCTTTATTCCTCAAGTGTTATGTTGTTTACTCTTGTCTAAAAATCAGGTAGAACAAGAAGAGTTCATGTCATGTATTTAAATAGCATTGTCCTTACTTTCAGTAATTTATAATTCAGTGATGATAAAACCATGACAGTTCTCCAGAAAGAGTTTCAAGAACCTACCAAGGATAATGCAGAATGGTGGCAGCAAGAATAACCCACCTCTAAGAATTCTGATGATACTAGTTAGACCAACGTACTACCAGTTGCAAGTTACAAAAAGAAAAAGACACTCTAAGTAGTTTTGATATGACAATGTTTCAAGTAAATGTTACAGTAGCCGTCAAGAGGGAATTTTACCTCTGAGCACTAGTTCTGTGTCGAGATGTTGGTTGACTTGAGATAACCTGGCTTGAAGGGCAAATCTGCAAACATCAAACAGAAGGTCCAGCAAGATTTGGTAGGGTTTTGACAGTTTTATTACAAAATTAGACTCGGAAAATTTAAAATACATTAAGGTAAAATACAACCTTAAGGACCATGTGGTCGGCTATAAGGCCCACAACTCCAAAAGGAAAAGTTTCACAAAACCCGTAAAAACCCATGATATCGGTCTCAGAAAGTCACAGTTTCACATGAATCTTATTTCTGAATCATTGGACATCACTTTGACTGAACATCAACTATGCTGAGCCTTGGATGGCAAAAATACATGGTGATTAGAGGTGAACACCCTCACGACTCTTTACAACAAAACCAGCTCTTGGCTGAAAGGCACTATGATTACACGAGCTTACATCTGGTGGTACCCTGGGAGAAAGAGGCAGAGGGGACTTTTGCATGGTCCTTCGTCACTGGGCATTGCCACTCAAAGATTCTACATTGGTCATTTTGTCCAAGTTTTATTTTTAACCATCAAAAAGAGAGTCTTTTAATATACATAACACTGTGTGTGCAGTCAAACTGAATGACAAGAACTTTTCTCGAACATACTTACAGATGAATGAGAACTACGAACTCGCCCGCTCCTCCCTTCTGTTTGCATATCCTGACACGTTGTGAAGGATTGTTGGGAAAAAACGGATAAAATTTTCCACGACAGTAGCCTAGCACTATAAGCTTTTTTCAGTAAAGCAAGTTAGGTACAAGATTCATTGCCATATTTTGGAAATTCTAAATGACTTTATACAAGGATCAGCCTTTGTGAAATTTTAAGTTTAATAGGATAAGTTAGGCCAGGCCTAGCTGGTGTTGACTGTAAGCTTACCTGTTGTCATGCCAGTGGTATTAGGCACAAGTTAACAAGAATGATTAGCCTAAGAGTAAGAAACATGCATTTTCGTAATTTTCGAGTGCAGTAAGACTAAAAGAATTGCAGTGCTAGTTAGGGGCTAGTTAGTGTATCATGCCTGCCATGAAGTTAGGTGACCCGATTTTTCAACGTAGGCTAACTTATCTCAATAGTGATTTGACATTTCTCATTTTGTGTGTGTGCATAACAAAACCTAAAGTAGAATAAGTCAGTGTAGCCTAACCATGTCTACTGAAGGTATTGCAACTTTCCCCACTAACACTATTGTGTATGCCAGTGACCTACAGGGCATTAAAGCACCTAATTTCAATTGGGAGACTTCTGAGTTAGCACAGCAATTCAGGGACTTTGAGTGATGTTGTCAGTTGATCCTAAGTACTCCAACATACTCCAGTAATTCGCCAAATGAAGTCGTTAGCTACATACTGTTATGGAGGGCCCAAAGCAGCTGGAGATATTTGGTAACTGGACACACTTATCGGATCAACCAAAGGAAAACCCAGAGCATGTCTAGATTGCCTTCAGCCAGCATTTTGAGCCAAAATCCAATTTTAGGTTGGCACACTCTCAACTTCGTGACACTAAGCAGCAAAATAACGAGCCTGTAGACAGTTGTGTTACTTGTTTGAAGGTTCAAGGCCAGAAATGTAATTTTAGCACTCCTGATTTGCGAGAAGATAACTTAATAGATCAGTTTATCAAAGGTATTGCACATGTTGCTGTTCAGAAGAAAATTCTCAAAAGACCCAAGGACATTAACTTTAGATAAGGTGCTAGACCTTGCTAGAGGCAATTCAAAGCCAAATACATCAGTTAGGTTGTTGCTGTTCAAGTGCATTATGTAGTATAAGGTAACTTAAAAGTTAAAAATGGGCAACCAAGATTCCAGAGCTGTTATTTTTGTGGAGGACCTAGACAGAAGAGGAAGACTGTCCAGAAAAAGATCAGTCATTTAATCCAGTGCTATAAAATGTGCAAGTCCACACATGAAAGAAGCAAGTCTAAAAGTGTAAACCTGATGCTCAAGTGCATCCACATACAATGCAAAAGGAGTGAAAGAAAGAAGTTCAGCAGGCATAGAAGCAGAAGTAGAAAAGTTAATGTTATAAATAGTGATGTCAACAAAAAATTATGAGTCTCGTCTATCTGAGGATTTTGAAAATCTTAATTTCAATTCAGTTTATTTAGCGATGTCAGTGATGAAGCTTTAGCAACAATTCGAATAGAACCTTACATGGGTAGACAAACAAATCTCACAGGAAAAGTTGACACAGTTGCTTAAGGTAATATATTACCTCTCCAAACATTCAAGAATTTATATCCAAGATACACTGATGCAAGAGGAGTTCCTACAAATACTAGTTTTATATAAGTAACTTACCAAGTAACTACATAGTCATTAGTTTCAAACTATTACAGCAGCTTAAATTCAAAATAAGCGCTAGTGCCTCAATTGTTTAGTGTAGGTGACCAGTACTGCCCACTAACAGGAATACTAGGAATAGGTTAGCAGACAACCTCGTGTTCTGTCAGTCTCAATGTAAACATTGGATCCTTGCAGCAGTTTTTTTTTTATTATTATTTGCCGGTTGTATAGCTGGATTTTGGTGAAGTATTATCGCTGATTTAGTTAGCCTTCAAAATTAAATTTTTTCAGGATCAGTATTTTATACATGAACTTACCTGTTGTTTACATATAGCTGTATTCTCGATCTCGACAGAAAATTCAAAACTGGCGGTCCCGCTAATATATGGTCAGGTGATACGACTACCCGCCCTCTACCGGGGTACCTGGATCCATTTCCATCAACAACTAATCATATTTTCTCTCTGTCGGGGAGGCGACTAGTCGTCTGCTCCTCTTCAGGAAATTCATCGGTGCTTTTTCGTTTCTTCTTTTGAAGTACCCACTTTTGTTGACAGTTCTGGCTTGTTTTTGGCTTTGGTTGAGATTTTTCTAGTTATGTCTGATTCAGGATCTCAAATTAGATATTGTGGGGGTTGAAAAAACTGAGATGTCTCAGGTCTAACATAGACCCTCACTCTTCTTGATCCTAACTGTAGAGGGAAATTGTGCACTGAATCTGGATAGATGTGATGAATGTTCGTCTTTGTCTGTGCTTGATTGGCAAAAGTTGGCTAAATATCAGGCAAAATTAAGTAAAGATACAATCAACCAAAGGCTTCGGCCAGAAGTTCCTCCCAGAGTAGGAGTAGTATTGCCTCTTGTTCTGTTCCTGTTACCCCTCCTGTTCCTATTCTGCCCCGGAACCTGTTAAAATTAGACCCACTACCGTGTCAGACCTTCGGGCAGAATTTGATGGTAAGATTTCGGCTCTTTTCTCTGCGATAGAGAAGATTGGCCAGGATGTGAGTGCAGAAGTCTAGACATCTGAAGTGTTGCAGTGATAGTGTTGTGGAGGAGGTGACTGTTCGTCCCCCCTCGTTCTCCAGGTCATATGGCCTCTGTCTGGCTCCCAGGGCTCATGGGGAGAAGACATGCGAACAGCCGAAGGGAGTTGAAGTGGGGTCTGCTCACGAGCAGTTGCTCCCTCTAAACAGTCCTGTTGCGTCCCAGGCTGTTGCAGCTCACTTTATAAAAGCGATGCGGAAGTGTCTTCTTGTGCTTCTGTTTTCTTTCGAGGAGGAGTTGGAAGCAGTCAGAGTCTAGTAGGCCGCTGAAGAGACGCAGAGCTTCCTCTCCAAGTCAAGTTCCTATCAAGAAACTTTACACGTTCTCCTCTTCCGTCTTGTAGAATTTTTGGGATAGCCCAGAGATCTCTGTTTCTTCTTCAGGCAGTCCGGAGGATAGCGTTCTACGGATCGTGGGCGCGGATCCTCCTGTTAGCATGCAAGTAGGGCTTCCTTCCCGTTGGATCCCAAGTCGGCTTTTATGCCTCCGCACAAAAACCCCCTTTTGTCAAGAGGACAAATTGGACAAGATTTTGAGACTTTTCGAAGGTTTTAAAGCTCCAGCACTTCAGGTTCCTTCTGCAACTGAGGCTCGGTTCTGCTCCCGCCCGCACCTGGCGCACGCACCTGGCGCCGCATCCGCTCACGCCTGGCTCGATCATCGCGCTCCTGGCGTCACTTCCGCCCGCACGGCCGCACTCAGTTCTGCAATACTTTGGCGCTGAGCGCCTCCAAAACACGTTTGAAAAGGCGCCACAATTTGCGCTTATAGCGCTAACCGTGGTTTTTGGCGCCTCTTCTTCTCGGATCTTCTAAGGCTCCTGACTCCTCTCAAGCTCATGTTTGGATACGCTCCAGACGCGGGCACGGGCTCTTGGCGCCTCGGTGACGTTTGCGATACTCAAGAGGATAACGCAAGTTTGGCTCCCGGAGACGTTTCTTTCCGCGGTGCTCCAACTGCTTCAGAGATTCTCTTCCCAGTTTCCGATGTTTCAGAAGTAGATGATGTTCCGTCTGCTCCTACGTCCAACTTTAAGCATCTCTTACAACTTTTTGAAGAACTTTTTCAAGAAGACTTTGCTCCAGCTCTGGAAACCTTCGTCTCCGGCCACCATGCAGTTTGCCAAGGATTTTAAACCTCCTTCCTCTAGATTTCTGAAGCTGGTCCTGTCTGTTTGTGAAAGCAGCCTGAAGGCAAGAAGGATGGTTGAGCAAGAAAAGATCTCAGGGTCCAAAACATCTTTCTGTTTTCCCCCTCTCAACTGTCTTTTAAGTCTCGTTCGTGGTATGAGACTGGAAGTCTTTTCCTTGGGAGACTCTGCCTCCTCTCAAAGGGGATTTCTCCAGCCTTGTGGATTCTGCCCGTTGCTCAGCTTTTCTTGGTGGAAAGTCCATTCTCGTCGAAATTGACCATCTGGTGAAGAGTTCCTATAGGATCTTGGAGATCTTTTCTTTTATTGACTGGTCTATAGGAGCCTTGAGCAGGATAGTGAAAGTCTGTGATCTTCCCCCAAGACTGCTACAGATCTTGATGCTATTTTGGCCTGCCTGGACAAGGCCATCACGGACGGAACGTCAGAAATTGCCTCAGTGACTGCTAGTGGCATTTTGAAGAAGAGAGCTCATTGGATTTCGTTTGTCGCAGAGGAGTCTCCAGGAACCAGAAATCTGCTCTTCTTTTTGCTCCTTTGCATTTAAGGAATCCCTTTTGAAGACCACGTTAGTTAGGGAAATTTCGGAAGCTCTCTCACGGAAGTTCTCCTCAAGACCTACTGGCTCATTGGAGAAAAGACCCAGGTTTTCCTCTACTCCAGTAGTACCCAAGCCTTCTTTCCTGTATCCTCCTAGGCCTTCTCAGGGTACTCCTTCTCGGCCTTTTTTGGAGTGGCTAGAGGGAAGAGGAAAATTCTCTTCTCATCCCCAGAAAGCTGGGGTACCAACCGATGAGTTCAAGGTCCTTCATGTGTAGCGGTCGGAGCCAGACTAAAGTCGTTCTGGCAAGTTTGGGAGGCCTAAAAGGAGCAGAACCCTGGGTGATCAACGTTCTGAGAGAAGGCTACACCATTCCTTCTCAGAGAGTCCTCCTTTAAAGTCTTCGCCAGTAGACTCCCAAAATATCATCCTTGGGACTCAGAGAAACTTGTGGTGTTGGAAGAATTTACTTCCCTCCTTCAAAAGGGAGCCATAAAGCAGTCCTCGAACCTTCATCTTGGGGTTCTACAACCGTCTGTTTCTGGTTCCAAAATCGTCAGGAGGATGGAGACCAGTCCTCGACGTGAAGCGCCCTGAACAAATTTGTGCTTCAAACACCATTCAAGATGGAAACCACTTGTGGGGTTATCAATTCCCTGAAGGAAGGAGACTGGATGGTGTCCCTCGATCTCAAACGCATACTTTCATGTACCTATCCATCCGAGATCAAGGAAATTCCTGTACGGTTTGTGTTCAGAGGCAGGGCTTTTCAATTCAGGGCTCTTTGCTTCGGCCTATCAACAGCCCCACAAGTTTTCATCAATGGTGATGGCTCCAATTTGTTCAGAAATGGCTTTTTAGAGAGGAATTCACATTTCCTTTACCTCGACGACTGGCTGATCCGGTCTCCGTCAGAAGGCCAATGCATGAAGGACCTACAAAGGACCCTTTCTCTTACCGGCGAATTGGGACTCATAGTAAATCTTCCAAAGTCACAACTCTCTCCATCTCAAGACTTGACTTATTTGGGAGTTCTGGATGAACTCAGTTCTTTTTCAGGTTTTTCCGACGTCTCAAAGGATCGAGAAATGCCTGCTGAAAGTGAGATACCTGATGGCAGCCAAGACTTGTTCTGCCAAGGAATGGATGAGCCTTTTGGCACCCCTCATCGCTAGAGATGTTCGTCAGTCTGGGGAGGCTACACATGAGACCTCTTCAGTTCTTCCTACAGCAGATCTGGAACAGGAAGAAAGACGGATTCGTTTGTTTTTCCTCTATCCACGGAAAAGTAAAGCAAGACCTGTCATGGTGGAACGACAGGAGCAAACTAGATCGAGGTTTGTCACTGAGACAGAGGAACCCAGACCTGATGTTGTTCTCCGACGCTTCAGACGAGGGTTGGGGAGCAACATTGGGGATCTTCAAGTGTCAGGCAATTGGTCTTCTTCCCAAAGGACTGGCAAATAAATGAGCAGAAAGAGTTGAAGGCAATTCATCTAGCCTTGGAACATTTCGTGCTTCTGGTGGAAAACAAAAGATAGTAGTGCACTCGGACAACTCCACAGCTCTGGCGTACGTGAAGAAACAAGGAGGCACTCACTCCTTCTCTCTGTTCGAGATCGCAAAGACCTGCTTTTGTGGGAAGCATCCAATAACATAGAGCTAGTAACTCCTTCATCCCGGGAGCTCTCAACGAAAAGATCGGATATCCTCAGAACAGGTCACCCAGGTCATTCCGACGGAATGGACCCTCCACCAGAAAGTCTGCCAAGGCCTGTGGAAGGTTTGGGGAACTCCCATGTTAGACCTGTTCGCAACGAGGAAAAAGACTACCTCTCTTTTGCTCTCCTGTTCCAGACCCAGAAGCATTAGCGGTGGATGCCATGCTCCTGGACTGGTCGGGTCTCTTCCTTTATGCATTCCCTCCTTCAGGATGCTGGGAGAAGTCCTGAAAAAGTTTCGAGCACACAAAGGTGTGTCAATGATCCTTATAGCTCCATGGTGGCCAGGAAGATCATGGTTTCCAGAGCTACTGGAGAAAGTAGTGGATTGGCCAAGGAGGTTGCCATTCAGACCAGACCTTCTGTGCCAGTTGCACAGCAGAAAGTTCCACAGGAACCCGTCAGATCTAAATCTGACAGGGTTCAGACTCGAAGCGACTCTACAGGAGGAGAGGCTTCTCTAGAAGAGTGGCGCAGGCAATGGCTAGATCAACCAGGCCCTCGTCTACAAAGGTAAACTATCAAGCGAAGTGGAAGCGCTTCAGGGAGTGGTGCTCCGAGTCTGGAGTGTCTTCCACTTCTACGAGCTCTAAGCCAGGTGGCGGATTTTCTTTTGTTTCTGCACAAGGAGAAGAAATTGGCTGTCAGCACGATTAAGGGGTATAGGAGTATGCTGGAGGCAATTTTCAGGAATAGAGGTATAGACCTTTCCTCAGACAAAGATATTGCAGAACTCCTTAAATCCTTTGCTACCACTAAAGGCAAATCTCTTCGTGTACCGCATTGGAATTTGGATGTGGTGCTAAAGTGGCTTACCTCCAAATCTTTTGAGCCTTTGAGTTCCTGCTCCGTTAGGAATCTCAAAAAAAACTCTTTCTCTTGGCACTGGCCAGGAAAGAGAGTAAAAGTGAGATTCATGCTCTGGACAAAAGAGTTGGTTTTTGCATGCGGATAAGGCTGTAGTTTCCTTCACCTTGGGTTTCCTAGCTAAGAACGAAAACCCTAGTAATCCATGGCTGAAGAAGGGAATTTCCCATTCTAGCCTATCCTCCTTGAGTGGAAGAGAAACGGAGAGACTTCTCTGTCCGGTCAGAGCTTTGAAATTCTATCTGGACAGGACCAGAAGTGTAAGAGGAACTCATGATTTTTATGGTGCTCAACTAAGAACCCCAAGAACCCTCTATCTAAAAATGGGATTGCTTTCCTTTTGAAAGAACTGATTCAGGAGGCACAAGGAATTAAGGGATGTGGATTTTCCCTTAGTTAAAGTGAGGCCTCATGAAATTAGGGCTATTGCAACTTCTTTAGCCTGTTCAAGAAGAACATGGCTTTAAAGGACATTCTAAGTTCAACTTATTGGAGATGTTCGTCTGTTTTTGCCTGCATTATCTGAGACAGATCCAAACCACATATGAAGACTGCAGTACGTTGGGCCCCTTTATTGCGTCTGACACGGTGATGGGCAAGGAAACCAGAGGCTCTAGATCCTCTCCTTAGTTTCCTTGGGTGCAGAAGTTTTCTTTTGGTCGACTACTAGAGCCTAAGAGGTTAGATGGCCTAGTAGGTCTAATTTTAATAGGTTGGTGTGAGTTTTTATGGTTGGGTGATATGATGGTGGATGCTTTGAGTACAGCGCCCTGAGCAGGGGCATTATATGCTTTGGTTGATTGTGTCGAAGACGGCTGGGCCAACAGACCTTTCTCCATATAGCAACCTGCGCCTGAGCTACTTAGGCCCAACTTTTTGCACTAAGGATAGCAGGTTACAGAGGCAGTAACCGAGAAAACAGCTTCCTTAGCAGGTAAGGATCCAAAGTTAAGACGTTTTTTCTTAGCCTGATGATCTCAGGTTTTTCCATTTAACATTACAGCTGTCCATGCCCACCGCCTCAATGTGGCAATCAGAGATATGTAAACAACAGGTAAGTTCATGAAAAATGACATTTTTATAATAAAATAAGATTTTATATCATACTTACCTGTTGAAACGAAAAAGCATTCCCATGAATTTCCTGAAGAGGAGCAGACAAGGGGACATAGAAAATATGATTAGTTGTTGATGGAAATGGATCCAGGTACCCGGTAGAGGGCGGGTAGTCGTATCACCTGACCATATATTAGCGGGACCGCCAGTTTTGAATTTTCTGTCGAGATCGAGAATACAGCTATATGTAAACAACAGGTAAGTATGATATAAAATCTTATTTTATTATAAAAATGTCATTTTTATCGTTTGGCCGCTTTTAAGATGTGATTCAGGTTTATATTTTCACAGTTCTAGCGAACTTGCAATCATTTCATTAATTCTCTTTTACCGAGTAGCGTAATAAATGTAAACATTGCGTTTGCTACCAAACCGATATTTTCGGTAATGAGATGCATACCTGCCGGTCTTAGATGTTTGATAGGAATTAATTAAACATCTTATTACACACACATTCCTTTGCAAAGAACTGAAAAGCTTAGGGGCAGAATATGGTAAGGAGGGACATTGTGTTTTGTTTTTGGTTGCGATGGGGTTTTGAGGATGATTTGGCAGCCGAAAATCAGCTCTGAGCACCTGGTAGTGCTCGCCATCTACTGAGCTCTTAGTTTTGAGGTACTAGCTGGCGCCAGTTCTCTCTGCATCCAGTTTTTCTCCCCTGCTACTAGCCCTTATATTTTTACCCACTTGCTCCTTGCCTGGCTCCTTCCCTTCCTTCCCTGCCTTTGTCAGTCTTGTGTCAAGGTTAACAGATATTAACCTTGTAGTAGTGAGGTGTTGTGCAGTGGAGGAGGAGACTGCTCATCCCACCAACGCTCTTAGACAAAGGTCCTGTCAGACTCCCTAAACCTGGGAGGAGGCATACTGGCAGTCCAAGGGAGGTTGGTGGGGTTTGTCCACAGGTAGTTGCCTCCTCAGTCGAGCTTGTTGCTGGTCGCAGGTCTCAGCGGACAGCCATTGGAGAAGGTGTCCATAGGAATGTGCTTTCCAGTGCGAAGTAGAGGTGCAGATGGCGTTTTTCTAGTGATTCTTGGCCACTGAGAAGGCTCGTTTCAGCTGCTGAAGTGTCCGGCGCCCAGTGGGGTGGACTAGAGGTGCCAATGTGTTTTTCTAGTGATTCTCGGCCACTGAAAAGGCTCGTTTCAGCTGCTGAAGTGTCCGAGAGCCCAGTAGTGTGGACTAGAGGTGTAGATGACGTTTTCTAGTGATTCTGAGCTCCCAGTAGTGACCAAGTGCCCAGTGTCTGACCGTCCGGTGTCAAGTGTTCAGTGTCCAAGCGTCCACCTGTGTCCCGCACCCAGTGTCCAAGCATCCACCTGTCCGTTTGGTGCCAGCTGTCAGGCATCCAGCACCACAATCCGGGCACCAGGCACCACCTCTTCAGTATCAGACTATACAACCTGCTCACAAGTGTTTTGTCTCTCTCTTCAGTCTGTCCCATCCTCACCTAAAAGCTACAAGGTGAGCCGACACTACTTCTCTTTTAGCGACAATTATTGTCTCAAAGCCCTGTCTTTTGCAGACAGGGACATTTGTGTCCTGAATTTATGAGCTTGTTGAAGAAAGCTCCCACCTCTGGCATTGTCTTCATCCTCAAGAAGTCTCTCAAGGATCTGGGAGTTTGACTTTTGTTGAAAAGGGAGCAAGACAAGTGTCTTTTGTCTTTCCCCCCTCGGGTGTTTCGATGGAATTAGACCTCCTTGTCATAGATTTTGACAAAATTTCAAAGTAAAGGTTTTTCTTGATTGATACAGGAGCACTGGCTAAGTAGTTAGAGGACTCCCATGTTCATCGAGAAGCTTCGCCTTGGTTTTCCTCTTAGTCCTGTCCTGTGCGGACAAGGACAATTGAAATGGATTTGAGAGAGTTCTGCTTTTTTGGAAGCTCAGATAGAGAGCTCTAGTGCTCCTTTACTTCTGTGAAAACCACACAGTTGCAGTCAGCCTATATTTCCTCTTCCTCAATACAGTGTCTGTCACAAGAGTCAACTTTTTGAATGTCAGTCTCATATCTCGGAATTTTTTCAGCTTTATAGTATGCAAGGGAATCAAGCTACTTTCAGATGGTCCGCTAATTTCTAGCCCCCTCTTTCTTACCCGGAACATTAGTGGATGAGTCTGCTGGGAACTCTGTCATCCACTGAGATGTTTTGCAGACAGACTTCATAGGAAGGTTTTGAAATTCTTCCTTTAGTTTTCATCCAGTTCTGAGATTTACAGACGCAGACAGTGAACACAACATTTTTGGTTCTTCATGGCTGCTGAAGATACACAACACTTGTTCTCCATTTCTGCCAAAAGTAAAGAGTCCAGCCTCATCTCACAGCTTATCTGCAGTTTTGCTGTGGCTTTCGTCTGTCTCTTCTTTTGGTCCGTCTTCCATGGAAGACTTTACTTAGGCTCCAATCAAGAAGAGAAAGCTTTTTTGACCCTCTCGGTGCAGCGCTTCCTGCAGCGCCTTTTCCCAAACGCCTGGAAGCAGCTTCTCAGCTACTGGTACCATCTTCCCTGGCACCAATTCCTAACTCCCGACATCTGTGCCCAGAGCACTTGCACTATTTAGCCAGGACTAGGCTCCCACCGCTGAAAGCCTAGCTCCCACTCATGGACTATTTTTCTGTTTACAGTATTGCATTGGACTGCAGGAAAATTCGTCACACCTGGGTTTTGGACATGTCTGTTATCCTGTGACCAGGTCTTTTGTGTCTCTTTTGGATTTTTCAAGCAAGTCCAATAAGAGTTGATCCCGCACAGGTGTCCTCATGTCCACACGGCTGTCAAGAATCAGCAGGGTTTGCAACTAGTCCGTTCAGTTGTTCACGAGTCTGCATGATGATATGCAAGTTCTCTCTGTTGCTTGCATTCTGCAGAATCGGCTATGAGTCTGCACGGCCCACAGCTCCCTTTCTCTCTTTGGTTAGAGAATGAAGTTTAGGACGAAGACAAACCAGGAAGTCTAGTTGTCCATTCTTCCAGTTTGGGATCTAGGCTTCGGCCTCCATGGCAAAAGTCTTCTCTCAAGTCTCACTCTTACAGTCGTCTTCATTTTCTGACCACGAACATCAGTTTCCTGAATATGTCCATTATCCCAGGACAGGTGACATCCTTGTTTCCCTTCGAAGGAGAGCTTGAAGATGTTGAACACAAGACCAACTGGGATGGAGAAATACAGCCGGATACCGTCGTTTTTTCCCATAGGCCCGGATTTAAGTTGTACATGGAGTGGTGGCTGTCCAAACTTAGTCTTTCAGAAGGGAAGTTCCTTCTCAGAAACTAGATTTAGTCTTCTGTTCAGTGCCTTCATCTAGGTTGGGGAGCCTGCTCGAGGAACCGGGAGGTTTCTGGATTATGTCCCCAGAAGAGTGGAGCCTGCACATCTTTGTCAGAGCTGAAGCAATTAGTTTAGGCTTCGGTGCTTCACGACCCTTTTTCACTCAGAGACTGTGGTAATTCATTTGGACAAGAACACATTAGCAGGGAGGCTCTCTCACTTGTGCTCTCTCCACCAAACAGCAAGAGAGCTTTTACTGCGGGCAATTAATCGAGTTTTCTAGTCACTCAATTTTTTCAGTCTTTCTGAGCCGTCAGAAGCTTGTTCTTACCTCTCAGTTGACCCTGAATCCCCTGGTCTGTCAGGTTGTGTGGGTTCTATGGGGCAGTCTAACTTTGGACTTGTTTGCCACCTTAAGGAACCTTAGTCTTCCTCTCTTGTGTTCACCAGTCTCAGTCCCTCTAGCATGAGCAGCGGACACCATGCTTCAAGTTTGGTCCATCTTGGACCCCTACATCTTAACGCCCTTCAGCATAGTCCAGGAAATGCTGAACAATTTTCAGGCTCATCACAACTTTGCAATGACCGTCATAGTCCTGTTCTGACCCATGATGTAATGATTTCCAAACCTGCCACGGTGGTGATTGGACTCTCCAAGACTCCTTCGTCAATCCGTATCTCTCAGTCAACCTTAGTTAGAAAAGATTCCACCAAGGGTGACTCGCTCTTACCTGGACGGACTTCACACTGCTCAGGAGCTTGTCATAATGTGAGGTTTTTTCAAGACGTACTACAGATGCAGACCTCAATCTTCTAGACCTGTCAATCAGAGACTGTAAACGATTTCCGTAGATGGCATCTCAGACTCCTCGTTCCTTCTTCTGAAACATCTGTGACCCAAAGTGTGGATTGCCTCTTTTCTGAGATCTAGAATCTCTCATATTCCATCATTAAGGAGTATTGAGCTAAGGACTCAGTAACATGGTTTGCTTGTTTACCCTTGGAAATTTAGCCATGAATGAGAACTCTTCCAAGACCTGGACCTGTTTTTTTTTTCCCTTAAGAACTTATGGAAGAGAAGACGTTCTTGACAGCCGGGAACAGAGCTCCAGGCATCCAGGAGCGTCCACTAGCTCCCGAGCACTTTCCTCGCCAGTCTTCCAGCTTGCCTGGCACCAGCTACAGCCTGACACCAGCTCGTGCTCTGAGCACCTAGGAGTGCCCGCCAGCTCCCGATTGACAAGCTCACCTGGCATCCAGCTCATTTGGCACCTGACGCGTTAGGCAGCTAATTGGAGCCCAGAAAATGCCCACCAGCTGCCCAATAGAGCCTGGTGCCAGGTCTTCCTAGAGCGCCTACGAATGACTTTACAGATGACACTCCACCAGCTCCCGAGTGTCTAGCTCACCTGGCAGTCAGCTTGTCTGGCTCCAATTACAGCTCGGCGCCAGCTCAGAGCAACCAGCACCTGGTGCCAGCTCCCGATTGTCTGGCTCCAACTCTCCCTTCATCCTTGGATCTGTGGAAGAATAGAGAGCTCTCCATCCAGTTGAAGTTCTCAGGTATTTACTAGAGCAGGATTGGTAGAGCAGAGGGCCATGGACTCTTTTCGCCCTCTATCTAAGAACGCTTTGTCCTTCATCCTAATGGACCATATTTCTGAGACCACTCTCAGATTCAGGAGAGCATTTTGACTACGTTTTAGTGAAAGCTAAGGACGTCAGAGCAGCATCTACCTCATTAGCTTTCAGGCACAAGATGCCCCTTACTTTCGTTCTGCAGTCGACCTTCTGGATGATTGTTCTTCACTTCTCATGACTTTTAATGAAGTTAAAACAGTGTTAATATTTTCCAGTACCTTGCGATCATTATTAGTGACTGGCATGGTATTGCGGAAGGAAGTGTAGAATTTTCTCCTATCTTTTCACCTTGGTGAGGTGTTGATTTCGGAGGAGGCGGGGGTGGGGGGGGGGTGTGTTACAGTGTACCTGGGGCACCTACCACCCTCAGTGGATGGGTTGTGGTTTTTATTTCAGTATAGGTGACAGTGTTGTCTGGTTGTTTTATTGTGGTATTGTGCCCAAGGCAGGGGCACTTTTTGAAGTTTTGCTAGCCTTCGAATAACTCCTTTGTTGCAAAACTTCACTGATGTTTTGTTAGCCATTGGAGTACTCCTTTGCTGCAAAACTCTCATTAAGTAGAGGTGCTCCATGGCTATACCACCACACCACTACAGGTTAAAGTTGAGCACCAACCAGAGGCAGTATTCTCCTGCAGTAGCTCTCTTGACTGATCAGGAACGACAAGCACTGTCTTGAATGCTAGCAACTTTTCTATTTCAAATTCATTACATGTCTCATTGTTTTGGAGTAGAATATGTCCACGTGTCCCACCTCCTGTCAATTTGAGATTCAGCTGTGTAATTACTTGGTAAGTTACTTATATAAAACTGACATTTTTATAATAAAGTTTATATACTTACCAAGTAATTACAAAATCGGAGCCCTCCCTCCTCCCCTCGCATGGACATAAGGGCACAAACCCAATGAGTTTGTCTGCTAAGTCGTTCCTAGTATTCCCGTTAATGGGTGGTACTGGTTACCTACACTAAATAATTGAAGCACTAGCACGAATTTTGAATTTAAGCTGCCACGATAGTTTGAAACTAATAGCTATGTAATTACTTGGTAAGTATATACAAAACTTTATTTTGTAAAAATGTCATTTTAGTCATGAAAATAAAATAAAAATCAGTAATTAGTGAATATTGCTCTAGAGAAAGAGAGAGAGGTAGGTTGAACTGAGTTGTTCACATCAGTAAGCTGTCTTGTGATTTTGCAGGATTTTAATTTAAAATTTTATTGGTACTTTTCTGTGGTTACCCTAATATTTGAAAATTAGTATATAATTTTTATCAATAAAAATGACATTGCCTGTACAGTAAGTATTATAAAATTTTTATGTTTAAAATGTCGCTTGTCTAGTGACACGATAACTGGATTTTCGGTGCGATCTCTGGTTATTTCTCCGATCCCCGGTTGTCGATGAATTTCAGCGCTGTTATCACGATTACCCGGTTGTCATGCAATTGGGAATGGAACCCCGCAATAACTGGGGACTGCCTGTAATTTGGATAATTTTTTCTCTGAGAGCCGTTAGTTGAACAACAGGTGTCTTGTGATTTTGTGGGTCTTTTAATTTAAAATTTTATTGATACTTTTATTCTCTTGACCTTTTGGTTTTGGATTTTGGATTGTGGATTAAACACGCATTTTTTTCTGGACTGTTTTGATTTTGCTTATGACTGCTCTAAAAATATGTCTGGTTCTAGTTCTGCAAGTTTTCGTATATGTTGCATGAGTGATTGTAAGGTGAGGCTAAAAGCTTCGAAAATCGTAAAACCCTCACTCGGTTTAAGCCTTTGGGTGTAGGGGCATGTTTGTTTGATAGATGATCATAAAAAGTGTGAGCCTCCAAATTCTGACCATTCTGCTGGTTTTTTGATTTATATGTTCTTCCAGTTCAGCGTGACAGGGTCAGGAGGTCCTCCTCCAGGAGTGTATGCAAGAGTCAGGTTATTTCCTCTCCTGATAATCCTAATGTAGTTGATGTTGCACCTGTCCCTGTGGTTTTGCCTTCGGGCCTGATGTTGTGTTGCGGAGGTTTGGCATTGGAAAAGATCATGAATTCCATCCCGTTTTCGAAAACAAAGTGACATCTCTTCAAAGTGTTGTGAAGTAAAGTGCTCCCCCAGTGTTGTGGAGGGGGCGTCAGATGCCCCATAATGCTTCTAGGCCTGGACCGCTGTCAGACTCCCAGGACTCAGGGAGAAGGCATGTCGAAATGACAAGAAGGTTCGGGGCTTCCCACCAGTCTGACGTCCCTTGGCAGGTCTGTTGTCGCTTCCCAGGCTGCCAGGGATCGTGCTTGGGCACACATTCTCAGGACCTTTTCACTTGTCCTCCGAGGCGTCCTCCCTTTGTTTGGGGTGGAACTCTCGGAAGGACTCTCGTCCTCTGAAGAGGAGCTGTGTTCAGAGGACTCATTCTCGTCAGTCTTCTTTCTGTTGGTTATCTTGAAGACACCTTCATACAGAAGATTTAGGACTTCGTCTGATGAGGACGTTTCTGAGCGTCCCAGTCGCTCTAAGGAGAGAACCTTTCTTGCTCCTGTGAGGAAGAAGAAGGCGTCCCCTCGCCCATCGTCTTCCCATAGGATTGCTCTCTCCCAGACTTGATTCTTCTCCATCTAAGAAGATTTTGTTGGAGATGCAGCGGCAGTTGTCTTCTCTTATTGGATGAGAGAAGGACTCTGCTCCTCGTCGTCACCAAGGACTTGACTTTGCCCGTCAAGAGGTCCTTGGAAGTCTCCCATCTCCTGCTCCTTTTCTTCGTCTCCATCTCCTGTGTTTTCCTGCCCATTGTCGCCCTCTTAGCCCTTTGTTCCCCGTCGTGACGCTCATTCTGTGTGTTTGTGCATTGAGCTGCTTTTTGGGGACGTTCGGTTGCCGCTCTTCAGGATGCTTCTGTGCCAGCTCTCTCTGGTTTTTAGCCTCAGAAAATGTCCCAGGGTTGGACACTCTTGGGCTTGCGCTCATTTTTCTGGGCGCTCCTCAGGACGTCCCTTCACTTGCTCTTCAGATCTCGGAGCATTCTCTTTCTTCTGGGAAAAAGAAGATCTCTTCCTGAGAATATCGGACCTCAAGGCCTTCGTTCCCCTAAAGTGTTGGGTGACTCGGTTGTTTCTCTTCCTTGCGGGAGAGGTTTCTGGCGAGTTCGGATCCTGCTGACGTCGAGCCCTCGTCTGCTTCCTCTTCTTCCGATTATCAAGTCTTTGTCTTTCTTAAAGACTTGTTCGGGGGACAAGTTCAAACCCTCGGCTCCTCTCTCTCCTCCTTCTCAGTTAGCTTCTTCCAAAGGGAGGAGAGCGCAGGGTTTGTGAAGATGTTTCATCTTTGGCGACCAAGAGGGCTTTTAAGAAAGTCAACGCCTGGATGGAGGAACGGAAGTCCCATGGCAAGACCTCTTTTGCAGTGCCTCCGTCTAAGCTTTCCGGCAAGGCTGGTATGTGGTATGAGACGGGAGAGGATATCAGCTCCTAGAGTTCCTTCCTCTTCTCAGGGGATTTCACCAGCCTTGTCGACGCTCCCAGAAGGCCTGTCTAACTGCTAAGGTTTCTTGGACTTTGTCAGAGACAGATCATCATCTCAAGGGTCTCTTCCGCACCATGGAGGTGTTTAATTTTTGGACTGGTGCATTGGGAGCTTTAGACCTTCAAGCTGGAGCTCTGATTCTATTCAGCCTGGGGAGCTCTCTGATGTGTGTTTAACTGTATGGACAAGGCAGTTGGGATGGATCAGAAGAACTGGCGTCTCACAAACGGGCCTCTTAAAGAAGAGGGCCTTGTTTTGTGATTTTCACCTCTAAGTCTGTCTCTCCTTCGCAAAGGGCAGAGTTATTGTTCTCCTTTGTCCAGCCATCTTTTCCCCAGTCTTTGATTCAGGACATCTCCTGCTAGTCTTAAGGAGAAGGCCAATATCTCAAGATCTTCTGGCACCATTCTTTGAGACGTCCTCCAGCTCCTTCTTCTTCTTCATGCTTCCCTGTTTGTCCTCCAGGAAGAAGAAGCCAGCTACTTGGAGGAACTTCTTCCTCTAGATCGTCTCCTGCGAGGAAGAGGTTTCCAGCAGTTTTGGAGCCCCCTAAACCTAGGGGAAAAAAGTGATGATAACGCCTCCAGACACCAGTAGGAGCCAGGCTTCTTTATTTTGCAGGAGCCTGGGGTTCCTGCAGGCGGACTCCTGGTCCCTAGTAGTGTTCTAGAGAAGGGTTACAAGATCCCCTTTCTCTGTTGCCACCCCTTTGCACGTCGCCCAGGGATCTGTTTTATTTTTTTAGAGAAGCAACAGATTCTTTTAGACCTCCTGGAGCAGTTGATAGAGAAAAGAGCCGTGGAACAAGTTCTGGAATTGGATTCTCCGGGTTCTACAACAGACTATTCTTAGTTTAACAGTCTGGAGAAGTGGAGACCGGTCTTGGATGAAATCTTGAAAAACTTTATTGTGAAAGAAAAATTCAAGATGGAAACGCCCCAGTCTGTTCTCTCGGGGTTTAAGACCAGGAGACTGGATGGTCTCTCTGGACTTACAGGATCGCGTAACTTCCATGTTCCCATACATCCTCAGTAAGGAAGTCTTTCTAAACAATACCTGAGGTTTGTGCTGGGGACGAGTCTTCCAGTTCAGAGCTCTTTGCTTCGGTATTGACACTGCTCCCATGATCTTCACGGTGATCATGAAAAATGTTGCTAGGTGGCTTCACCTGGCGGGTGTTCTTGTTTTCGTTCTACCTGGACGATTGGCTCATACGAGCCTGCATCTTCTCGGGGAAGTGTCTGGAGGACCTGACATTTAACGCTGAATTTGACGAAGTCCCTGGGACTTCTTGTGAACAAAGAAAAGTCCCATCTGATCCCGACGCAGTCCATCGTCTATCTGGGGATTCAGATGGATTCAGTGGCTTTTAAGCTTTTCCATCCCGAGAACGTCAACTGCTTTGCTTAGAAAAGTTTCGTCCTTTCTAGGGAAGGAAACATGCTCGGTGAGGGAATGGATGAGTTTGCTGGGGACCATTTCCTCGCTGGAGAAGTTTGTTTCCCTGGGAGGCTTCATCTCAGACCGCTCCAGTTGTTGGCGGAGAACTGGATGGACAAGGAGGATCTGGAAGAGATTTTGACGATATCTCCTTTAATCAAGGATCATCTGAGGTGGTGGTTCGACCCCTTAAAACTGGCAGAAGGGGTTTCTCTTCGTCTTCAGAGCCCCGACCTAGTGTTGTTTTCCGGCGATGGCCCAGGGAAGGATGGGGAGCAACACTAGGAGGGGAGGAAGTGTCAGGCACCTGGAGAGGGGAACAGGTGTCCTGGCACATAAATCTCAAGGAATTGGGTGCTATCTTTCTGGCCCTTCAATTCTTCGAAGACCGAGTTTCAGGCAGAATTGTCCAAGTAAATTCGGACAATACCACAGCTCTAGTGTACCTCAAAAAACAGGAAATCCACTCGATCCCGTTCCCTGTTCATCCCTAGCGAAGGAGATCCTGCTTTGGACTCATGCTCGGGGGTCACGATCCTCACGAGGTTCATTGCGGGCGTGGAGAATATCCAGCGGACCTTCTCAGTCGGCAACATCAGCTTCTACCGACCGAGTGGACCCTTCACAAGGAGGTATGTTTAGAGTCTGTGGAGGTTATGGGGACGTCCTCTAGTGGACCTCTTTGCGACGTCCAGGGCAAGACTCCCCCTTTATTGCTCTCCTGTCCTAGACCCAGGAGCGTTAGCACAGAGACGCCCTCCTCTGGGACTGGAAAGGCCTCGACCTTTTTACGCTTTTTCCTCCCTTCAAGATCCTGGGAGAAGTGACCATGGAAATTTGCAACGTCAGAAGGAGCAAGGATGACTTTAATAGCCCCCTTCTGGCCAGCAGAAGGATTGGTTCCCAGAGACCTTGGCCTTCCTAGTGGACTTTCAGGACGCTTCCACTGAGGGTGGACCTTCTCAGGCTTCCCTTCATTTCGAAAGGTTCCACAAAACCTCCCGCTCTGAGTCTGACTGCGTTCAGACTATCACAAAGTTGGCAAGAGCAAGAGGTTTTTCGAGAGCAGTGGCAAAGGCTATCGCCAGTGCCAGGAGACCACCTTCAGTAATGCGGTCTACCAGGAGAGGACGCCCAGTACAAGTGGGCTGTTTTAGGAAATGGTGCAGGAGTAAAGGAGTTTCCTCGACCACGACCTCTGTACCCAAATAGCTGACTTCCTTTTTATCTCAGGCATAAGAATAAACTGGCAGTCTCGACTATTAAGGGCTATAGGAGTATGCTATCGGCAGTCTTCAGGCACAGAGGCCTGAACTTGTGCAACAACAAGGATCTTCACGATCTACTTGAGATCCTTCGAGACTGTCAAAATTCCTCAACTCTGGACACCTTCTTGGAATCTGGATGTTGTCCTGAAGTTTCTTATGTCAAGTGCGTTTGAACCTCTGTCTTGGCTTCCCCTCAAGAACGTGACTAGGAAAGCTGTCTTCCTAACGGCTCTGGCGACAGCTAAGAGGATTAGTGAAGTGCAAGCCATTAGCAAACATATTGGCTTTAGGGGTCCTAATGCTGTATGCTCCCTAAATCCTTTGTTCTTAGCCAAGAACGAAAATCCTTCAAACCCTTGGCCCAAGTCTTTTAAATCAAAGGTTTGACGGAGATTCTTGGGCAAGAGTCAGAGCAAAAGAGTCCTGTGTCCTGTCAGGGCTCTCAAGTTTCTGGTAGCCAAGACCAAGGAGACTAGAGGCTCATCGGACAGTCTGTGGTGCTGAACCTGGTGAAGAGACCTGATCTTCCCATGTCTAAGAATGCCTTAGCATTCTCTTTTACGGGAAGGATACTCCAAAATGGGCTCATTCCTCCTGCCTCCCAGAAGGTGACATGAGACTTCTGAAAGTAAAGGCTCATGAAGTAAGAGCCATTGCGACTTCGGTGGCTTTCAAAAGAATATGTCCCTGAATGATATTCTTGGTGCCACCTTCCAGAAGTAATTCAGTGTTCGCTTCAGCATTACTTGGGGATGTGAAGACGACATTTGAAGACTGCTCTTGGCTGGGACCATACGTTTCTTTTCCACGATGTTGGGAGAAGAGGGCAATACTCATCCTATCCTTTAGGGGTTAGGTAGTATTTTTAATCTTGTTGTTGTGTTTTTTTGGTTGTTGGGTGGGTCCATTGAGATGGACGTCCCAATTTTTAGCCTATGTTAGGTTCATTGCCTTAGATAGGTCAGTCAGGTGGTTGGTCGTTGCTCCTTTTCCCTCTGTATGGTCACATGATCTAGTCCTATTGTGGTCACGCCCCGTGGACAGGTCATCTAGATCTCTCCAGCTTTATAGGTCCCTACCTTGCTGGAGACTCTGAAAAAAGCAGAAGCAGGCTTGGGTGACAGATAACCTCGAAGTCAGCTATGCTAACAGGTAAGGAACCAAGGCGTCAATCGCCTACATTTCTTTGTTTCCTAAATCCTATTCTGTCTCTTCCCACCTCCAACGGTGGGATTCAGCTATATATATATCTGGCAGGTAAGTGTCATGAACAAAATGATATTTTAATGATAAAATAAAGTTTGTTCATACTTACCTGGCAGATATATAGGCTTTAGTGCCCACCCGCCTCCCCTCTTGAGACAGTGGCACTAGAAAATCTGAATGGAAAATGGGAATGGTTCCCGATTCCCGCCTCCCAGCGGCGGGAATGAGTACTAACCACCTGGACACACTGGTGTGCCTTCCAAGTTTTGAAATTCTGTCGGATTTCGGGGAAATACAGCTATATATATATCTGCCAGGTAAGTATGAACAAACTTTATTTTATTATTAAAATATCATTTTTGTTTTTTTATTATTTTAGATTGCACTCCGTAGCTACTCTATTAATTACTGTGATAGCACTGTTGCTGGTTTGCAAGATCTAACTTCAGGCTAAATCATGATCTAAACTTAAAATTGGGCCACAGGTTAAATGGCTTCAATACAGGTTGGATAGCTTCTACTACCTGTTCACCTCCTCCATACCTTAGGCTCCTTGGGCCTCTTATTACTTGTTGGGACATCAACCTCCTTGGGTATGTTGCCAGCTTCATGATCAGTCACAGGAGTTGGAACCAACTGTCCATTGAAATTTTGCTCACTATCCAAACATGGACGAGACCCAGTGTTGCCCAACTTCACTGATTGAAACAAATGGCTTAGCAAACATTATACGGCTAATTGGTGGTCAACTCTTCAGTGACTGTCCATATCCATGTAAATGTAATCAGGACCTCTGGTTCCTATCATTTTGACTCCATTTTGACCAAGTATTCTCTCTTCCCCAAACTTACAATCACTGGAAGTTTCATTTCTTTTTGTTTTGCTTCCCCACAACCAGTTTTTCAGCTTGGATCAGCTTGGGTGTGAAATTTCCCAGACATCATTTCCATTGCAAACTCTGTTGTGTTCAAGTAAATGCCATTTGTGTGTGTGCTAATTTTGGGATGCCATTGTCTACATAAGGTGGACCATGAGGCCAGACAGTGGTTCCTGTGACAAACTTCTGTTGAGTGGAGAGAGATTAATGACAGACATGGTTGTGTGTTTGTTAGGCAGATTTTCATTTTAAATTCTTACTACAACCAAGTCAAAGTTGTAGGCTCATTCTTAGGCTTATGATGTTAAAGATATGTCCCTGAAATGTAATGTAAATAAAGTAGTAATCTGTTAGAGAAATTAAACAGCTAAGTGTGAATTTGCAAGAACCTTTATATAATATCTTTGGGGTGTGTCACACAGGGCATGCTGCAGTACATGTCTGTAGGATGACAGGACTGGTGGCTGCTCCTGACACCTTCCTTGTCCAGTCTGAGAAAGCACTGTTTGTCTTTTACCTAAGACGTTAGCATAAACCCTGTTTGGAAGCTGGGGTGACTTTAGTTGTGAAATATTGAGCTTTTTGCATCACTGGATTTCTGTTCTCCTTTGAATGTGGATATAATGTCAGCTGTGGAACTCTCAATTGACCTGACTTACTGCCTCATCATTTCATAAAGAAATTAACACTGGCCAATATTGCACTGGGGCCTGTTATTAGCACAAAGTTTGTCTGAGTCTTTCATCAGTGTGATTAGTCCAGTATTCACTGATGCTGCCAGGAGAGGTAAACAATTGCTAGGCACCCCTCCCCATTTATAAGCCTTTTGGCTATGTGGCAAAGTTTGGACAGAATCCAGTGGTAGATGTTCTATGGGTGGGATATCGGTGACTGTAACCATTACTTGAGGTTCTCTCCCCGCAGCATCCTCCATTCTTGTCATATGCTGACTCCCCTTTCAGCTCTCTTTTGCTGACCTCCATTCATATTCTCTCTCTTCCATGAGCATCCTTCTCAACCCTCTCCTGACAGTTGATTCTCCTAGTCCCCATAGAGTGGGCAGGTTTTCCTCCTGTTACGATCTTTTGACCTTGCTCTCAATTTTCCTTTCAGCACTGAATGATCTCTTAGGTCCCAGTTTGGCCTTTGGCATCAGTTTATTGTATTCCTGTCAGCCTTTTTGCATGCCACTTGTAACCCTTAAAGGAAGGGCTCCCTTGAGGTTCCTTCACGTGGTGGGCTGAAGGACATGGCCCTGGAATTTTTTCTGGGTTCGAAGAATAAGAGTCCCGGATCACCTACAAACCTTTCGATTTAAATGGCGTGGATATTTTCACTTTTAGTAAAATTTCTTGGACCTGGTAAACAGAAAAAGATATCATAGCTGGGATTGGGTTTATATCCAAAGCTAAATAGTGAGAACTGTGGCAGGACCATCAACTGCCCGATAATGTTCGGACCTGAGTTTTCAGGCGGAACTATTTGTTAGGGACTGAACCACGGATTCCAGGGGTCTGGTTCTGGGAATAGGACTCTCGGCATTCTGTCCGGTTTGCCCATAATGTGATTAGGGTGGGGATGATTGTATTCTAGTAATGCTCTCAGTCTTATCAAGCGGGTTGGCTTACACTTGAGCCACTCTAATCATGTTGTGCCATCCCCTTTGGGGTAGGGTAGGGAGTGGACATTTGGGAGTCTGTTCTCACTTGTGCCATTAGTGGAAGATTAAAACTCCATGAAAGGCTGATGATATCTTTTAAGGTTTTCAGGTTTCTTTTTTACTTTTTTTTTTTTTTTTTTTTTCTCTCTCAAATCTTTATGCTAGTAAGTTTAAAGATTTGAGTACCCTGGGCCCTTTGATGGTAGTGACTTCGGCACAGATGACAACCATTGGAACCTCCTCTAACAACCTTTCTTTGGAAAAAAAGTCATGAAGAATGCAAATGTAAACACTGGAACCATATGCTCCAGTACAAACAAACCAAAAAAAGTAAATATCGTCTTGACCCAACCTTGACTCACTTTGACTCCTCTTTGGGAGTGGAAGTTGGTCAAGGTTTCTAACCAGAAACAGAACAGAAAATCTCAGCCCTAAAGTTGGAAAATTATTTATTAAGCAGACACTCAACGACAGAAATGTCGTTTAGACAAATAAAAAGAAAAGACTTGGCTTATAGAAGCCACAACAAAAAGTCAGTCTGAAAATTATCTATCAATAAAAAGTATTGATAACATAAATATAAAAATAAAAAAACATGACACTATGAACAGCATTCAGGGTACTATTGTACTTCCTGAAAATAATAACGAACCAGTTGAAAAAAATATACTGTTGGACTCTCTTAAAAAGAGATACCCAAAATCCAAGAATTGTGAGGTATATATAATACCAAGTAAACAAAATAATAAACAATTAAAAATTGCAAAAATAAAATTTGAGGGCCAAGATTTACCTCAAAAAATAAAAATTTTAGGCCAAAATAGAGAACTGAGACCTTATGTTCCCAAAGCCACTACAATGTCAAAATTGCAGTAAATATGGACACACAAAAAAAACTGTAGAAATGAACCTGTATGTGCTTATTGTGGATCTGAAGAACATGCCACACAATGGAAATGTAGTGAACCAAAATGTGCATAAACTGTGGACAGGATCATCATGCAAGATCCAAAGAATGTGTGTACTATATATACAATACAGAATTGAAAATGTTTCAAGAAAGAACTGGGATGTCTATCAAAGAGGCTAAATTGGAATTAAAAGTGAGGGAATGCAAGATCCGTCTAAGAAACATACATATTCTTTAATAACAGGAACCAACAATGAAACAAAAATGCATACAAATAGAAATAACAGAGCACAGAAAAGTAAATCTCAAGAAAAATTAATGCCTTGGAAATAAAAAATTAAAATGGTAAAGAATAAAGAAACAGGGACAAATGATATGGATAACATTTTATCCAATTCATTTGAAATATTAATGCAAAATAAACAACACAGGAGGATGCTACTACACAAATAACAGTGGAGGGACCTGATAGACTGGAAATTAAAGATAAAAAAGGCCATTGGAAAGAACACCACCCAAAACAAAGAAACCAACAATTGTTAGAGAAACATCAGTTAAATCAAAGATAAAGAGATATGAAGAAAGAACAAAAACAAAACAAGTTAAGAATATACCATTATCTCCTAAAATAACAGTAAAACCAATGGATACAGATATCCAAAATACCGAAGAAGTGGAAGACAATCGTACCTTAGACAATAATGAATATGTCAAAGGAGAAGAGATTACTCCATCACCAATAATTGGTACAACAAGAACAAATAAAGAAAGAAATATACATGACAACTCTTGTGGATGTAATGATTGTTTCATTGCATTGTGCAACAATAACAAAAACATAACAAAAGATGGTTTAACAAACATTATAAGAAACTTTATGAAATATAGAAAAAAAGAAACCACAGATTTGAGTACCCATGAAAAGGTTGCATGTGCATTGAGCACTTAGTATATTATAAGGAAAAACAAATGAATGTCGTAAGAAAATTATTAGAAAAAATCCAAATTGATAATAAAAAAAAAGAGTAAAACTAGACCGTTATAATAAAATATTTTCAATAGCTATATCATACAATGGAACGTAAATGGTCTGCAGACCAGATTACACCTAGGAGAAATACAACGATTACTAAAAGAATACGAACCTATGATATTATGTTTACAACATGTCAACAAAACAATATCAACAATAGGTAAATATACCTTAGCATCTTCATCTAGAGAGGAAAAAGAAAATTAGGTACTGCTATAAATGTACATAACAAAGTATGTTATGACAAAGTACCTGTAAACTTTACTGATCTGCAAATATCAAGTATTAGAATACGAATAAAAAACAATAATTATGTAATTTATAATTTATACAACCAACCTAATAAAAATTATGACATTGACAAACTTAAAGAATTATCTAATAACACCAAAGAACCTATATTAATAGTAGGTGATTTTAATGCCCACAACCCAATGTGGGACTGTAATTGTACAGACTCAAATAGAGCAGGTAATAAAATAGAAGAATTCATAGATTCATATGACATTTGCTGTATAAATGATGACGAAATCAACACATATTTTCTAAAACACATGGAACATTTTCCTCAATCGACTTAACTCTATGTACAACAAAAATAGTTGACAGATTGGATTGGAATACAGTTGATGACTTGCATACAAGTGATCATTTCCCAATATTAATTTCTTTTTTACAAAATAACCCCACCAAACATGTCCCTCAATATAACATTTATAAAGCAGATTGGGAGCAATATGAATTCCACACTAGAAATATCCCACCATTTGAATATTCAAAAGACCACAATGAAACTAATAAATTTCTTGTTGATTTCATTACAAATGCAGCTGATAAAGCAATACCAAAGTCAAATCTCATCCAACAAAACACAAAGTTCCCATGGTGGTCTGAAAACTAACAGAATTAATAAAAAGTAAAACACCAAATTAGGGAGACGATTAGATAATTTGAATAGAAAATTCAAGTAAAATAAATAAAAATTACCGATATTAGAAAGAACTTACAAAAAATGACTATATTATTACTAGAAATTGATACATTAAAACCTCTATATAACAAAATATCTGCAAAATTTAAAAAGAAGTAATTCAAGGAAGAATCATTTCATGGAGAAAAAATATGTATCAGATCTCTCTAATAATACTCCCATACAAAAATATGGGAAAAATTCAGGAAAATAAATGGTACCCATGTCAAACCACCTAGACATGCCATAATAAAAGATGGGAAAATAACACTTGATCCTAAAGAAATAAGTAAATAATAGGTGAAAGTTTTAGTAAATGTAAGTAGTGACAAAAATTTAGATGAACATTTCCGAACAAAGAAAAATAAAATAGAATTAATAACAATAAATTTTGAAACAATAGAAGATATATATTATAATAGAAAATTTAATATGTCAGAGTTAGAATTTGCATTGTTGAACAGCAATAAATCTGCCCCTGGAGGTGACAATATTTGTTTTTGAAATGATCTGCCACTTTAGCACCTTTGGCAAAGTCATACTTATTAGAGTTTTATAACCATTTATGACTTCGAAATTTATTTCCAGATGAATGGTGTAAAGCTATAATTATTCCTATCCCCAAACCTGGAAAAGATCCCAGTAATGTAAAAACAATTACAGACCAATTTCTTTAACAAGTTGCTTGTGCAAATTACTAGAAAATGGTAAATGCTCAACTAACATGGCACATTTGAGAAAAACAAAATTTTAACTCCCACTCAATTTGGATCACAATGTAACAGATCGACACTGGATTGTCTATCTAACTTAGAAGATCACATACGAAGAGGATTTGAACGAAAACAAATTACTATAGCTGTGTTTTTGACATTGAAAAGGCATATGATACTACATGGAGGTATGCTATATTAAAAACGTTACAAAAAACAACATCCGTGGACATTTACCTATGTTTATACAAAACTTTTGACAAATCGCAGTTTTCAGGTGAGAATTGATGATGTTCTGTCTAGAACATTTCCTCTTGAAAATGGTGTTCCACAGGAAGCGTCCTTAGTGGCACACTGTTTACTTTAGCAATCAATGATATCAGTAAAAATCTACCTATTGGTATTAAAAGTAACCTGTATATGGATGATTTTGCCATATATTATTCAGCATCTGAATAAAACATGCAGAACAAATGATTAATAAAAGCATAATAAAAATAGATGAATGGGCTTTATCTGTAGGCTTTAAATTTTCCATAGATAAAACTCAAGCAATCATGTTTTATAAAAAAATAAAAAGTGGAAAAAAGGTGAAGAAATAGACTTAAAAATCAGAAACCATAGTATACCAATTGGCCAAACAGCAAAATTTTTAGGATTAGTATTTGATACTCACTATGAACTGGAAAGCCCACATAACATACATGAAATCAAAATGTAAAAAGAGCATTAAACCTAATTAAAAACTATCAAACACTACTTGGGAGCCAATAGACATACCCTTACTTTACTGTATAAAGCAACAGTTCTGTCTATCATTGATTATGGAAGTGAAATATATGGCTCGGCATCAGACGCAGTGCTGAAAATGTTAGACCCAGTTCATAATGAGGGCCTTAGAATATGTTCAGGAGCTTTTCGATCATCACCAACATCATCTTTTACAAGTTGAATGTGGTGAACTACCTCTCTCTCTCCATAGAGAGCTAGTAACAATGAAGAGTGCTCTGAGAATTCAGACAAATGATTCTCCAACCAAAAAATTATTTGGATTAAGAGATGTGTTTATAAACAATCATCCACCTTCTTTCCCAATTAGAGCTACAAGATTGTTTGAGTTGCTAAATATAAATATACAATTACCTGTAATAATAAAATCACCTCCTCCTTGGACAATGAATAAAATGAGAATTTGCACACACTTGAAATATTTATCAAAAAAATCATTCATATACAACAGAATACCATAGACAACATGCAGCAGAGCATATTAAACCGAAAAGGTCCACATTACGCAATATATACAGATGGATCTAAATCTGGAAAGTGGGATATGCTGCAGTATCCCAAAACAAAACTTATCAGTTCTCTCTTCCCAGACAATGTTTCTGTATTTACAGCTGAGTTATGTGCAATAGTATCAGCCATAAAAATAATAAAGAAGTCTCATATAATAATTTTGTAATTTATAGTGACTCCAGAAGTGCTATAGAAGCTATTCAAAGCTATAATCCCAAAAATAATATTGTACAACAATATAAAGTTCTCTCTCCATAAATTGTATAATAATGGAAAAAATATTGAAATATATTTGGATCCCTGCCCATGTAGGGATCAAAGGGAAATGAAGAGGCTGATAAAGCAGCTAAAGAAGCAAGTCCACATGACAAGAACAAATGTGAACATCCCTATCAGTGACTATACAAGATATATAAAAACAGGTATTGTAAAAAAATGGCAAAATATATGGGATGAAGAACCTGAAAATAATAAATTAAAACAGATAAAATCCAGTGTTGGAAAATGGAGTTCATCATATCAGAGAGAAAGACAAGCACAAGTAATTCTGACACGTCTTGAATAGGCCATACTCGTTTGACACATGGACACTTAATGAACAGTCCATGGCCCTCTTCCCAAATGCCCAGATTGCAATAATAATGATAACAGTTAAGCATATACTGTGTGAATGTCCAAAATATAACCTGCAGCGATTATCAAATTTTGAAATAGACCGATAGAAGAAATTTTGTCAGAATCTTCAACGTTCTCAATAACACCCATTTTAATGTTTATGAAGCTGCAAATTAATTGGAAAAATATAAGAAAAAAAAAAAAAAAATCAGAATAATGAATTTTAAAACAAGTAAATTTTATGATTTTACTAATTTATTTTCAATTTTTATATACCTTTTTAGTGAGTATGTATTAAGCATGAGTTTAAATGTATTTATGTTATGAGTGTGTTCCAGTATGAAAGCGAATATATCTTTTACAGCTTTTCAATTTCATTTTCATTCATCATCATTGACAAGTGACTTATTAGGTCCCAGTGCTAAGCTTCTAGCCTAGACTTGTCATTCCATCCTAATAATAAGTAGCCAGTGAGAGCTGATGGTCAGCTCAATAATTGTTTATAAAAAAAAAAAATTCCCCCTCCCAAAAAATAATAATTTCCTGTAGAAACATCTGCGGCTCTCAATGTGTGACATTTAGTGTTCACCATTGACTGGCAGCAGGAACCGAGTCGCATAAAGCATTGGCCTAATGTGATTTGTAAATTAACTTTCTACTTTTATAGCGTCATATCGAAAGTTATTATGATTTCTTTTGATAAAGTACAAAGAAGTTTAGCATCTGATTGAATGAAATATAAATAAGACAAGTTGGTGCAGAAAAAACTAAATCCAAGTTATATGCGCGTTTAGCATGGTTACATGGTTAGGCCTATTTAAAAATCAAGGAAATATATTTTCTAGCTTGTTATTTAATAAATTGAGTTGTTTGGATATCTGATAGTTTTGTAAACATGATTTTGCTCAGTGGTCTGGTAAAACTAAGCTATACTTTACTTTTTCCATTAATTGGGTATCATTATCAAGTCAGGGAAATGAGGAAGTCTAGGCCTAAGTTAAGTCAGGGAAGTGAAATCTAGACCTAAGGAGCTTACCTTTCTAAGAAACTTAATCTAAGTAGGCGGGCAGATTTATAATCGGAGCATCCGCGAATGGAAACCTCGCCAGAGACGCCTACTAAAAGTAACTTAATTTTAAGGTAAGTTGGGTATAACCTCGGGCCGACCGCCGGAGGGAACCGGGCGAAACCAGGGGCCGAATCGACGGACCTTCACCGCGAGGAATGCCGGGAACAGAACGGCGAAACCAGGGGGTAAATCACCGGACTTCATGACTATCATAAATAAAATATTAATAAATAAATTTCCACTCAACGGCAGGGTGAACCGCGCTGGGAATACCCAAACCACAACATATATCGCGGGTAAACCGGGACATAAATAAACACACACTAGTCCCCAGGCGGATGAGCCGCCAAACAAAACACAATAAGATGGTAACATAATTTCTGGTTAACAGACAATATAAAAACTACGCCTCGAGTCCGAACCACCCACTACAATCGAGACTTGCGGACCCATCGTAAGAGAACCAAAGAAGGGTGAGGCTACAACACCACAATCCAATCGTGGGGCAGATGTGCCCAGTCAACCCAACTAAAAGTATTCTAACGAGCCAAAACAAAGAACAAGGCTTTTCCAGAAGAAAAACCCTGAGATGTTCGAGAACCTGCCTGATCAAGGAGCGTGGTGAACGGGGGAAATTTCATTTTGCTTCCAGCTACGAGTCACCTGGAACTAGTTTGGGAGGGTTTGTAATCCTCAACCAGAAAGATTCACTATAAGGCAGAGTCGACACCACATCACCCACAAGAGAAGATGACGGTGCTGAACCCAAAACAGGGTAGGGGAGGGGAAGTGGTGGAAGTGACAGGAAGGTGGTAGGCCAGGAGCAGAGGCTAACAGGAGACTGGGGGAGAAACTCACCCATTCAACTGTGGTATGTACCAAAAATCATGGCCTACACCTGGGAAGAACAGACCAAGACCTGTATTCTCACCTCCAAAAACATAGATCGAAATATGGAAGTGGAGGGGGAAGAGAAGGGAAAGGAGAGAGTGTTGGAATAGGAGAGGAAATTTCTGTGAGTCGGAGACCACCAGAGCCGAACGTAAGGATGACAACGCTCGTGGAGAAATACCCATAGCAGAGCTCAACCCCTCAGAAAGAAGAGTGGAGGAGAGTGGGGACTCACCCACACCCAAACAATGGACAGGAAGGTACGATAACAGAAATCCTCAACCTGCTGACCAAACCTCTCACTTAACCTAACTCAAGGGAAGGGAGGAGGGAGGCTTCAGAATAATAAAGCCTAACGCATAATTAGGCTTTGTGACAAATAATCAAAATAAAATCACCAAGTGTGTGTGAAATAAACAAAACAAAATATAAAAATATATCAGATATGTATCTAACTGGCAAAGCACAGATGAGCTCAATGCCTCACGAATAGGACAACAGAGGTAGCATGATGTCGAAAGTATCAGCCAAAAAATAATGAATAAAAATATAATCATTAATTAAAAGTGTCCAAGAGGAAACATCCCGTGAGAAAACTACAGAACAGACGGAACCCGATGCGGGAACCTAAGGAACGGATCAAACATTATCAAGAAATGAAACCAACAATCCCACTTAGAAACCACTCAGGATGAGACCTATGGGAAGCAAAGGCATGAGCCGACTCCAGGAAAGACCCAAACTCAGAACAAGCTCGAGTGGGTAAACCTCGCGGACAACATGGCTGGCTGGGGGACGCCGTAGCGTCATAACAAAGCCACAAATAATAACAATTACGGCCTAAGACAGCCAACAAACTATAAGTCAACCCCAAAAGAAGATGGTACTTAACTTGGACATGGTGAAGAAATGGACGCTATGGCAAAAATACAAAATAGTTTCTAAAAACACAGGCTAACCAAACACCGTAGCAGAAAATCAAGTGCTAGAAATGAATGGAGTCTAGATGGCGCTGGAGTCGCTACGCATGGCTGGGGAGCGGGCGCTGCATTGCCCCTCACTCTTCCGGGAATATTGACATGGGGGATGCCCATCGAGTGTGGCTCTGTGGTTGTGATTCCTTCACCACCCTGGTTGCACCGACATCTTCATTGAAGGTGCTCAATCTGGGGTAGTAACTCCAGCATTCCTCTAAGCTTTTTCTGCATATTTAGCAATATTTATACCCAGAAATTAAGTAAGAATGGAATTTCACTGGTGATGACAAATGAGCTCAGAAAGGCAAATTTTAAAAAGTAATTTGTATTTTCCTGACATGCAAACCAGTGGAAGTTCTCACATAAATGGTCACCCTGTCAATTCCACTTCCAGCACCTGGGCACCTGGGCCAGAAGTCAAAGTGTGGTACAGGCCAACAGGTTGCTGGAGGTCTCTACGTACGATAGTTAACTACCTTCCAGCAAGCTTAAACAGCAGTTCCCAGCTTGCACTCAAAGCTAATTCCTGTGTAAAGAACTTCAGGTATGGCGTTAGAAAATGCAAGCATTTTTGAATTTGGTTGTTTTTCCACATAAAGACCCAAGTTTTACAGTATTGGCCTACCTCAGCCAACCTCTTTAAGCTGTCACCTGAATGAGGCAGGTGTCACCTCCCAATAGCTTAGTTTAAATGATACCACCCACTTAAATAATTCTAGCAGAACCCAGGTTTATCAGGAGAAAGATAAAATCCATTTAAATGCTTATAATTTAGGCACTTAGCCCACTCATGGTGGAAACCACCTGACACTCCCACACCCAGTGGAATGCAACTGATATTAATTCTACTACTCAGATGCCACCTGGTGGGAAACAGGTGATTACAGACAGCCCATCCAGGTCAGCCAGCGCTATTTTGCTTATTCGAATGCAAATTGCAGCTACCAGTGTAAAGATGTAAGCTAACTTTAATGGTAGTAGTGGAGTGGGTAACTACAAAAAAATAGGAGAAAAGTACAAATGGTGATACAAGCATGAAACTTGGCTCAACTATTCTTCTTGTCCCTTGGTCTCATTATCAGCCTCCGGCCACACAAAATTTTGCCATTTTCCAAGGTGGCTGACAGGTTTTCAAAATGGCGCCCTGTGGATATTTGAATATTGGTATTTAATTAAATAATCACATTCAAATCCCTGTCACTCCCAGTTTATATTACAATATTAAAAACAAGCCTTTAAATATGTAGATGCATCATTGCTCTGCATAGAAATACAGTATCCAAGATGGCTGTCACTATATCAAAATATTCACAAAAATGCCAAAAATTGGTACTTAAGGGGACCGCCAGACCCCCATAAGAGCAATGCATTTTTGGTGTTATTTAAAAGTGAGTCATCTCTCTTATTTTTCAACCGATTTTGATGATTCAAAAACCAGATGAAAGAGAATCCATTTAGAAAAAAATCTGCATAACTTTTTTTTAGAGATTGTTTCATCTTCCTTTTTTTGAATTTTTTAGTTTTTTATTTTTTCAAAATTTTTTTTTTTTTTTTTTTGTGACTGTATATGACAAAAAAATTACATACAAAGATGCTTCCTATCTGTTCCCACCTGCTGGTTTTTGAATGGTAAGAATCTGTCAACATTCAAAAGTTGATTCGTTTTGTGTGAAAATCAAAGCTTTATAAAACGAATGTAGAAGATTTATATTTTTCAGCTTTTATTGAAACACTTATCTTTGAGTTAATGGTACTTTACAAGAATTACTCTCACTAATTAACAAATAGGATATAATTTTCATTTCATAGGGGTGTTTATTTACCAGTGGTGAGCTCTTCCCTAGATCCAAATATATTCCCTCCCCAACTATGGAACAAGAGACATTTAGAAAAACTCCAGCACCATAATTCCGATCATCATTATCTTCATTCTTTTCCTCTTCGTCAGTTCTGGTGTAGTTTTGAGTTGTTGTTCTTCTCTTTTCTTGAGAAGTCGATCTGACATCCGCTTTCTCAGCATCTCTATGGCTCAGTATGTTTGTAGTATGGTCGATAAACTTCCTTCAAACCGAAGAAGGCCATGGGGCAGGCTTCCAAGTATGTAAATTGTCGCTGCATTGCAGTTAGGCAATTTGAAAAACTGGACTGTCTTCAGGGTTAAAGAATTTGCTCTACTGAGCCTAGCTCCAAATCTTTGAGTGGAGAGACTCATTTGGATTCTGAGTTTTGCCCATTAGGCATCTTTGCAGAAGCTCGTCACTGCACATGTCTCTGAACACATTTCTTACAACCTTCCTCTCCTCTTCATCCAACCTGAAATACACCTTCATATTGCTGTGGCTTGGTGGTATCTGGCCTTTGGCCACTGCTCTGTTATAAAAACAGTATGATTTCTCACCCTTTGGACATAGATGATGTTTCTTATTTTCAATGTACAAGCACAATGATAGAATATACATAATGTTGTCCTTCAGTTCTTTAGCTGTTTTTCCAGCACCTTTCAATGTTAACTGTAAAGTATTTATGAGCATCTATGACATTTTCTCCGTCAGCTTATGTTTTCCAGAAAGCAATTTTGTCATACTGTTTACCATTTTATCCACTCATGATCACATGTTCATCTTCTTTGTTGTTTAGTTTTAATCCAACCTTTTCCCACGCGGTTCTGTGTTAACATTCTTCTTTGATAACTTTTCTTGTCAGTAGGCCTTGTTTTCATTCATAGTACATACTGTTTTATACGCACTGAATCTCCATCACCAATGAAATGAATATTCAAATCCATGGCACCCGGGATCGACTCTCCCACAAAACTTTTGGCACAATCAGGCCTCCATCCTCCTGCTGCCTTTCTATCATAGTTTTTATTGTAATTACCATCACTTTCATGATCACACTTCCTCTTTCTATATGTCAACAGTAATCATTCATTTTCAAATTATTTCGCCAGCCAAGCATACTCCACAATAATTTGAGTCACATGGAAGTCACGAAACCCAGCATGGGCGCTCATGATGGTACCCAGTTCTAATATAGATTAGTGACCTGGTCAACTAAGAACCATCAAAGGATACACTGGCATCCAACACACCATTCATCTGGGAACCTTCCCAGGGTTTCAGTTGTAATGAGTACAATACACTTATTCACTATCTTAGATTTAGATGAAAACTTATCAAAAATTATTGATCCTATATGATTCCTTATATCAATATATCTCCATTTCTTTATATGTTTCAGAGAAAGACTTGAACACATCTTTTTGGTATCCACCATATCCTCAAGTCCATCCCTTCTAGGTAGCTTTCATAAACTAAGTTCATGTCTGTCTGTATAAACATTAATACCACTTTGACACATGGAGGGGAAAGCTTTCCTTTGAAACACACACTTTGGTAACGTTAATTTCAACATCTCTATCATTACAAAATTGATCTCTAATTTTGCAATCAAAAGATTTCTTGCAAGGAGCAGAAAAACTTATCAAAAAATACTCATTCATTACCTTCTCATACATTATTTTCATGAGTTTACACCAGACTCACTTAAATGTATTTGTTTTTTTCCAGCCCTCAAGTTCAGTTATTTTTCAATCAAGTTTTCACCACATTTGCATAGGTAATGTGACTTCAACATCAGCACTTGCATTGTTAAATTCCTTGCTTACATCACTGAAATATTCAGGATCTTCAGGAAGGTCACTGTCACGTGGCAACAAGTCAGCTGATGTAGAAGGTTCAGCGCCAACTAATCCTCACCTTCATCGTAACGCCACTACTGCGTTTCTACCACCATCACTTCACTGACGACAAACTATAGCCTTTCTTTAATTTCAGTCTAAGCTAGATACTTTGGGCATCTTGCTAATATAGTTTTGTGTCACCAAAGACGGTAAACAACAAAAGAAATTTCTGAAACTTAGCTTGAGATGGTCTCCTGTGCTTCTCTCAGATAAATTGTTTTGATTTCTTACTGTTTACTGGATGAAACAGAAAATGGGTGAAAAATAACAGAAAAACGTTATTACCATATATTCAAGAGGAATCAACATGAGAGTTTTTAATTTTACCGATATAAACCAGAGGCTGACATTGTGTGACGACAGCTCGACATGAATGAGACACATTTTTAATTATAATATTTTCATGTGATAAAGCATGAAAATTACTAAATGACGACGCGTATCTTGATATAGACATATCAAACTATCATAATAAAAGATAAAAAAAAAATTGAAAATTTGGCCAGCCCGAGCCTGGCGGTCCCCTTTAAGCTATATATGAGGCTAAAGGTCGGGTAATACATGGATTAGGGTAACTTCAGCCTGATCAGTTCATTTTTTGTAGATTAGAAATCAGTTAATCCGGGTTAATTCATTTCCATCTCATTTAAAAAAATGGGTAATAAGCTAATGTAAAGTGTAATAGTGTAGTGTCAGTGTGCTACCAGGGCACAATTGTTGACACTATAGCTGTGAACTCAGTATAAGTCTAGTATAGCTAATGTTGAGATTTGTTATTAGTTTCAAATGCCAAGTTTAGCTGGCCCCACTTCAAAGTTACACAGCTGCACCTGAATTGACAGGATGGGCCTGGGAGAGCCGTCAAGGAAGAGATGGGGCTTTAGTCTTAGATGTAGTGTTAGATCATACGGGGAATTAAACAGCATTGATGAATGATCGTGGAATTAGGGGTAGATTATGATATATCTGAGCCTAGTTGTATTCCATATCTTGAAAGTGCATATATGTTTTATAGGTGGTGTGCTGATAAACCTCGGCCTATAGGAACAAAAGCAATGGCAGGACAACCTGGAAGTCAGTCTTTCCTGAAGGAGATAGTGTACGACTAACTGGAAGCTTTGTTTGCTTGTGCCAAGAGCACACATGAAAGACTAGTTGATGCATCTGGTGCTGGCTATGTTACCCTTGCTAGCAAACATTCTGAATCTTCTATAAGTAAAATGCAATGCTTATATCATTCACCCCAAAAAGGCTTGATGGTGTGATGGAATTCTGCAGACCCTTGTTGCAATAGCAAATATATCATGAATCATGTATACCAGTTCAAAACAACAAACTAGAAGGAAAGGAAGCTGCTGTTTAAGACAAAACAAGATGATGCCCCAAAGCAAATCTACATCGAAAGTAGTCAGGAAGGCAGATGAAGAAGATGCAGAAGTATCTAAGACTGAGAAGAAGGAATATGTTTATTTGTGACCAACCAGCACCAATCAAAGATTTATGATTGGCCATGACATTGCCCTTTACATGAAAAAGCTGCAACGAGCAAAAGGCCAACCTACTAAATGAGAAACTTGGCCAAGCTTAGTGCTGGAGGACATTGTTTCTCAGGATTATATGTATCACCCATCTTGTTTGACAGGTGTGTACTAGGCTAACAGGAAAGGCCTGCTAATCTCAGAAATTGGAGATGTTTATGTGCAGTACAGACAAGAGAGGCATGTGCCCATGCTTTTGCTGAGCTTGAGATGTACATAAGGATATGCATGACTACAGATGGGTGTGCTATTTTACAATGGTAGAACTTATGATTTGTACAACAAAGACTGGAACAAGAAATGTTGATGCTTCCTGTACCAAAACGCTGTTGAAAGAACAGATATTTCTAAGTTCGCATCCCAGAACTGGAGGACTTTAAAAGGGAAGAGAAATTTGGTTTGCCTACAAAGCGAAAATGGTGTGCCCCAGCCACAGCATGTGACTACACACGTACTAATCGTGGCCAAAGCAGCTAAGATACTGAGGAAACAGATGCTGAACATGAGATAGAATTTGATAACCTGAACAGCAGACACTGCAGAAATCAGCACCAAGCTTGTTGGAATTTGTGCGCGCTACAAAACGGTGACAATATAAAATCAACTTAAATGTGAACATCATCTACTGATCTAGCTTTAGCACAACTTTTGCACTTCAACCAAAAGAATCCAGCATCTTCAACATTCTCCAGACATTCTAAGTAAAGAAAACTCCATTTCCAATATATATTGCCCCTTGGTCTTCAGAAAACCAGAAGTTAGTTATTGATGACATTCCATCATGGAATCAGCATCAGCCATGATAGGGTTCTGGAATTGACTAAAGGGCATAGGAGAAGCAGTTGTAACAAGGCTGGGAGGAAGAAGTAGTTTGTCCCACTACACTAAGAGGGGCCTTTACAACTTGTGCTGTTGACAATCTGATCAAAATCCAAGTACACAACTGTACAAACATCCTCTCATGGAGAAGCATATTTGCTTTAGCATCCAGCATCATGAAAGGGTGAGGACGCCACCTTCACCAAAACTAAGCTCACACCAGCAACTGTAGGAAGATGAAGCACCTGCAAATATTGAGGAGTTCGTGGTGCTACTGCACGACAGAAGCAGTTCATATAAAAATGTAAATGAGGTTATACTTGATCTCTTTGCAAGAAAGCAAAGAGCTTTATGATTGCATTCCCCCACAAGGGGCTGCTCTAGAGCATTAAAAGAGAGCTGCCTTCACAGGGTACATTTGGTGCCAGTCTTCAGTATGTCATCCAGTTTTGCCTAGTCCAAGACACACTGGGGATGGCAATGATTGATGGCACCTGGCTCGTATTGACAGATTTGCCAATAGTAGCAGAATCTCGCTAAGAACTGAATAAGTAAAATGGCTGCAAAGGAATGTCATGGCAGGTGCAGTGCACCACAGCTGCAATAGCTCTCGGGAGCTGCACTTGCTAAAACTAATTGATACACAAAACATATTGGTTTCTTCTCAGGAGATACATACTTTTTTATCTTTGTGCACATTTTGGAAATATGGTGTTCACATGGTGGCTTGGCATTAAGATGTTCACTTTATCTCTTCATGACAGAAAGAATGCTAAAATACAACTTCCTAATCATTATATGGACAGTATGCAACTTTATAGGCTTATGAAATGAAAATTTTGTTCATGAACTTACCTGTCAGATATATATATAGCTGTATTCTCCGAAGGTCCTAGAATTTAAATTCTCGCGCACGAAAGTGGCCGGTCAGGTGGTTATACTATTCCACATGGGAGGCGGGTATCAGAACCATTCCCATTTTCCATTCAGATTTTCACGCCGGGTGTTGTCAACAACTGCTGTCTGCACCTCCATCAGGATTTGCTTTTTCTGAGTATCTGATTGTCTTGGCTTTGACTTGGATCGTGATCGCATACGCTTTTTGACCTTTCTTTGGTTTTGCTTATATTATTACGCTATGTCTGGGTCGCAGCCTGCTAGTTACCGCGTAGGGGTGATGTCTGAATGTAAGGTGAGTTGCCGAAGGCAAGGACCACACTGTATGTTCTGTAATCTGTAGGAAGTATATATGCATGTTGGAATACAGGTGCATGAATGTGCTTTTTGTCTGAAAATGAATGGAGAGCGATATAAATATGTAGGAAGTTGGAGCGTGATCGACCGAGGAGGCTTTCCTCCAGAGTGCTTCTTTGCGGAAGTGTTGAGTGCTTGGCCCACTCCTGTACCTTACATCCTAACCCTGTGGTTTTGTCCCCAGCCCCTGAGATCGTGCCAGTGAGACTAATATAAAGCTCCGCTGCATGGAATCGGGACTGCGCATTAGAATCTGCGTGTCAGCTCCAAGAAAAGGCAGAAGATCAGTGCCCCAGTGCAGCAGAGAGGGGCGCCGGGACCGCCCCATCATGCCTCTAGGCCTGACCTCTGCACCCCAGACTCAGGGAGAGAGCATGTCGGAAGTCGAAGGAGGGCACGGGGAACTCGCCACCAGTCTGGAAGGCCCTTCGCAGGTCCTGAAGACGCTTCTCAGGCTGCCCAGGCGACCTGTTCGGTCCTAAAGGACTGCTTCTCGCCTTTCTGACAGGCCCTCCCACGAGGGGTTGGAACCGCCAGATAGACTTCCGCTCTCTTAAGTAGTGTTTAGGGAGGAGGACGCCACGCCCTTCTCCTACTCTGTGCCCCTCGCCAGAGTTTGTGATGCCTCTCGCAAAGAAGTACCGGACGCCATCCCAAGAAGACGTGTCGGATGCCAAGAGCCTCCCTCCTCAAGAGAAGAGGATTAGGACGCCGTCTTCTGCCTCTAGGTTCCAATTCTCCAGAGAGAGGCGCCACCAACGAGGACCCTTATTGCCTCCATGCAAAGAGCAACTTCTCCTCTATTCATTGCAGAGAGAGAGTCTGAACTTGACGCTTGAAGGATGTTGACTTCCAGTGAAGGATCTAGGCGCTCTTCCCTTTTCCGCTCGTCATTACCTTCGCCTGCTTCTCGCTGCTCGCCGTGGAAGCGAACCCCAGACTCGCCCCCGGAGGGTGTGTCAGAGGATCGTCGCGGACGCCACCCCAGGACGCCCTCCTTCTCGCCAGACGCCACGCTCACCTTTTTGCTGACAGACGCCATTGCTCTGACGCCATCGCGCGCCAGACACACGCCGCGATCGCATCCAGATCGCCACTGGCGCGCCGTGACGACGCCGATTGGACGCCAAGAAGTCGCGCCATGCTGCCAGACGTGACGCTCGATGGACGTTTTTTGACTCTTCAAGACGCTTCCACCTGCCGCGCACGTCGCCTCAGGTTCCTGGTTCTCCTTGCGCTGCTTTGCACCAGTTCCTCTTCCAAGCAGAGGTCCTCGCGGCGTGTTTCCTCTCCAACTTCTGCTCTTCCTCCCGATGCTGATAGACTCAAGGTCTGAGTCTGAAGATGACATGATCAGTCCTCATCGTCGACTACCAGATTCTCGCTGCTGTTGAAGGAATTGCTTCGGCGCTTCTGCCGGGCAGTACCTCTCTCCTTCTCAACGATTTCGCCAGCCCAGGGAAAAGCCCGGGATTTCAAGATGACTAAATCGCTTTCCACTAAGCTGGCCTTCAAGAAAGTCCATTTGTGGATGGACTCGCAAAGCTCGGGCGAAGTTCTTCTTTCGCTCTTCCCTTCAAGACTCGGAAAAAGCGGGCGATGTGGTGGCAGACCCAGAAGACTTAGGTTTGATGCCTTCCTTCTCTGTATCTAAGGGAGACTTCGCTCTCATGATTCGGCAGAGGCCCATCTGTCGACTGCTGTCTCGGACTCTACGGAGATGGACCATCTTTTGAAGGGCCTTTTCAAGACGAAGTTTTCAACTTCCTTGGACTGGTGCCTTTGGAGCTTTGACCTGTTCCTGAGTCAGGACTCGATCTCCCTTGTCGACCTTGAGCATCTTGTCTTGCAAGTGAAGCCGCATGTCCGAGATGGTTCTGACGAATTGGCCTCGAGACTTTGCGACTGGAGGTCGGCGAAGAGGCCCTCTTCTGCGGTTTCGCTTACGGTCCGCCTCCCGGCACAGAAAGGAGAACTGTTGTTTGCCCCCTTTCCAGTCATCTCTTCCTCGCTTCTCATGGTAAAGGACATCACGTAAGCTTTTACAAGAGAAGACCACAGGACCTGTTGCTCAGTCATCGCGCCCCTGCGTTCCCGGTGACTCGACGACGCCAACCCGCCAGCATTCTTCCCAAGATGAAGGCCTCTTCGCGCCGATCTTCTTCAAAGCTGAGAAAGAAACTTTCGAGAGGAAAAGCCTTGCTGTGAGGTAGGGCAAGAAGATGTGATTCTCTCCAGATACCGGTGGGTGCCAGGCTTCTTTGCTTTTCCAGCCTGGAAAGTGAGAGGGCAGACAGTTGGTCCTTCGTTTTAGAGAAAGTGGACATAAAGATCCCTCTTCTCCTCCCCAAGCCTTCGCCTCTTGGACTCTCTCTCCATGACGGTCCAGAAAAACAAGAGATCTCTGTACGACCTGCTGGGCGGCAAATGCTCACAAGAGATGTGGGAGAACAGGCTCCGACCTGAATTCCTGGCTTCTACAACAGGCTGTTCCTGGTCCCGAAACAGTCGGGAAGTTGGAGACCTGTGCTGGATGTCAGCAGCCTGAACCGCTTCGTCGTGAAAGAAACTTTCAAGATGGAGACGGCGCAGTCTGTTCTAGGAGCCTTAAGACCAGGGGATTGGATGGTATCCCTCGACCTTCAGGACGTGATTTCCATCGCATCGATACATCCTCAGTCAAGGAAGTTCCTGGAGGTTCGCCTGAGGGGAAAGGTGTATCAGTTCAGAGCTCTCGTTTTCAGCCTGTCCGCAGCTCCATGATTTTCACCGTCATCATGAGGAACAAAGCAAGGTGGCTGCATCTGGCAGGCGACGCAGAACGCTTCCTACTTGGACGACTGGCTGACCTCGAGCCGCCATCGCAGGGAGAGGTGTCTGAGGATCTTCAAGCACCCTTTGAACCTGACTTCCGTTAAATCCCCGCCTGCTGGTCAACTTCAAAAAGTCACACTCCGACCTCAACTCGTCCATCGTAATTGGGGATTCAGATGGACTCAGTGGCTTTTCGGCTTTTCCCGCCCCCGAACGCCAACAGCTGTGCTACAAAAAGTCCTGGCCTTCCTAGGGAAAGAACATTAACCAGAGGGAGTGGATGAGTCTGTTGGGGACCATTTCTACTGGAAAAGTTTGTTTCCCTAGGGAGACTACATCTCAGGCCTTCAGTTCTTCCTGCAAAGACAATTGGGAAGACAAGGAAATCTCGAGTTGTCCCCTCAAACTTTCTCTAAGTGAAGGAGCATTCCCTGTGGTGGTGGGTTGATCCTCGGCTTTCTCAGAAGTGGTTCTCAGCCTCTTCCGGTCCCCTAATTTATGTTGCTCACGCCAATGCCGGGTGGGAGCAACATTGGGGAAGAGAGAAGTGTCAGGCACCTGGAGAGGGGAACAGGTGACCTGGCATATCAATATGAAAGAATTAGGGGCGATTCTTCTAGCCCTTCGATTCTTCGAAGATCAAGTGCGTCCGGTCGCAGACAGTCCAGTAAACGCGACAATACCACAGCCTCTAGCTTACCTGAAAAGCAGGAGGCACTCATTCTCGCTCTGTTCGTGATTTCATGTAAAGAGATCCTGTTGTGGCGCAGTTCCAGGAACGCACGATCCTGACGCAGTTTGTAGCAGGCGTGCTCAGAACGTGGAGAGCGGACCTGCTAAGTCGTTGCCATCAACTGCCCTCCATAGAAGTGGACTCTGAACCAGGAGGTGCCAAAACTGTGGGGCTTATGGGGTCGAATTTCAGTAGACTCCTGCTCTGCAACATCAAAGAACAACAGGCTTCCGCTTCTTACTGCTCTCCTGTCCTGGATCCAGGAGCAGTATCAATAGACGCCTTCTTGGGACTGGTCTCTGCCTGGACCTTTACGCCCTCCCTTCAAGATCCTGGGAGAAGTGGTCAGGAAGTTAGCTGTCGCGAAGACACAAGGGATGACTCTTGATCGCCCATATTGCCTTACAAGGAGTGGTTTTTCCCGAGGTAATGTCGCTTCTGGTAGACTCTCAGGGTGTTGCCTCTTCGCCCAGATTTTACTCAGACAGCCCCACTTCAACGAGCCTTATCAAAACCTTCGCTCGTCTGACTGCTCAGACTATCAAAATGCTGGCGAGCGAGAGGTTTTTTCAAGCAAGTGGCAAGAGCGATCATGAGCCAGGAGAACTTCTTCGATCGCAGTTTACCAGTCGGTGGGTTTATTTCGGGCAGTGGTGTAAACGCAGAGGATTCTTCTCGACCACTGTGAGCCAGATTGCAGACTTCCTTCTTTTCTTAGGAAGTCTGGTTGGCAGTCTCTACTATTAAGGGATATAAGAGTATGTTGTCGGCGTGTTTTTCGCACAGAGGAATAGATATCGCCAACAATACGGACCTACATGACCTTATTAGGTCGTTTCGAGACGAATTATACTGCCTTGGTTCCATCTTGGAATTTGGATCGTAGTTCTTAAGTTCCTGATGCAAAGCCCTTTGAACCTTTCGCTTCTTTGAGGGACGAATAAAGAAGACATTATTTTTTAGTTGCTCTCGCTACTGCAAAGAGAATCAGTGAGATCTATGCAATTTCTAAGTCAATTGGTTTTAAAGGAGATTTATGCGGTGTGCTCTTCAACCGTCAAAGCTTTTGCCAAGAATGAGAACTGCCTCACCCTGGCCCAAGTCCTTTGAATTGAAAGGTTTTAAGGTGAGCTGGGTCAGGAACCAGAAAGATTGCCTTGCCCCTGTTCGGCTCTAAAGTTCTACTTGGACAAGACAAAGAGTCGAGTGGCGGAGGGTTATGGTGCTCGTGAGAACACCTGACGCCCTATGTCAAAGAATCGCGCTGGCTTTCTTCTTGAGGTTCACCATTCAAGAAGCATAAGAGTTGTCAGGAGAGTGACTTCGAACTTTTGAAAGTTAAAGCGCATGAGGTTCGGGCTGTTGCAACGTCAGTAGCCTTTCAAAAGAACATGGCTCTGAACTCATATTAAGTGAACGCCACCTATTGGAGAAGTCATTCTGTGTTCGCTCTCATTACCTAAAGGACGTGAAGAACAGTGTATGAGTCTTGCTGTTCATTGGGACCTTACTTCGGGCTGGTGTGTACGATCTTGGGGAGAAGGAGGCAGCACCCATCCTATCCTTAATGTATGGTTAGGAATAGCTTTTTTTTGGTTGTGTTTTTATGGTTGTGGGTAGACTGTGGGGGCAGTCTTCCTTTTCCTTAGTTTTTAACTAGTCACGATGTTTGGTAGGTCAGGTGGTTATTTTTGTCTCTTTGCTTCCTTCTTGAGGGCTACGATCTGGTCACATAGTGGTCACGCCCGTTGACAGATCGCCTGAACTCTCCAACCATATAGGTCTCCTACCTCTGGAAAACCAGAAAGCAGACGCAGACTCCTGGGTGACAGTAATCACGGTCAGCCATGCTAAAAGGTATGAACCAAGATGTGTAATCATTCATTGTTTTGTTTCTCAATCCCATGCTGTCTCTGCCCACTTCCAATGGTGCGAGTTCAGCTATATATATATCTGACAGGTAAGTTTCATGAACAAAATGATATTTTAATGATAAAATAAGGTTTGTTCATACTACCTGGCAGACAGAGACTGTGAGTGCCCACCCTCCTCCCTCAGGAGACAACGGCACTATGAAAATCTGGAATGGAAAATGGAAATGGTTCTTGATAATTTCGCCCCAGCGCGGGAATGGGTACCACCACTATCCAGCATCATGCGGTGCCGCGAATTTGAAATTTGTCGACCTTCGAGAATACAGCTATATATATATCTGCAGGTATGAACAAACCTTATTTTATCATTAAAATATCATATTTGAAATACAGTCATACCCTCTAAACACGCGCAGGTTAGGTTCCGAGCCCTCGTAAGGTGAATTTTTCGCAAGTTTGGCATGGTCTTTAAAAATGCTAATACATGTTTATTTCCAGAGTTTAAGTACAAAATATGACCCTAATCATGCTCCCAAAGTATTAAGCTAACTTTTAAATGAACTAAAGTTAGTGTAATTTTATTTAAAATTTATCTTATTATCCTTGAGTGCGAACAGTAAATGGTTGACATAAAAATTGAGTACTGCAGTTTCGCAATAGCATTTACAGGTGCTGCACGTATACTCATCGTTACCCTGATTCATGGGATGCCGCTTTGTCACTTAGAGTAAAAGCCATTTTCTTTAAGGCCAATTAGGCAAAACGTCATGTGTCAGTCAGCAAAAGTACAATTCCATGTAACATCTAAAACACATAATGTCTGAGAAGGTAGTACAGTGAGGTAAAATTCAATCAATTTAAAAATTATATACTGCACAGGTAATGATAATTGTATAAAATAATAAGTTGTAAAAGTATGGTTGAGCGCTAACCACTTAATGAGAGAGAGAGAGAGAGAGATACTGTAATAAAGAACTGTACTGCTTTTGTATCGTATTTATGCGCAAATATATAAATACAAATTTTCCATTCTGATTTTACACCTAAAAACACGGAAATCCAAAATTGAATGTCACACTTCTATAGGTGTATCATCTTTTAAAGTGTAGTTTAAGGGTATCAAGATCTGCAAAGTACACCAACTGAATGTGCTGTAATTACATGCACATACAGATTGCACCAGCACTTTTCTCCGAGGTGAAATGAGTAATTTTCAAAAGAATGACACTTATACAACTTAGTTACATCTCTGATATCAGATAACTAATCATTCTTATCAAATGAGCGAACTGAACAACCTCATCTCAAGGTCATGTAAAGTCCCGTGACAAAGACTTGCAAATGGACATACACTTGTATGATATTATGTACAGAAATATAAATACAAATTCTTCCATACCACTTTACAGTTAAAAGCATGAAAACTTATAAATGTACTTCAAACATTAAACAAGCATTTTCTGCAGGGGTATCATCTTGAAAAGCAGTAACTTTTGCAAATGGGTATCACATCTTGTAAAAGTAATAATTAACTGAATGTGCTGAAATTACTTTGCATCATATTTATGCATGTACAAAAATAAAATAATACATTTTCGATACAGATTTTACATATGAAAGCATGAAATGCATTTTTTCATAGAGATTTACACATGAAAGCATGAAATGCATTTTTCAGAGATTTTGCACATTAAACATGAAATACATTTTTCATACAGATTTAATAAAAGCATGAAATGCATTTTTCTGTACAGATTTACACATAAAAGAATGAAATGCATTTTTCATACAGATTTTACACATAAAAGTACGAAACTTGTAAATTACTTAAAAATTAAACACCCACTTGCAGGGTTTCTAGACTTCGTGTGTTCAGAAAAATCGCGTATGCCCATTAGTTAGGTTCCAGGAAAAGTTCGTGTGTGAATTCAAGGCACTCAAATCGTAAGATCAAGTATTACTGTATACAGCAAATTTGCTACTATTCTGGGAAAGTGTCAGCCATCTTGAAATAGCCAAATATTGAGGTGGCTGGAGATTGATTTTTGATTCATGATAACAAGAGCTTTGCTACAAATCTGTTGCTTGTATCACCATTTGCACTTTTTCCAATATCCTGCTCCACCATAGGTAGGTATCCAAAATAATTTTATCATAAGAATTTTAATTTCTAAAATGATCAATTTTTCTGATTATTTCATACTTTGTATTGAAAATGAGCTTGTAGACCGTTTGTATGAACACTTGCAGCCTGATGGTGATGATAAATCTAAGGACATATGGATGAAGAGAAGGAAGGTAATTTTCCAGTAGCTAAGTAAAATTTGTTCCAACAGAAATATGAACCTACTTCCTTCCAAAGATGAGTACTCAAAAAGTGTATATAATTGAGTGTGTGTGTGTATATATATTACATATATATATATATATATATATATATATATATATATATATATATATATATATATATATATATATATATAATAATAATAATAATAATATCAACTAGAAGAAAGGCATTAGCCTGAAGGCATGTTATTATAACATTACTTCACAATATATCCATAGTTGTATTTTTTTAGGCTGCAAACAGTGAACATGGCTATCAGTAAACCAATAAAATCAGAATTACAATTAAATTAGCAAACATTCGGAATAAAATGACTAAAACCTATCCTAAATGAACAAGCAAAGGGCTGTGACAACCTACCCAGAAGGAAACTAAAAGCAAACTACTGTACTCGCATTGAGTATTACAAAAGAGAGAGAGAAAAATAAATTGATAAATAAACATACAGGCAGAGAAGAAACAGCCTTTTGCTTGTTGACTTAGGTTTTAGTTATTTTATTCTGAATGTTGTTTTGTAATTTTAATTTGTAATTCTGTTTTATTAGTTTAATGATTGCCATGTTCACTGTTTGCAGCCTAGAAAATGCAACGAGTTGTGAAATGGGAGCATATTATAATAACATGTATATGGACAGTGCCTTCCCTGACCCGCTGAATTGTTCTTCGAGATTATATATATATATATATATATATATATATATATATATATATATATATATATATATATATATGATATATATATATATATATATATATATATATATATATATATATATATATATATATAATATATATATATATATATATATAATATATATATATATATATATATATATATATATATATATATATATATATATATATATATATATATATATATATATATATATATATATATATATATATATATATATATATATATATATTTATATTTCTGGCTCGACCTGTGTCACCAGTGAAATAGCCCATTAGCACTCATTTGTGTCACCCAGTGAAATAGTCCATTAGCATCAACAGGTATAAATATTGCTAAATATACCAGAGAAAAAGCTAACTATAATGCCAGGTTACAACTCCCTGATCGAACACTGATGGTGTCGGTATACACAAGGGGGTGAGGTTGCCACTACTACAGATCTCCGTCCTACAGATTTCTCCAACTTCAAAACCTAAAAGGGAGGAGCCGTACTAAAGCCCTATCCTTCCACCCAGCCAAGAACCAATTCTAGCCGCCATTCCAATTTAGCACGCTCCAGGATACAATCGTGATTTTCTTTGGGTGTTGCTTGTTTTTTCTGTTACATCAGGCCATCCCATCAGGAATTCCACCCATCTGCTTGAGTACCATTTTTTGGTTTTTATTACATAGTTGCATATATTTGACTGTTCGTGATAATGTTTACCAAGGTAACAGGTTCTGCAATACCGGGCGTGGCTGTGTTCGTTTCGCCATGTTTTGACCCTCAGTCTTCGTGAGATTTTATTAGCAGAATGTTTCAAGGTTGTTATCCATACTCCATTCCAGTTTGGAACTTATTTGGAGAATTTACCATTTCGCTGGTAGGGAGGCGGTTCAGACATGACTGATCTAGGCTAGGTTGGAGGTACACCCTCCTTTCTGGATCATGGCTCTCCTTTCACTAGTTCTTCCTCCATCAGCAAGTTGGTACCTTCCCGATGTTGGTATTATTATCATGATCATAGCTGATGTGCGCAGACATGGATGATAGCGTCTATTTGGATTAGTTTATGTGTAATGATTCGCATCAGAGGCTTACTTTGGGTATCCCCGCTCCCGTATAACAGATGTTGTTTGGCCCTCTGCCACTGAGTCATTTATGTATTTATATATTTTTAAACATCTCAACACTAATGGTTACTGGCTATGTTAGTACTTTGATTGTCAGGTGTTTTATTCGATTAGGTATATCTAGTCTAGCTTCATTCTGACCTAACCACCTGTTTCTGGAGGGTTAGGTCATAGACAGGAAGGCGCTTTACACGATGCTCAGACTACCTAGCTCTCCTGACCAGGCCGTTTTGAGGTTTTGGAGGAAGGTGTTAGGTTTGTGAGGGAGTTCCTTGTTCACTCTTGGCCCACCTGACCAGGCCGTTTGGTTTTGGAAGGTGAGGTTAGGCTAGTGAGAGAGTTGCTGTTCACCCTTAAGCCCACCTGGCCATGCCGTTAGGTTTTGGAGGGTGAGGTTAGAATAGTGAAGGGTCTCCTCAATTCATAGTCTACCACCTGACCAGGCTGTCAGTTTTGGAGGGTGTGGCTAGGTTATGCGAGGTTCTTCTCTCCCCCCTCACCTGTAGCTATTCTGGCCTTCCTGACCAAGCCAAAAGTTGGTTTTGGAAGATAGGCTGGGATCGAGGCTGCTATTTCGTGTATATAGCCCAGTCCTTCTTACCTGATCGTGACAGACTGGCGATGTGTCCTGGGCATCTTCCTAGCAGAGGGAAACCACCCGCTGCTCGCACCCCCGAGGAGGTTACATCTGGCTTCCAGAGGGTGCTACCCACCCGACTGGTCATTGTCACGGGTTTCCTAATTTCTCCTACCTTTCCTTATCAGGCGGTGTTTCATTTGCTCGCCTATAGTTATAGCTGAGCGAACATCAACATCCAGGGATGCAATCATGAGTTTCGCTTATGTTAAGTTCTACAATGGGTCGGATCTTTCGCTGTTAACCATTCCGCAAGCACACCGTGGGTATGGTTTTCGTTTATTACGTTTCCACTGTGGCTTCGCCTGGGCGGTTGAGAGATGGGCCATAGGCTTAACACTCCTTTCGCCACATTACGCCAAGCTCATATTATGCACATAACGAGATTTCAGTGGCAAATCACGCATGAAAAATTATGAAAAGTAGAGTATCTTATACTTATTTTTAACATAATTATAGCCATTCTGTAGCATAACCTATGTTTATTAGTCTTGTACTACCGATTCAATTCGCAGGTTTTGCCTGATGACACCTCATGTTTCATCACCCATGACCTGTGTTAAGGTAGCCTGTCACGACCCAATTCCGTGGGTCTTGCCTTGATTTACCATGTACCACCATTCCACTTACAGATGGTACGCTGTCAGGAGCCAGGTGCACGGCGATTCTCCAACAAATCTTGTGGACGCAGGGTGTGCAGATCGGCACTCCAGCTGCTCGGTCCACGCTGGGGACGTGGGTCGCTTGGCACCCGGATGGCTGTATAGTTCGCTACGCTTCTGTACGAAGTTAGTGGTGATGAGTCGGTAAAGTTTTAAGAGACCGCTAACCTTAGTCTCTTTGACTTTAATGGCTTATATATATATTACACGGAAATTGGCAATATTTTCAGTAAGCCCTGCCTTTTCTTACAGTCTGACCAAATCATCCGTGATTCTTTCGCCGTCGAATTCTGGAAGGTCTGGGTCGGGCGGATTTGGGAGAACATTGCGCCTAAGTAAACTATAGGTCCTGGTCGGAGGAGACTTGTAATCTCCTCTACCCCGGTGCCCGGATTCCGCCGATGCCGGGAATTGGCCGGCCCAATCGAGAGGATCCGCAAGAGACGCAGCTCCTGCAAGACAACCTATGCGTAAGAGGTGGCGGAAGAGGTAGCTGTGCCATCAACATCCACCTCGAGCTGATGAGCGTGGATTTGACCATCAGGGTAGGAGGTAAGGTGGTAACTGAGGCAGGAGGAGGGTCTCAGAACTCCTTTCAGTTCTCCTCTTTTCTTCTTCCTTTCAGGGGTTTCCCAAACCAGCTATCCTGGGACAGATCTCGGCCTGTTATCCTAAGGTGAAATCTCTAAAAAGAAGGACTTACCAAAGTCCTCTAGACCTCAAAAGTCTAATCCGCCAGCTCCCTCAAGGTCATCACTGGCTCTTAAATCAGTGGCGTCCTCAAGTAAGGCTACTCCCCCGTCCAAAGGGTCGAGATCCAGAGTGTCTAAGGCTAAACCCCCACAGCCTAACTTTGACCCTGAGGCCTTCGCCGAACTTCTAATGCAGAAGTTAGACTCCAAGGTTGAAGCTAGCTACAAGACCTTCCTCTCAGCTTGCTTCAAGCTGGGAGACCTCTGGTCAGTCAGTGCTGTCATTGGCACAAAGGATGCAGGCCCAGGAGCTTGTTCGGATTTATCCAATTCGGAGCAGTACAGCAGTCCCATGTTGTTCCGGATGCTTCCAGACTGCCCCCCCTTTGACAAGGGGGAACCCTGGTGGCTGGCCCCACGCCCCGGCATAATGACACCTGACCATCGAGGGTTTACACTGCCGCCTGGAAGAACTGGAGTTCTTCCAGCCGACCTGGTGCCTCCCTACCCGGCCATGCCAGGCTAACAGAGGAAGCTCTGGATTAGATCCGATATGTCCCGAAGAAACGGTTATCTTTCCCAGGACCAAGCCCAATCCGCCTCTGATGTAAAGGCAAGCTCACTGACTGGGAGTGCGAACATAAAACTTACTCCCTTTTAAAGGGAGTTTTACGATGTCTGTGGTGACTCCATCCCTACCCCTGCACGACTAAGATTGCAGAATTGACCATTCAGGCGGAATAGATGGCAAACCACTGCTCAACTCCGGAGACAGATCCCACCCCTTCTCTTTCCCCCCAGGATTCGAATGCTGGTCGGGAGCTCCAGCCACGCTCACAGTGGGTAAATCCTGACTTCGAGTGTGCCTCCACCTTGTTCATACAATGAACAACTACCCAGGGATTCCGGAGGCCTTCTGAAGGCGGAGTTTGAGGCTATGCAGGTTGAGTCGCTTCCTGCATTCCATCAACAATTATCGTGAGAGGTAACAGCTTTGACCTACACTGACGAACATCTGTTCCAGGTCCCGACGAAATCCTTGTTAGCGCTATTCCAATCGGACTTTATGACTTTGTGGTGGCGAGACAAACTGTCGGAAGTATTATCTTCGAGACGCCACTCATCAGGCATGAGGCCCAATAGGCTCATGAAGAGGTTCTGTCTGGGGACTCTAACATCTTCTGAGGATGAGGTCAATAATGTAAAATTTGGCAGAGGCAACCAGAGCAAAACCAAAGTTCGCCCCACTGGGGTCTCCCCTTTTAAAAAGGAAGTCCGCCGAGACTCGGACTTCAACCTAGGGAAAGGAAGAGGTGTCTAGGAGATACAGGGAAACCCCAGGCTCAAACTGTGCTTCCAAGCTGTACCGGTCTGTCAGATCGACAGCCTTCCACATCCAAAGCTCAGCCCCAGCAGCAGTTCAGACTGATGCAGCCGGCTCAGCAAGCTCTACTCCGCTCAGCCTTCAGAGCGCCCCCAGCCTTCAACGCTTCGTTTGAAAGCCAAGGGGCATTTCGAGGCTACAACAGGCATGCTGGGGGAGTAGAGCCAGAGCCGTCTACAGAGGTAGGACTGCAACCAGATCTCTCTCCCGTGGAAGAGGAGGCAGAGGAAGTAAGTCCTCTTCCAATCAATGAGTCTCCTCAGGTAGGCGGGAGGTTACATCTCTTCCGGGACCATTGACCTTCAGTCCGTGGGCCCACAGCATACTAAAAAAGGTCTGGGATGGCGCTGGAGCAGAGGGCCTCCCTCCGCCAGTCAGATTCCATCAACTCCATCCAAAGACTTACTGGATTCTTAAAAGACTCCTTCTTCAAAAGAAGGCATAAAGAAAGTGAGACACTTGAAATTTCATGTCGCCTGTTCAGTGTCCCAAAGAAAGACTCAATCCAGCAAAGAGTAATTCTAGACGGTCTCTGCCTCAATCTTTATACATTCAATGCGGCTGCTTCTCAAGATGCTTACACCGCAGGTGCGGACCCTACTCTGCAATACACACCCTATAGATCTTTCAGACGATATTATCACATTCCGATTGCGAGAACTTTCCTTACCTAGGGTTCAAACTAGGAAACAAGCATACTGCTCAGAGTCATGCCATTCGGCTCAACATAGCTTCAGAATTTTTACCAAACTGGCAGAGACAGTAGTCCAACAGCCACGGGCCCAAGGGATTATGTTAGCCGTGATACCTGGACGATTGGATAATTTTGGGCATCCAACGCCAAGGAATGTCGAAAGCAAATACCGTATGATCAGCTTCCTGAATCCTTGATTCCAACAAACAGGAAGAAATCCCATCTAGTTCCTCGAGGCTCGCTCAGTGGTTAGGAATCCAATGGGACCTAAACACACACAAACTGTCACTTCCGCCAGCCAAAAGGAGGAAGTAGCCAAAGCTACCAGGCAGTTCCTCAAAACAAAGAGTTTCTGTTTGCACTCCAGGAAAGAGTCCTGGGTTTTCTTCAATTATGGCCAGGTGATACAGATTTTAGTGTTGCTTGTTAGGAACAATTGTTTGCCGATTGTTCCTAGGGTTGCTGCTCCTTTGTTTGTTTCCTTTTTCTTGCTACAGTTGACGCGGTGGTGGATGGGTGTCAGACTTCACAGTCAGGTCCGGACAGCAGTGGTTCACGGCAGTTAAGAGCAGCGAGAGCATTCTTTTGGACGCCGATGGTTGTCAGACGACTCTGTCGTGGAGCTCAGTCTTGTGAACTGTAAGGTCTGAGGACGGATGGTTGCCGTATCAGCCTGTTTAGCTGTCCTGCACTGCTGGTTTTATTTACCTTGATTGATCTCCTTTATGCTGCTTGTTTTTTTATTTATTTAATTTATCGCTAATGTTATTTATGATATTATGCTGCCTGGATTATTATGATCTCTTGAATTGGCTGCCACCTGTGCATTATTATGATTCTTTTGAGTTGTTTAATTGTGAATTTTGTTGTTGTCTCACATTTTTATTGATTTGGTCATTTTAAGTTTATTTCTCTCCTAGACCTGACTCACTTGTAATTTTTGTAAGTAAGTTAATATTAAGGTAACTTTTTGTATTTGTTCTGCTCCTCCTCTTTATTTGTCACCTCGTCAGTCATTAAGCCCCATAGCTTGTTTCTGCTTAGAACCTGTCGATCTCAGAGGCGAGATTGCATTACTGCTAAAAAGCCAAAACTGAAGGATATAAACAGGGTATGGGCGGAGACGCAGCCAACAGTAGAAACAGAGACAAGAGGTTCCTAATTCCGCCGGTGTTGAGGAAGAGGTTTCACCATGGTCAATAGTCAAGAGTTTGCCAAGGTCAGTGCCTCTCCCAATCTCCATCATTAGTGATCCATACGGATGCTTCCCTAAGCTGGTGAGGACATCTCAACACGAAAGTTCAAGGAACATGGTCGCACTGTGACTCCGCCAGTTCCATATCAACATTCTAGAGGCAATGGCAGTATTTCTAACCTAAAGAAACTACATCCAACCAGACAGATTCACATCAGACTGGTACTGACAGTGCAGTTGTTGTACATTGCATAAACAGAGGGGGCTCCAAGTTTGCTTACATCAATCAGGTAATGATTGCAATTTTCTCTCTGGCAAGGAAACATCTTTGGCACCTGTCAGCTACCCACCTGGCAGGTGTTCGAAATGTCATCACAGATTCACTATCCAGGACAACTCCGCTGGAGTCGGAATGGTCCGTGGACAAGGCATCATTCGAGTGGATTTGTCTTCAGGTACCGGGTCTCCAGGTGGACCTGTTTGCCACAGAGAGCAACCACAAGCTCCGCGGTTACGCGCTCCCAACTAGACCTCTAGCTCATTCCACGGATGCGATAGTCAACTCGACCGGAACAGGTGGCGCGTGCTGATCTATCTGTTTCCACCAATAAACCTATTAATGAAAGTTTTACACAAACTCAGATCATTCAAAGGTCAAGTAGCACTTCAGGCACTCCAATCAGCCAAGAGCAATTGCTTTTTCAGAGTTAAAACTCCGCGCAAACAAATCCCTAGTCCGGGCGATTGACACAAGTAGTACAACTCGGATTGTGTCAGCTTCCTCAAGAATTCTGAATGCCCTAGCTTTATGGACTTCATGAAGTTCTCGCAGCTCAGAAAGACGCTAACATTGATCCTGTTAATACACTGTCTATAGAATCAGACAAGAGGAATCTACTCAGACAATATGACTCAGCAGTTAAAAAAGTTAGCATTATTTCTGAGGGAATCTGAAGCTCAGGAAATGACCACTAACCTAGCAACTTTTCTTCAGATCATTATTTGAGAAAGGACTGGCCACTAGTACTATTACAACAGGAAAATCTGTTAAGAAAATATTTCATATGCTTTAATATTAATCTTACAGACTCATATTTTTCACACTCCTAAAGCATGCGCTGCCTTAGACCAGCAACCTGTCCTCACACGGTTTCCTGGTTCTTAAATGACGTACTTAAATTGGCATCAGACACTGATAATGAATTATGTACATACTCGAGTCTGTTAAGGAAAACGTTATTTCTAGTAAGTCTAGCCTCAGGGGCTAGAATTTCTGAACTGTCTGCTCTCTAGAGAACCGAATCTTTCATGTTGATTTCTCCCGCCAGGAGAAGTTCTGTTGTCTCCGATCTCAATTTTCTAGCAAAGAATGAGGATTCAATAAAATAGATGGTCTCCTTGGAAGACATTCCCTTCCACAGGATCTGTCTTTATGTCCAGTTAACACTTTTTAAAAGCTTATTTAAATAGAACTTTTCTAATAGAATTTCAGGTTCTTCTTTTTGTTAGGGGAAAATGGAGGAACCATTTCCTTAAAGGCCATCAGGCACAAATACTGTATTTCATTAAACAAGCAAACTCCAGATTCAGTACCGGGTACATGATATCTGCATGTGTGGCCACCTCAGCTAATTATTTTCATAACATGAACTTCTTGATGACCTTAAAAAGTATATGGGCTGGAAATCACCAACAGTGTTCAAACGCCACTATCTTAAATCTCTAGAGGCTCTTAAATATTCCACGGTAGCTGCAGGAAGTATTATTCCCCAGCCCTGACTAGTTTATGTAATCTTTGTCTATCCCATTGTTTGTATTTCTCTCGCCACCTGCCTCGCTTACTTACTCCTGCCTTCTAATCTTAGGGTCAGGCCTGCTTCACAGCCTGGACTCTGGCCATTTCACATGGATATCCTGTTTTAATCTTTTTGTTAGCCTTAAGTGTCTTGGTTTGCTATTTTATGATTTAGACTGTAGCCTTTATAATGTCAATTATGTTTTTAATACTAATACTTTGGGTTATTAAAACACAGTAATTTTCTTCTACATAGTTTTATTTAGCTCCATTAAGGTAATTCTTAGGGAGGGCTCCACCAAGCTTTGTATGGCTGATTCTCTGCTACTATTACACTGGGCAGACACAGGTCGAGCCTAGAAAAGGATTTTGACAAAGGAAAATCTATTTCTGAGGGAGTCTTGTGTCACCCGGGTGAAATTCCTATCAAGCACAAATTTCTAGGTATAGATATTGCAACATACCAGAGAAAAATAGGAAATGCTGTTATTAATTCTAGATCGAACATCTATTGGTGGAATAGACGCTTTATAGGTAAGTGTGGTGAGTGATTGTTGTCACTGCCACAGGACTGCACTCTGTAGATATCCCAGTGACAAACCCCCGAACGTGAGGAGCCGATTCAACGCCTACACTACCTGCCCGCCAACCGACGACCCAGTGCCACCCTGTACTCATTCCAGGCTAGCACCCTCCACAAGCTTGGGTATGCCTACTCGGGAGGGAAATTCAGACCCTGGAGGGAGTCCCACAGGACAGACAGGCCTCTCAGAAAATAGATTTTTCCTTTGTCAAAATCCTTTCTGAGCTCGCCCCTGTGTCAGCCGGTGAAATTATGACAGAGAATCATACTGCTTTGGTGAAAGTTTAAAAGGAGCTACTAGTTAGGTGAACATGTATAAAACACTATTACTGAGAATAGTTTTCACTATCCCTCAAAACCTGATTAAATACCAAGGGTATAGGCAGATAAACTGAGTTATAACTAGGGGTACAATTAATATCACAGTAAAGGACATGAGAAAAAACTATGTACATAAATAATATTATAATGGGAAGGTACTAAGACTAAATAAACGACAGAAAAATTTATAAAGGTACCTCCGGCTTAAAACTAAATTACAGTAAACATAACAAGCTGCAAACTTAAAAACTAACACCGCAAAATTGTACATCATAATATAAGGAGCCAGGCTGTGAAGCATGTCTGGTCCAGGAGAAAATAGCAGGCGTTAAATGAGGCAGGTGGGCGGGTGGGGGATAGGATTAAAGGTTAATTTAAGGTGGAGGGACAATGCTCCCACAGCCACTGCAGGGAACTTCAGAGCTCCAGTGATTTCAGATAGTGGCGCTTTGAACACTGATGGAGATTTCCAGCCCGTAATTTCTCAAGCTCATCAAAATTCATAGTGTGAAAATAATTAGTAGAGGTAGCCACTGCTGATATCATGAACCTTAGGACTGAATCCGGATTAGCTTGCTTAATGAAGTACAGAATTTGTTGTCTTATAGCCTTTAAAGAAATGCTCCTTTTCCCTGATAAAAAGAGAGGACCAGACAAACACTGAGAAGTTCTCCTGCAAATAGGCCCTCGAGGTAGCGATCAGCATAAAGACAGGTCTTGTGGAAGAGGAACAACCTTCCAGGGGGACCACCTATCCTGGAGGGTCTTCATTTTTTGCTAAGAACCTTTGATCTGGGAAAGCAGAACTTCTCCTGACGGAGAAATCCATCACGATTCGCACCTCTAGAGAGAGCACAGTTCTGATATTCTGCACCTGAAGCTAGACTAATTAGGGGAACGCTCTTTCCAGATTCAAATAAGAACATTGGATCGTTATTAGTTTCTGAGGCTAATTTAGAACATCATTAAGAAACCAGAAATCGTGATGTGGACGGGTCGCCGGTCTCAAACGAGCGCATGCTCTGGGAATGGATGAAAAATATGAATCTGTTAAATCAATCTTAAAGTCATACAAAAACACCTTTTTCAAAGCTGATTTCGCTGTGGTAAATGGTGGCCGAGCCAGACCTTTTTCAAACAGTGATCTAAAAGAATGATATTGCCAAATTGGTGGTCAGTGACTTGAGCTGATTCCTTCAAAAAGATGCTAACTTTTAACTGCTGAATTGTACTGTCTGGAGGGTAGAATCTCTTTATCTGATTCCACAAACAGAGTATTAACGGGATCAATATCCGCACTCTCTCTGAGCGGCGACTCCATAGTCCATAAATAGGGCATTCAGAATTCTTGGAGGAAGCTGACACAGTCCATGCTTGTACCACTTGAGTCAGCTGTGGCTTGGGCATTTGATGACACCTCGTAGGCTTGAGCTCCAGAAGAAGAGGGAACCAATTGCCTTCTGCCAGTTGGGAGCTACCAGGGCCACTTGACCTCTGAAATGACCTGAGCTTGTGCAACACCTTTAACAGCAGGTTTATTGGTGGGAAAAGATAGATTTTCTGCCATTTGTTCCAGTCCACTGACATTGCGTCCGTAGCGTAAGCTCGAGGATCCAGGTTGGGAGCAACATAACAAGGGAGTTTGTGATTGCTCTCCGTGGCAAACAAGTCCACCTGAAGGCCCGGAACCTGACGGCATATCCATCTGAAAGAAGCCTTGTCCAAGGACCATTCTGATTCCAGCGGAGTTGCCCTGGACAGGGAGTCTGCAATGACATTCCAGACTCCTGCTAGATGGGTAGCTGATAGGTGCCAGCCGTGTTTCATCACTGGTTTATCCGACTGATTTGAACCCCTGTTTATGCATGTACCACTACTGCGCTGTCCAGCACCAGCCTGATATGAATCTGGTTGGTGGGGCAAAGTTTTTTCAGAGTTAGAAACACTGCCATTGCCTCCAAAATGTTTATGTGAATTGACAGAACAGGGTGACCATGTACCCTGTACCTTTTCTTTGCGAGTATTCTCCCAGCCGCTAACGGCCGCCTGTGTGGATTATTAGAGCTGTAGCTGGAATTGAGTTGGGAACTGACTGGCATGACCCTTTGACTGTGGGACCACGGCCGGAGTCTTTGCCTTCAGCAATCGGAGAAATTAAAGACACCTGTCCCGGAGCTTGACATTAGCTCGCCTCCGCCACACTCTGTTTGTCTGTCTTTCAGTTTTGCTTTTAGGAGCTGTTCGTTACGATGCTAACTAAAGAGAACCCAGGATTCTTTCTTGCGTTCTGCAAGAGGCTTTCCTGCCTTTGAGGAATTGCCCGGTTTTGGCCATTTCTTCCGCTTACGCTACGGAATAGACAGCTTGTGCGTAAATCAGATCCCATTGATACCCAGCCACTGAAATCGAGTTCGGAGTTAGGCGTGATCACTGTTTATCTGAAAGCCTAGATTCCAGAAACTCGATCACGATGGTCAGAGCTCTCCGCACTTCCCGGGCGTTTTTGATGCCCAGATTATCCAATCAGCCCAGGTATGCGCCAGCGAGCATCCCCGACCGCACTGCTGCACTACCGTGTCCGCCAGCTTTGTGAAAATTCTGGGTGCTGCTGAGCCCGAATGGCATGACCCTGAAGGAGTAGGCTTGTTTCTCAGTCTGAAACCGAGGAAGGAGAGAAGTTCCACCAATCGGGACGTGATATTGCGCGCCTGAAAGATCTATAGAGGTGGTGACGGCCCACGAGAAGTAGAGTCCGTACTCAAGCGATTGTAAGCATGCCGCGCAAAATTTGTCGCATTGTATAAAGATTGAGACGAGATCCAAGATTACCCTTGTTGGATTGGAGTCTTTCTGGAACACTGAACAGTCTCGTCTTGAAATTTCAGGTACCCCACTTTCTTTATGGCCCTTTGGAGAATTCCGCCGCAAAGTCCCGTAGAGCTTTGGAAGACGGCTGATGAAATCTGATCAGAGGAGGGCTCCTTGATCCAATCCCACCCCAAACCTTTGGAGACTATACTGTGGGCTCCAATGACTAAAGGTCCATAACTGGTCCTGAACAGGCGAAGTCTGCCCCACCTGACTGGTCTCACTAGCTGGGTGCAGGTTTGCCTCCTTCCTACCTGCGCCTCTGTAGCCTCCTCGGGAACGACCCTGGCCCTCAGGAGGGGTTGTGGCACCGGAGACGCCACAAGGAAGGTGCAGCAAGGGAGTGCTGAGCTGGCTGCACCAGCACCGAACTGGTTGAGGTTGGCCCAGAGGTAGAAGGCTGGCAACCTACAGACAGGTACAGCCGGGACACCAGCTCGCTGGTGTTGTCTTCTGTGCCTCCTGTATCTCTGCCAGGTCTATTTTGAGGGTCAAGGGACTGGGGTTTTCCTTTAAAGGATACCCCAGCGGAGCAAGAGACTCTGATTTGGCCCTGGTTGCTCTGTAGCCAGACATTATTGACTTCTTCTTCCGGGAAGAGACTAGCTCCCCAGAAGGAGCTTTTCATGAGCTTGTTAGGCTCATGTCTTATGGTAGCGTCGGCGAAGATGAATTTGCGGCAGTTCATCCGCGCTACCATGAAGTCAAACAAGTCCGCCTGAAATCCCGCTAACAGAGACTTCGTCAGAACTTGGAAGAGTGGCTCATCATAAAACGTCACTGGGCGTGCTGATTCCGCCAGGCACAGGGAGTTCAACGGATCGGCTCAATGACACTCCAGCCTCAAACTCTGCTTTTCAGGAGGGCTTCCGGCAGTTTGGGAAGCTGCTCGCTGAACAAGGTGGATGCACACTCCGGGTCCAGCTTACCCGTTGTAAAAGTGGCCGGGCAGGGCATCCTTCCAAAATTCATCGTCTCCGGGGAAGATCAGAGAGGTGGATCATCTCCCGAGCTGAGGCAACGGGTTTACCTTCCGAAAGCATGCTTACGGTCGCGAGCCACCTTAGTCATGCAGGGGGACGGGATCCTATCTCCCAACGAGAACATCGTAAAGTTGCCCTTGAAGGGGGTCAACTTCGTGTTCTCCTGCCCTAGATTTAGTTTTTCAAAGTAGTGACTCTAATTTTGTCATATACTCAGACTCTAGAAGCACCTTAGAAGCTATTAAAAATTTAATAGCTTTCATCCATTAATTCAAAAAGTTCAGGAGTGGCTTTTTCGTATATATTGTCGGCGTAAATCAGTCTCTTTCTGTTGGGTCCCTTCTCACGTGGGGATTTCGCGGAAACGAGATGGCAGATAGGGAAGCGAAAGCTGCTAGTATTTTATCAGAAACCTCTTTTAGAAAAGTGCCTCATACAGATCTAAAAGGTCCCATTAGATCTTATGTTTTAAGTAAATGGCAAGAAAAGTGGACTTTCCCCTTCTTGCCAATAATAAGAAATATAGAAATATTAGGGATAATGTACTACCATGGTCTTCGTCATTCCAGCTTGACAGACGAACAGTGGTTATTTTAACGAGATTAAGGATTGGGCACACTCGTCTGACCCATCAGTTTATTTTTGAAGGAAGCAGCCCTCCAGAGTGTGCTTACTGTGACGAGACACTAACAGTGGAGCACATTCTGGTGGTCTGCCCCAGATATTTTAACCAAAGAGAGAGATATTTTCAGGGTAAATCCCTGTCTGATATTTTGGGAGATGAAGCAGATATTTCTGCTATCATCTTTTTTAAAGTGTATTTTTTAAAATTTTTAACGATATTTAATATTATTTAATAATTTATTACATCATGTAGAATTTTAATGACATTAATTTTATTTTTTTTATGTATATAGCACATCATTCATTAAACTTCATACTGGGGTTTTATTTATTGGTCACATCACTTCATTTTATTTATTAATCATTTCCTTCATGAATTCATAATTTAACATAATTTATTTTCTTTCCATTACGGTATACACTATTCCATTGCGCTGAATGGCCTTGATTTTGATCAAAGACTATATCCTAAATTATTTTGCCTGGTTCTCTTGTTCAGATAACAAAAGGATTTTGAAAGGTGTAAATATCGACCATCATCAAACAGTTTATCATCCTTAATTAAGCTCATTTCAAAATATGCTTCTGCAGATGTTTAGGGAAGCTGAATCCAACCCTGTTTATCCGGGCTTGGGAAAATAGTGGTTCAACTATAGCCCAATACTACCATTTGGTTCTTGATGAGAAAATCAACCACCGAAAATATCACTGTCACGATAGGCCATTTCAGCTGGCCACTGACATCATACATTAAACACAGCACCTTCACTTTAGTAACAAAATCTCTACAGGAAGTGGCTAGGAAATTGCCCCTGCCCATGGTTTTGTTTTAACAGTTTGGCAATTTCCTGCTGTATGGATCCATAGCAGTTCTGATTTCTTTAAAGTGGGAAAAGTTGGTGAGCCACTAACAATAGCGCTTGCTAAGTTGGTTTTTAAAATGCTGAAATGTGAACGGTATTTATTGTCAAAAATTTGTTAAAAATTTTATGCAGTCAAAACGATTTTTATATGATTCTTTCAGTTTCATATTGTAAGAATTTTGCAGTATCCTTTTGTAGGTGCAATTCCGTTCAAACAGTTTTGTAGCAAAATAAACTGTCCATTTGTGTTGTATACAGTGCAAGAGAACCCTGATAAGGGTTTTGAGTGTAGAGTAATTTAAATAGATTTTAACGCTGCTTTCGTTTTAGTAAATCGCAAGGCACTGTTTTGTAAACTTAAGATTCTGTGAGTGGGTGGAAATGTTTTAGGTTTAATTCAAGATTTCCTTACATGTAGGCAGCAGCGGGTTACTGTTGATGGGATCTTCAGTGAATCAAGACCTATAGTGTCTGGAGTTCCACAGTGTAGCCTTCTTGGTCCACTGTTATATTTTTAGTGTATACGAGTTATATGGTGGTTGGCCTGGAAAACAAGAGTGTTCAGTCTGGTGATGATGCAACACTTGTGGGCGTAATAAAGTCTCCACTTATGAGAAATGAAGCTGCCAGTAACTTGGACTCGATTAGTGAATGGTAAAATCGGTGGGGTATGAGGCTGAACCCCGGTTAAACGAAAACATTATTGATAGCAGATTTCGTACAGATTTTCCACCCCATCCTCCCCTTCAGACGGATGGGACTCTCCTGAATGAGTCTGAAGCTTTAACTGTTCTGGGTCTAACTTTTGACTCACATCTTATGAGAAAAATCTAATGAAAGTATCAGCAAATTCCGCACGAAAGTTAGGTAGTGTACGCAAGGGCTCATATAATTATAATTTATGACAGTTATAAAACCAATGCAACCTATTTAAGGCCATTTGCCCTTCGTGTACTAGAATACTGTTCTCCGGTGTGGATGTCAGCTTCTGCCAGAGATTTATCTCTTTTAGATAGTGGTTCGTGGTGGTAGGCTTCAGTTTCCTATTAATAGTAGTTATGCCTTGGATCGTCGACAGATGGTCTCTTGTTTGTCACTTTTTCATAAGTCGTATTTCAACAGAGGTCTTTCACATTCACAATTGATCCTTGATCCCTTTTTCCTGCCGAGAGCAACCAGATTCGCAGAACAACAGCACCAATATGCAGTAAATATGAAATGCTGTCGAACTTCTCTGTTCTCGAGGTCCTATATTCATCACACTGTCGGACTGTAGAACAGTCTCCCAGAGGATGTCATGCAATTGGAACTTCAAAAGTTAAAGTGAAGACGCAATGCATTTGTAATTTACTTAAATTTTTTATCTTTTTATTTAACAGTTCGTTAATTTATTTTTCTTTTTTAATAAGTGATCTCCTCTTTCTGTATTTCCCTTTACTTTTCTCTCTGTATTTCCCTCTACTTCTTGTTACTTCTGTCTAATGAACACCATATTTTCTTTTTTGGAAGAGTGAATTTAAAGTCAGTGGCCCCTGCCGGCTTGTTTCATATGAATAGGGTTGTTCCATTTGAATAGGGTTCATCTTCTGAATAATAATAATAATAATAATAATAATAATAATAATAATAATAATAATAATAATAATAATAATAATTCGACTAATGAAGGGATAACAGAATAGTTTTTACTGTCTTTGTACAGAGCAAACTGTATTTTTGTCATTGCTTCCAGCAACGTAGTTTTATAATCGCCTGAATTTATTGGAAGCCCAAAAAACCTTAGGACAAAAACTTTAAGATACCAGTGTTCCTGAAAATACAAGAAACTATATAAAATGTGTGTGTATATGTATATATATATATATGTGTGTATATGTATATATATATGTGTGTATATATATATATAATATATATATATATATATGTATATGTATATATATATATATATATATATATATATATATATATATATATATATATATATATATATATATATATATATATATATATATATATATATATATATATATATATATATATATATATATATATATATATATATATATATATATATATATATATATATATATGTATATGTATATGTATATATATATATATATATATATATATATATATATATATATATATATATATATATATATATGGGTGTGTGTATGTATACGTATGTGTATGTATAAGCATGCATTAATTTATTGATGATGTATGCTAAAGAGAGGAGTAATGCCGTTGCCTTTTTCGTGTGCTTATTAGTGTCTCGCTTGATCATCTGAATCCATCGTAGCCAACCAACGTCTCTTACATATCGTTGTCATGGCAACGGGGCGATAGTGAGAGATGGAGAAAGAGGGGAAGGGGGAAAGGGTGAGGCGAGTGTCGGAGGGTTGAGCATTGCATTCACTTAATTTAACTGTTGGTGAAGTTTTCTCGCTTTGAAGGAAAGTTCCTTCTTACTCCTTAAGTGTTTTTATGACCCTCGACAGTGAAAGCAGCAGGGACTTGTTGAGAGTGGATTCACAGAGCTGTATCGAATGTGTACCATGGTTTTGGTTCTCGTCCTGCTGCTGCTGCTGTTGCTGCATCTGCTGCTGCTGCTGCTGCTTCGTCTGTTGCTGCACTATTGCGAAAAAATTCTCGAGATGCGTTCCAGCTATGTGTTTGATGGATCCTTCCATTAGTTCCGTGTTCTGCTGAATTGATGTTTTGCTTCATGAATCGGGGATAGTTGAGAGATTTTATCGCATTTGGCGAGTTTTGTTGATGGATTCCCCTTTCTTTAATTTCCAAAATATGATTTGGTAAATGGATTCTCTTTTCTATTGGCTAAGAAAGTATCGTTTTTTTTTTTGCGCAATATTCTATCTTTCATATTTACTACCTAAAAAGCTGGAAAGCGTCTGTATGAGTGCTCTCATTTGCTGTAATATTTGGAAGGCGGTATTTTGAATACTCTTAATCCTAATGGATTATTGAAGAACTTGTAAATTCAACGAGACTGGTTATAGTATTTCTGGTGTTTATTAAGAAGGGAACGGGGAGGTTTCTGTCGTAATTTCTTAAATGGCAAAGAACAATTTTGTACAGTAACTTGGGAACAATGCATTTTACCTTAAAAATTCGATTTTCTTTCAAGTCGTTAACGTCCGTGGAATCACTGGTTTATTGTATTACCTTGTGATTGAGACGGTTTCCCCTTTCATTACCAAAACATCTAGTGTAGTTTACTTCAGTCAGACGTTTCCATACCTGCCCACCAGGTATATTTTAGGGTGAAACCTCATTATAGATTAAATTTCATAAAAGATTCTTTTGGGACAGTGTCGTCTCCTTTGTTATTGTTATTACAGTTGTACCCTTCATTTCAGCGTTGTTAAATGTGGGTCATTTATCTCCTTAATTACATTTCTTGAAGTGGATCCTTCATGATTAATACTGTTCGAGATAGTAGGGACCCTCGACTTTATCTTACTGAAATATACCTCTACAGTTTATGAAGGATGGAGGAAGGTTACTTGCTCACCATTTTTTTCATTTGTGTAACTGAACATTCTGAATATCTTCTTGGTATTGATATTATGATAGCATTGTGAATTTATGATGTGGATGAAGGTATTTTTATTTCAGAAATCGTAACTTTTATAATTTACGTCTTGATTTCAGAAATACTTGGTTTCTCAAAGTATATAATTATTTTTGGAGGGCGTAAATAATTTCAAAAGTAAACGGGCTCTACAGTTTTTTTTTTTTACCTTTTTAATTATTTATGCACTGCACGCATACGACAGGTAGAGAGAAGTTCTGCTTTCTGAAAAAGGGTGGGGGGCGGTTTGGTTGGTGGACTTCTAGGGATACTAATAAAATGAGATAGATTTTTTTTTTTTTTATTCAGGATTGGATTTGAATAGACTTCAACCAGTTCAGATTTTGTAGAGTTTTTTCAGTTTGCCCAACGACATCTTCAGTATTTTAAGTGGGCAAGTAGACTAACAAACAAACAAACGGCGTTTTTAAGTAATACGGCTCATTATTTTAACCTATCATGACTAACACCATCAGCTTCATATTTCTTTATATACGTGAAGGTCTCCTCTGAATTCATTTTCATTTAGCCTGTAACTTTATAGGTCCCAAGATGAAAGACAATTTACGATGGTTTCCTGCCATGGGAAGACTTTATCTCGCATGTCATTGTCTTCATGTAAATGAGACTCTTCATTCTAAATGAGAGCACATGCAATTTGCAAGTTTGTTTATTGTTGGGAGAAGTCGCTGCGACGCTATTGTTATCATCTCTTCATCCTGTTCCTTCTCATTACTGTATACGATGACGTATACACACAAACGTTTTTTTTTTTTAATAATTTATATATATATATATATATATATATAATATATATATATATATATATATATATATATATATATATAATATATATATATATATATATATATATATATATATATATATATATATATATATATTTTATATATATATATATATATATATATATATATATATATATATATATATATATATATATATATATATATGTATGTATATTAGAGATTTTGGGAAACGCTGCTCACACACACGCACACCACATATATGTAAATGTGTGTGTGTGTGTTTCAGAGAGAGAGAGAGCAAGAGCGCAAACAGTAGTCAGTTTCCTCCAGAGAAAACTTTTAAATAAAAACTTGTTGATAAACACCTTGTTCAAAAAGCTACCACGTCATCATCATCTTAAATAAAAACTTGTTGATAAACACCTTGTTCAAAAAGCTACCACGTCATCATCTACTTCATATGCCTACACAAAAGATTCATCTGTCGTGTACTGAACCCCTTGTACTCATTGCCTGTTTTACCCCTCCCATACACTCTTATGCTTCGTAGATAGTAAGATCCTTCCTTTCCGATACTTCTATCATACCATCATCCTCAGCACTTTTTACGTCTTGTCCCCCTCCCTTTTAGCACTTAAAAATTATACATTTTTTTTCCACTAACCGGTTTTCTTACAACATTTCCACAAAACTACACCTTCTCAAAGCACTGTGATTCAGCCTTTAATCTGGATTACCTTTTCTCATTCTGTCTATCCTTGATATGAAAAATTATATTATATTAAAAAATTCATCTTTACAACATCCACCTTTTTCATTTCAATCTCATTCACCATCCACACTTCACTGCTGTAGAGGGGATTTGGGTCAACAGTTCCTTTATGTATTCTAACCATGGCTTCCATAGACTCCAGTTTCTTTGCAATCCTCTGCAAACATTCTGTTGCCTTCCTTGCCTCATCTGTTGTAACACCTCATCTCTCATCCTCATCTCTCATCCTGCCATGATCTGCAGTATTTAATCCAAATACCTGTACAGTGCTAATGATTTCGTTCTTCTACCATCGGTATTAGTATTTATTGCCCGATCACCTTGGTTTCCATTAACTGTCATAGCCTTACTGTTGTTTAGATTTACTCTGTTTCCTTCTCATGCTAACACTTAACTATTCCCTTTAATTTTTCACCATCTCCAGTGAGTACTGTACCATCTACAAACACCAGGCTAAAACTTACCCCATAAGTTAACTGCCTTTTCCGTGACTTCTCACGTCGACTTCTCGCGTCGTTATATGAATCAAAGTATTAGTTGACCATGGAGATGTAAACTGCCCTTGTTTCAGGCCTATATGTATACCAATGCAGTCATCCTTCCATCTGCAAGCTATTAACACATGCTTCACTTCTATTATAAGAATTTACATATCTCAGGAATTAATCGCCTATGTTCTACATTTTCAGCACTCTGCGTTGCTTCTGTCATTTTCACGAGCTATCTAAAGGCACTTGTATGCTACACTTGGGTGTTTCCCCCGCACTTTCTGACTTATGTTACCTTTTCATAGCAACTTTTTCCCTCACACCCTCTCCTTTTTTTTTGTGTTAAACCCACACTGTGCTTCCCCTATCAATCACTTTTTGATCTATTTTACTTTCACAATCAAAATTCTATCAAACGCCGTACGAGGAACATTAGGTAATGTTATGTCAAGACAGTTTTTATGGCCTTGTGGGTGGATATTGAGGTGATGAGAAGGAAGACAGGGCAGCTAAAGCGGCTATATTATCCTTTAATCCTTCCAAAATGTGTAAAATATGTATTCTTCATAGTGACATCCACTTATATAGCCTTTATCAGTTGGAAAAAAGAGGGACGTCCTTAGTAATAAATCAGAAGCTGAAAACTATAGTCTTGAATAAGAAAGTGGAATGATACAGTGTTTGAATGAGAAGAAAGTTTATTTTTAACCGGCATGTGCTTTGGCATCTTTATTTTATGCACAGCTTAATGGAGAGCGTTGAGGGAAGTAAGGTACAGCACTTTTGACAAGCAGGTCTGTGACTGGATTGCTAGAGAATATAATCCAGCAGAAACAGTAATAATGCACGTTTAAAGGAAGTAGAATTTAATCACTTATTTTAATCAGAGGTTTAATTGTTAAATAATGAGTTGTAAATTCACTGATTGAAATATAACAACTTGCTGCCATCAGTGCTTGGCTTTGAAGCCTAATCCTTATAATTCAGCCCAGTACATCCAGTAATACTGCCAACACGAGAGCTCTTTTATATCAGTACCATCTTGGATCATTTTAACATTCTTGGCTCTTTTCCTCGCCACAGTATACACAGGCCTAGTGTACTGATTATCTTTTATAACCATAATTTCTTCCACTGGTCAATTTTCTTGACCACTTAGTTGATGACAATCAACAATTCACTGATTTTGACATTTTTATATAATTTCATTCTGTCCATTTATTGTTGTTCACTTGGTATATATATAATTATTTAGTCCGTGGTCCTTATGTAGCCAATTCTTCCAAGTACTTTGATTTAGGCGATTCAATATTTTCATAACTAAAATGACTACATTTATGCAGCGTGCTTATCACATTTGCTATAGTTATTAGGTAATTACTGTGGATATGGTATGCAATCATGAAATGTCAACAGAAATTGCTGCAACAGAATATACCTAGTAGTCAATTTTGAGTGAAAGAAAAACATTATTGCTTCCAAAATATAGACTGAGGGACTTCAGTACTGGTCTTTCCGACAAATATTACTACTTACACAAATCTGGAGCAGTCTAGAATTTACACCACTCTTTACCCATCAGGCATTTAGTGTACAACATGGCCAACAGTAACTTATAATTGCTTCAAGTATCACTGGTATGAAATTACTAGGAACAGCTTTTAAGTGCAATTAAATAAAGATGAAAGACACTGAAGTTTACCAGTGGTAACTTAAAGATAAGTAAACTTCAGTGATATGGTTCATTTCTACAGAAAATAATCTACATGGTCTTCATCTGTCGAAAGTAAATTTGCATAACACTGCCGCTATGTAGCCGTTTATTTATCACTCGACACAGAAAACTTATGACCAAAAGCATGCCACTCTACCTTGCCTTCTAGATGGTTTCAGTCTACTACTACCTGGAGCACTCCTTTAGAGTATATACTTAAGTCACAACCCTCATCTGTAGATATGGAAATAACAATAGGCTGTAGGGATTCCAGTTGGACCATGGACCAGAAATCACCAGGTCAAGAATGGAACTGCTATCAGCACCTCCAAAATGAACATAGGTGCAGTAAGGTATCTCATGTATGTACATGGAACTGGGAGTGATTTCTGGAGAAAAGTACTGGGATGGGCCTAACTGCTTCTTGCAAGGTTTTTGGCCTGTTAACAAGATGGATTATTAATAAGATGACCATTCCACTGCATGAGGAATCAGAACTACTGTTTTGACAAACATTATGGTTTGCATGAGGTCATCTCGCTGCTTAATGTGATTCACCTCAAATCATTTGCTTGTTCTGCTTCAGTGTCCAGAAGGGGAAATCTAGGGGAGAAATCTTTTTTTAGAATCCATATCAGATAAGGGGTTGCTGAAGATCCAAGGGAGAAAACGATGTTAAGAGAGTTTTGAATTAACTTTCACTTTGGAGACAAGAAGCATCAAGGCAACTGACCTCTTAGCATGGGGATAGCAGTGGGTATGAAGAAGAGAAGACTGGACTTATCAAGGGAAATATAATTTAATTTCACATATGTTGTACATATTGCTGTCTAACTCAGATTCTGTACTTGGAAGAATACAAATCAACTCATCTCCATCGTGATAGTTGATTCCCAAGTGTGTAATATTTAGTAAATTATGAAGTGTTGTCAGTCGATGTGCGTCCACGCTGCAGTAAAACTTGCCATATACTCATGTTGGCAGCCTGTCGCACTCGCATCAGGATGAATACAAGTCATCGACTGATTGGTGATCCTGACCAGTACATCATATGGTTATCGTTTTCCACTTATGGTTGTTGACCGGTTTTCAACTTTGTATTTATGTGATATGTTGTAGATGTGTTTATATGATTTATATACTTATATCTTTTTTTTAATACTCCATATTCTTATAAAGTCACAAATCACTTGCCTGTCGAATTCACTTCACCTTGGGAAGAACTTACACCCACAGAGAATTATAATGTTTAAATATATCTGGCACTGCCAGGATTCAAATGTGAACCATTTGATTTAGATTTAGTGCTTCAGAATAATTTAATTTCAGATCCTGGCTGAGTAGATCAGTTATAATTCTCCTTTGATGTAAGTTATTTCCAAGGATAAGTGAATCGGATATTGATACTGTAGATATATATATATATATATTATATATATTATATATAACATATATATACGAGTATATACGTATATATATATATATATATATATATATATATATATATATATATATATATATATATATATATATATATGTGTGTATATATAGTTACATTCTGAGGCTGGTTGGAAGAATGGAAATGATTATTTTAATTAACTGCCTTGAGGACCAACACTAAGTGCTCAGAATGTAAGTGATAAATGGGATGAATAAACTGACTTACCTTGATATCACATCTAAGTAAACAGAATTTTATGTCGCCATGGAGAAAATTTAACCGGTTATTTAATTTAAACCGAATTTATTTACAAATGAAGCAATCAGGAAATTAATATGTAAGGGCTGACTAAGCAGCAAGCAAGCACATACAATGTGCAATAAAATTAGACAATGCATAGCAAATTGCTGAATCTGAAAAGGCTACGGCCCTGAAATAGTTTAACATGCAAGTGAACATGAAGGTTGCTACTGGTTAAATGATTTTTTGTTGGTAACGCAACTTGGTTTATCAAGGGGGGGGGGGGACTGTCTAGTGTCCTGGACTGCTAATCAGAAGACTTTTGCATGTGGCAGGACGGCAGTTGAACGTCTACGCTATTTTTTGTTAAGGCATGGAAACGACCACCTGAGGTGCTGGATAACAGGTTATGGAAGAGAATTCCAGGTCAGCATTCAAAACCAATGACTTTCTCTCACAGAAACTTAATTATGCACAATGGAGGAATTGATCAATTAGATTTAATTAGCACAGGTAACACTATATAGGGAATGATCTAATTATGATCACTGAACTAATTTAATTTGAGCTAGGGCTGATTTGGACAAAGGAGGGCTTTGTTTAGGAGAATGAAAAGTTGGAAATTCCGAAAATGGAGAGAAATTCACGAGAAGAAAAAGTGAGCTCGTTGCAAAAGATGACTTTCGGCCGCAGGAGTCTCGATCCACGCCAACACAGAGAGAAAGACAAGCACCAACTTTATACTGTAGTGGTCAGGTAACGAGTGTGTCACCCAGGTCGCAGAGCGTCGTGTCCTCTTTATTGTTTTGTTTGGTAGCTCTTCTTTGGCTGAGTCGGTTGAGCTTTGGACTGTCACTCGATGAGCCAGTGTTCAATTCCCCCGGCCGGCTGATGAAGAGTTAGAGGAATTTATTTCTGGTGATAGAAATTCATTTCTTGCTATAATGTTGTTCGGATTCCACAATAAGCTGTAGGTCCCGTTGCTAAGTAACCAATTGGTTCTTAGCCACGTAAAATAAGTCTAATCCTTCGGGCCAGCCCTAGGAGAGCTGTTAATCAGCTCAGTGGTCTGGCAAAACTAAACTATACTTAACTTTTTTTGTTTTGTTTGGTGCACAGGACATTGGCGATCTGAAAGCAGTCACACAGCCAGCGAAAGGTCGTAGGGAAAATAGGTCTTATAGTTAAGTTCTTAAGAGTTGGGATAATAGCCTACTTATAGCCCCGGATTCGCCCGTGTCCCTAACGGTTATCTAACCCCTCCGAAAAACATGCGGTTTTGTTTTCCCCCAGATCAAGTGATCGGGGGCGTTAAGGCCTACATAAGTTCACCCCCTTCATGGCGCCTCTTCCAGCCGCGCCATTAAATTCTACTTCATAGCTGACGGACGGATATATATATATATATATATATATATAATGTATGTGTATATATGTATATATACATACATACTGTATATATATATATATATATATATATATATATACATGTAGTATATATATATATATATATATATATATATATACATACTATATATATATATATATATATATATATATATATATACTGTATATATATATATATATATATATATATATATATATATATATATATATATATATATATATATATATATATATATATATATATATATATAATCACTGTTGATTGTCACAGTTAATTATAGCCTAGGTTATATGATTTAAAGATTTAAGAAACAAATGTTTTTAATATGTTTTTGCACGGATTAAAACGCCTGGCGTTATTCCATTTACTTGTATTACAAGTTGTTATAGAAAACTTGAAACGTAATTATTATTTGTTTTTGAGTAGAGTGAGCCTTTCAAAGGTTGCGGGAATTCTTTCCTAACTGGACCTAATTGTTTTTTGTTTGTTTTGGGATAGTGTACCAATTCTTTAAGAGTGTACAGATTTTTATCAGTATTTCTAGATCAAAATTGCTGTGTAATTTCTCAGGCAGCTTACCTCCAAAGAGCTTAAATCTAAGTTAGTCTCTGTTTCTTTGCTTTTTCTGTTATGGTGCAGTGTTCTCTCTCTCTCTCTCTCTCTCTCTCTCTCTCTCTCTCTCTCTCTCTCTCTCTCTCTCTCTCTCTCTCTCCAAAGTTTCACTTGCTGATTGGATTGTGTACATGATGCATGATACAAAATAGGTTAACTACAGCATTAAGTCTTTCAGCAAGGCCGCTGGGTATGTCTTTTCACGTCAGGCGGAAAGAAAATAATTACAATAGAAGGTGACTCATACTTACCTCATACATTTAAGGCCAGTAATGAAAATTAGGGACTGAAATACTACCATTTGAAACAAGATTTTATGTAATCGGTTTCTCTTACGGTTTTCTTTGCTATTTTCGCTGCATCTATAAACTTTTATGGAGATTATACACAGCTTTCAACACGCAATTTGTAGATAAACGTTCTGCATACGGTTTTGCGTGTTTGTTTACAAGTTGTAGATACCGGAAATAAGTTTAGAAATGCAGATATTTGTTATACCGCAGCTATGTCGCAGATGTAATTTTTTTCTCTCAAAGGAGTGATTTGTATCATGAAAACATTCTTCTTTGTTAAAAACCTAAGTACCGGAACGGAAGTTAACGCTGTCGTAGGATACATAATTTAGGAGAGGAACTAAAACATTTAAAATCTGTTTTCATATGCACTTTGAGTGTTATGTCACTGTTGCTGTTTCCCAGTTGCTGGAGATGGAAATGTTAAGACTGGAGTATACATGTAGAAACTCGAATGACTAAGAAAACGCAGGCGATGCTGTTGTAATCATCAGAACAACAAAAGATTCACAAAGCTTCATAAAATGCGTCATATATCTAGAGAGATGGGACTCACACATACGGAGACCTGTAGTAATGAGGACAGTGCAGTAAAGGGATAGAATAACGCCAGATGGAGAAATGTTAATGAGGATAAATTTTTAAAACATTTGGGAACAATAATGACCATTATAGTAATAAATTGGCTGGCTGCATAAGATTGGAGTTAGATAGACGGATTGCTTACGAAAGTAAGCGTGGTAACATCAGTAATGCCAAGTGGACTTGTCTTTCGCACAACACTTGGGAGAATAGTGCGTGACAGTGTCATCTAGGCACTTGTGGGCACCAGAGGAGCAGGAAGCCTTAGGCCTACTTAAGTAAGAATTGTGAGATGGGAAGCTTGAAGATGGATTGATTGAATTACGAAGTTTACGGTGTTCGGCAAAGCACTAGGGCACTTTTGATCATTAAATGCTTAATAAAGTTAAAAGAGGAACAGCTAGATAAAAGTGAAGTACAAGGATTTGAAGGTGGAAATGGGGAGAAAACCCCACATTTGTAAAAAGTAATATTTAGAGAGGTTGGACAGCAAGATTGAAGAAAGGAAGCGGGAATGGAGATAAAGTAAGGCTAAAACATTGATGCAGCTAGGGTCGAGGGGACGGTGCAAACACCCTTTAGTAATGTCTGCAGTGCACCTCCTTACGGCACTATTTACTTACGGGAAGATGAATGGAGATTTGTAGAAGACAAGCAGGAAAGACGAGAGGCGGATTTCATAGGGTCCCTTTTCGATGGATGGCGACGGAAGTGGTGATGATCATGATTACTATTATAAATTAGGATCCTGGAAGTGATTTTGTGCATATTATATCTGGTTCGCCTGCCATGAGGGTTTTGGAAATACTGAGGTTTAAGGAATAGAAACTATGAACATTTCAGTGGCCAAAGGGAATTTGTCTCCAGCGGGTTTAATTGAAATTCTCTCTCTCTCTCTCTCTCTCTCTCTCTCTCTCTCTCTCTCTCTCTCTCTCTCTCTCTCTCTCTCTCTCTCTCTCTTATTTTATCAAGTTCTGTTGTTGCTTTTATTTTGTTAATTTGATTGTTAAAGTGCAATTTTTTAATGATTTAGTGAAAACATTTTATGATATTCCGTATGTTTAGATGGCGATCTCTTTAATTCACCAAGGAAATATTCCCTTTGACTGTATCTTGCTTTAGTGTAGGGGAATCTGTGTACTTATGTACCTATGTATGTGGCAGCTGGGTCGAATCAGTTGACATATTTATTTGCCTTATGTCTGATGTTGACTGCATAACCTGTTTTCTCATAACTTTGGGTGTTTGTTGTAAGGCGTATGTACCGTGTCATTCCAGAATCGCGTACTCGAGTTCACGTGCCTTTTTTGACCCTTTTTCCTCTTGAAGTGTTTATACTTATCGATTTATTGTAACGGCGACTTCTGTAGTAGTTGGATTTCTGACATGCAATTAGTTTTACTCTTCTCTTATCCTGTTAGATAAGTTCATAACCTTTGAGCAGGTTTCTGAAAACTATTCCGTTTATGGATAATGCTCTGTGTATATTTTTATATCTGGTTGCACGATTACTAGTAAATCGATAGATTTTTTTTTTTTTTAATTTGTGATGGAAGTCTGTCATGGGCCTGAGAATTTGTGATGGAAGTCTGTCATGAGCCTGAGATTAATGGTAACGATTTAGTGCTTTTGGACCTAGACCAGGACATAAACCACCCCGAAACTTTTTGGTAAGAGGGCCAAAGTCCGAGGCTCAGCACTTTTAGTTTTTATTTATTTATTTTTTTTTTTTTTGTATGTGGTGGTGGTGGTGATCCAATATGATGTCCAGATCGGACAGGAAGAAACTTCCAGCGTAAGGAGGTGTATTACTTGAAAAACTTACAACGAGCAATTTAGGAGATTGATGCCGAAACACTGCCTAAGACAAAGAACGTTTCATTGCATAATTGATTTTTTTTTTACTAAAGGGACTCAAATGAAAGTGGCTCGTAAAGTACGTCATCAAGCATAAACGAGGAGCCAAAAGCAAAGAGAGAGACAAGATCGATTAGGCATTACCTGAAAGTAAGCGGTAGACTGCATTCGTGAAGGAAATGTTTAAAAATCAGAGAGAAAACTAAATAATTATTATGATAAGAAAGGGAGGGGTTCTGTAGTAGATTAAATTGATGCGTCATTAGCCTCAACACAGTGTAATTAGAGGAAGTTTAATTGATCTAAAAAAAAGATGAGAAGAATGAGGGAGAACATAATCTAGCGTAAGTACGTTATGAGAAGTCCAGGTCTTTTACCTCAAAAGGGCAGTAGTAGAGAAAGATATGTATAACTGAACATGTAACTTGTCATATTTTCAATGTTTTGAAAATGTTCAAGGCGGTAATTGTTAAATCAAGAACTCAACCAAGGAGACCATGTCATCAGTTTTGATATTCAGCCGAATGTGCTGTAGATAGAATATTCCAATGGGGATTGTAGACTTCAATAAATGTGCGATTTAGTGTGGCATATCCTTTGAAACTTTGGTCACCTGCAATGATTGATGATAAAATGGGTGTAAAACACATATATATACTGTATATATACACATTTACATATGCATATATTCTCCTATATATATACATGTATAATATATAAATCTGCCATGGTTTCACCATGGATTATGGATTATGTAGATGCTGTACGATGAGCAAGAAGACCCGAAATGGAGATTTTTTTTTTTCGCTTGGGTGAAATATCCTTATATCTGGATACTCTTTCTCATTATCACTTTAACCTCTCATATTTTGCCAGCTTTGTACGAGCTTGCTGTCCAGCCTCTCTAAACTGTTACTTTATAGTTATGGGGTTTCCGAATGTCACCTTTACATCCTTGTACTTTATTTCATCATTTACGTTATGGCACTCTTCAACTTGCTGTCCATCCATTCCACCTCCATTTTACTGTCTTGATTATTGAAAAGATACCGTTGCTAAAATTGGAGTTCATATTCGAAGCCATTAGTTGGAGCTGTGATGGTTTGTCTACTACCCAATAATTTTTGGACCTGAGTGGCATCAATAAATCAAGGACACCAGGACTGGGTTGCGTCTTTGGACAGATATCTCTGACGCTCTTTTTGGATTGACCGCCACAGTAGTTAGACGAGATTATGTCAACTGTGTAATACTCTTGGTTCTAGCAGGCAGGTTGGCTTACGCTTAGACTTTTTAATGAGTCGGTTCTCACTGGTATCTTTGACAGAGAAATGAATTCCGTGAAAGGCCTTAGTCCGTTTTCAGGATTTTCGAATTTTAAACACACACACACACACACACACACACACACACACACACACACACACACACACACACACACACACACACACACCCTCTGCACTGTTTCTGTTATGAACTTTCTTCTGAATTCATATCTGTTTTGGCTACACCCTGCTTTTTCCACATAATGTACGCTACGTTTTTGAACAATTTCTTCTTGTTCTTTCTCTTCACACGTCCAAACCATCTAAGATCAGGACACCACCACATTCCTTCGCAAATACCTAATCCAAAAGATAGTCGCATCAACGTTAATAGGGATGTTTTTTATTGCAAATTACATGAGTGGTAAGTAGATTTTTAGTTTCCTGTATATTTTTAGTCTTGAGTTATTTTGGATGCTCTAGTTTTCTTGAATATGCTGAGAGGAAAGTTAACCTGACCAGATACCATTCATATTTTCATATGCTGTTAATAATGAATCAGTGTATACTTTTTGTATGACACAACCATGCAATAAAGCTAGATGTTATACATTATTGTTTTTAGTAAATTTTTTACTTTTATAGCATTTCTTTAGACAATTATTGCAGTACTGTGAAAGGTAAAATTAGCAAGAGTTTTATCCTTTACCGTTAATATCTTATCCTGTAATGATGGCAGTTCAGTGATATTTAACAGATGCATGTCTTTGAAAGAAAAAGAGAGAGAGAGACAAAAAACAACAGTTAGCCATGCATAGAAGTAAATATAACTCCACAATTCAGAACGTACCAGGAAGTAGTTTGAATTACAGGTCCTCTGGCCTCATTTAGAGATCATTCCAAGAAAAGACCAAGGGTCAAGTGATGCAAGATTTCACCTGATTTTGTACTTAGCAGCCTTCGATTATAAAGTTCCTGTCCGTTTCACCGTCGGTGTAAAATTTAACTGTCTTATGTCGCTGTTATGCTCGAGGCTCATTTATGGACAGTGTAGATACATAAGCATTGGTTGATTTCTTTACCATATCTGTTATTTTTTCCGAATTATTTCTGTTGCAGTTTTTGTATATTCGAATTCCTAAGTAAATAAAGTTTTTTATATTGATTTAATGTAAACTAGTTAACCACGAATTTTGCTTCAGATCTGTCCATCTTTTGAACAACGTTAAACTTTGCTGTGCAGCAGAAAAAGCGGTTATGCCGGCATCTCTTCTCCTCCGTCTCCTGCATCTCTCCCCCTCCACGGCCCCCCCCCCACCTTCGTTCCGTGATTCCCCCATTACCCTCCTTCCCCTTCCCCCTTATCCGCTGATATGGCCAAGAAAACCAACTTCCGGGCTGGAATGACCTTGTTTCGGGACCCACAACTATATTTGGATCAGGAGAAAACACCGAAAAAATAGAAAATGAAAAATAGTGCTGAACAAAAATGTATTTATTATTAGATGAGGGGATATCTATCTGTCTATCGATCTGTCTATATATCTATCTATCCGTATCTATGTGTCATATATATATATATATATATATATATATATATATATATTATATATATATATATATATATATATATATATATATATATATATATATATATATATATATATGTATGTAATGTGAAAAATCTTAAGGTCATTAAAAGAGGCGAATGTTTTCCGATTGATTATTCGATATTAATGTTATTAGTAATCATCATTTGTTTTCTTTACAGGTACGTTTGCATTCCGTGTTCAATGAGAAGGTTGACCACGGTTGATATTTAAGGAAGATTTACAAAGACATAATGTTCAGCATTCTGCGCAGTAAGTTGATGCTCATGAACTTGCATTTTCCTTTTGAAAGATGTTTGATATTAATAGGCTGGTTTTGTAGTATGTTATATGCATTGACTCTCGTGTTTGCTGCCTTTGGACGTGTTTTACTGTGTAGGTCATTTGTCAGTGTAAACTTCAAGAGCTAAGTTGCGTAACATTTTATATATCGATTAATTATTTGTAACTAGGTGTGTCTTAAGTCATTGATGGTTGATGTTCGTACTTTGGCTCAGTCATTCTCTCATGACATACACACACAAGCTTTTTATAGATATATGCCATTATATCTTGTGTACAGGATATGCAGTGTCATTTTTTGTATGTATGTGTATGCTGTTTATATTAATTGTAATGGATGCGTTCTACTTGGTCACTATGTATATATTTATGCAAGCAGTTCTCTCCCTTTCGGATTTCGATTGTTTATTGTATGGTTTTTCTAACGCTTTCTTGTATTCAGTATAACGGTATCTTTTTATCTAGAATTGGAGGTTTTTGTTTTTTAAAAGGAACAAACTTTTTTAGGGTTGGGTTGGATCTCGCCTGACGGAAAGCCACATTTTTACTTCTGCTATTACTTATTATATTAAATGTTATGATTTGATTTTGAACTGTCATCTGTCATCATATTCTCATTGAATTGGAAAGGAACAAGAATTAAAATAAAAGGCCCTTATATTATTCTTTCCACTTACCTCGTAATACGCTTCTGAAAGTCTTGCATATTTTTCATAAAAGCTGAAATAAGCTTCTGAAAATCTTTACAAATTTTTCGTAAAAGCTGAAATGACCAGTTCTTGTATATCTTCTAGGAATTGTCTTTTGCTTGCCAAGCATCCCGAAGTGAAGCAGTAATTATAATGTTATGCAGCAATAAAGTAACATGAAATATGCGCATATGGAATACTAGTTATATATATATTACACACGTTTATGTATATATATATATACTGTATATATAGGTGTGTGTGTGTAAAATTATACTAATGAAGGTGTATTTGATAGAACGTGGTGCAATTTATTCCTTTTCTGCAGTTTACATCATCCTTACTTAGTGACTTTCGACCCCTTGTCAATTTCATACACAAGCCAAAATAGATCGATCCCAATCCCCTCACTCTTTCTCTTAACTATGCTAGAGTAATGAAGAATTTTTTTAGATTTGCTCTTGATTACAGGAGATTGTTTATCTTGCTCTCATAATTCTTCTTGATTGCTGAAGAATGTGTCGTATAATTACTCTTGGTTACAGTAGACGCTCTCTCTCTCTCTCTCTCTCTCTCTCTCTCTCTCTCTCTCTCTCTCTCTCTCTCTCTCTCTCTCTCGATTATGAAGAATGTTGCTTATCATTACTGTGGTTACTGTAGACTGACTCTCTCTCTCTCTCTCTCTCTCTCTCTCTCTCTCTCTCTCTCTCTCTCTCTCTCTCTCTCATGATTAGTGAATGTCTCTCAAAATTACTCTTGATTGGTCATCTCGTACATTATTCTACTTGATTACTGAAGAATTTCTATCATGGTCACTATCTCATCATGCTGTTTGATTATTGAAGATTTTATCTTATGGTTACTCTTGATTGCTTGATACTCTGTCTGTCTGTCTGTCTGTCTGTCTGTCTGTCTGTCTGTCTGTCTGTCTGTCTGTCTGTCTGTCTGTCTGTCTGTCTGTCTGTCTCTGTTTTATAGGTGCGGTTTTAACCATTTTTCCGTTGGCCTAAATGAGTGAGTCTTTTCCTCGTGCTGCTGTATGATTCCATCAGGCTAGCACTTCAAGTACTTAAATGGAAATTAACTGTTCAAGGATTGTTCGGTTTAGCAACTATATTTTTCTCTACTTCAAGATTTGGGATGCATCTTATTTTTCTTTAGTCATTCAAGGCCGTTGGCATGCCCATATCATTGTCCCCCCCACTTGCAGCAAATTTCATTCAAATCTCAGAATCTTGGTACTGAAATAAACTCATTGGCATAAATCACACGCACAATGAAAGGTGGTACAATTTATTGACCCAGATAAATTTCTCAGTCATTCTTCGTCTTGTACGTTACTGATATCTTACATTATCATCATCATTGCCTCCAACACTACGTGACGCAGAGTCTCGGTGAAATTCTACCATTTGTGTCGTGGGTCTGGGTCTTCGAACTCTTCTGGTGTCCACAAGTGCCCAAGTGACACTCTCCTTGGGGTTCTTCAAAGGGCATGGCCAAGCATCTCCATTTCATTTTGCCATTAAGTCATTTACTTTTTAAGAAATTTCCGTATTTATATTTCGATCTCTCACTCTGTTATGCCACTTTGGAATAGTGACACTTTCCTCAATTTATAATTTTTCAGATGTTTTCAAGATTAGCTCGGATGACATGAGAATGATAAAACGAATATCTTTGAATAAAACCGTCAATAATTTTTCAATGGAAATATTACTATTTTAGTTTTGATGTTAATTTAGTATAAAGACAGCTTCTAGTTGTAATTTTTTGATAGTACAAAATATTTTAAAATTTAGCGACTCAGAAATGACAGTTTCACATGTTATGCGACAAACATAATGTTCAGTGGTTCTGCCCTGATAATTCTTGATGATAATGGAAATTCTCTTTTGCCCTGCAGCTGCCTTAGAATTATTATGGTTATCATTATTTTTTAGTTTGTTAAGCTCCGTTACGTAGGTGTTCAACTCTGACTTCAATGCGTAGGGAAGGTGCCTTGGACGATTACTTTTTTTTATGTCACAAACACCAGTAGGTATTATTTTCATTGTAGGAAAGTCATCTTTTTCTCTTCTTATTTTATTTAATAATAAAGCTTTTGCCATTTTCATTAATGGGATTTTATTCACAGGGCAAAAATTAAGAAGACTTACAACCTTTAGTGACTACTCAGTAATGACGAGGAATCTAATGTTTCTGTATGTGACGGTTAGGTTTATGAACAGTCAGTGTCATGTCAAACACTTCTGGATTTTATTGTGAAAGATAACAGCAAAACGAGAAAGAAACTAATATACGTCAAAAAGCTTTGTGCTTATTAGTTTAAGGCTCGTCTTTGTTGGAAAGTACCGTAAGACTTTAAATGCACTTAGAAGAAAAAGGCTTAGAAAAAATGTTTCAGACTAATAATAATGCTCAGTGTATATATTTGTGTGTGCGCGCGTGTGTATGTGAAGATCTTGTAAGTGTATTTCATCCTAAAAAGCAATAACCGCATAAAAACTGCATGATAAGAATGTGTCTGACCTGTTTTAGTCAGCTTTCTTGAAACGTGTGTGAATTCGACAAATGAATGTGTGCATGAGCTGAGCTAAACTTACATTCGTTTTTTTAGTAAAGTGCGTTAGCGTATCGTTGCTGGCTGGAACCTCTAGTACCTGGGGTAGTTTCTTGCCACGGAAGGTGAACATTTCTTCAGTTATTCCTGGCTTGGATAAAAGGCTCGTAGTGATAGCATATGCAAAAAAAAGTGTGAGGAGGTGAAGTTCAGACGTCATTATCGTAACTACAAATAACACGAGTGTGTGTGTGTGTATGTATGTGTGTGTGTATGTATATATATATATATATATATATATATATATATATATATATATATATATATATATATTTTTGCATAAATCTATACATATACTGTATATGTAATATATATGTATGTATGTTTGTACATATATGTATATATATATGTGGTTGTGTATGTATAGTTAGGAAGAGCACTGCCATTTATTGCAGAGAGAGAGAGAAAGAGAGAGAGAGAGAGAGAACTGTTAAACTCTCGCGTTGTCCGTAACAGTTACATTCCTTGTGCAGCTGTCAGGCAGAGTAAATGTGTGGGTATTACTTAGGAGGAGAAGAGAGGCTGTGCGTCTCTTGATAAGACATGAACAAATCATCGTCCATTTGTATCATGTCTTACCTGTCGTCTCGTGTTGTGTTGGCCTCTTTAAGATATTTGCCCGGAGCTATGGATCGGCTGGGTTGTTGTGTTTACTTACTGCAGTTTGTTATCGTGCAATTTCCGTGGGTGTCTGTGACCTTTTGGATATTGCTCATTGATAACGTGTGCTTTATATTCAACTAAACAAGAGTGATTAGCAGAGATGCCTGCTCACTGAAAATTTCTTCTCTTCGCAATGGATATTATACTAAAAATTTTATAGAAAATATTTCTGATAATGTATTTGCTGACTTTTCCTTGATATTCTTTTTTGGACTTCACTTTTCATTTTCCATATTTTTGTTCTTGTGACTGCCTTTTTTTACCTACCTTTCTTCCCCTGTTAATTAATTAGCTCGTAGCTATCTGTCTTTAGATAAGCATGTCTCTCGTGGTATAACAGTACAATCCTTTTCATATATTTACCGTTTGTGCTTTTCATGATGATAAAATCAAACTTTTTAGCTTCTCCACTTTCATCCTCCCATCATACCATTAAGCTTTCAGCCTGATATTCGGCAACGAAAATGATTTGTAATAAGCATGTTTAGACCAATTTTAGATGATTTTACTTATGTACCATCAGTAGCTGTCGTTTTCTTGAATATACGACTTGTATAGTGAATTATATTTATGTCAGTTTTCACCTTACATATAATTACGCCGTGCTCTTGATATCTCTACGTCGTGGACAAACCATTACATAAGGCATTGTAACTAATGCCCTTTTCTCAGTCAACTGGTTTTTAGCTTTTTGCTCCCTACTTTATTGTTTCTCTTTTCCGGTTTCTTATCTAATCTTTTCCCCTCATAGAACAAGTGTTCTGTATATGTTTTTGCTTTCTAATCCTGTTTTTGCCTTTCGATCAAGCTTCCATATTTTTTCTCATCCCTTGTATAGTTTAATTTGTTTGCACTCAACTCGAATGGCTTATTTCATTCATCACTGAGTGTGTTAGCATTCCCGAAAGTAGATCCCCAAATTTAGCCTGTTTCTGTGCCTCCGAGACACAGTTACTATCCCATCTCTCTGTCTTACTTTTTTCCATCATCTCGAGATTTTATACTCAAAACTTAATTGAACAGCACAAAGGGAAAGATAACATCAGACGGCATTTTTAGTACTTTGGAAAATACTGGAAGGTAAATCATTTTGAGAATGTACGTACCTTGTCCAGTAACCTCATCCCATTAGGTGAATTTTAGCAGCTGAGGGTAATTTCCTTGAGCCATCCTCTTTAAGGGTAAGAGTGCAGTTGCATAGTAATATTTTATATTTATATATATATATATATATATATATATATATATATATATATATATATATATACAGTGTATACATGTGTATATATATATATATATATATATATATATATATATATATGATTTATAGTAATGATTACATTATATTTAGTAATGATTATATTAATATAGTATGTATAAATATATATGTATAAATGCTTCCAAGATTTCAATCTAAGAACCATCGGCATGGTGATTTAAAGTATATAACGATTACGTTTTATATATATATATATATATATATATTATATATATATATATATATATATATATATATATATATATATATATATATATATATATATATTTATATATATATATATATATATATATATATATATATATATATATATATATATATATATATATATATATATATATATATGTGTGTGTGTGTGTGTGTGTGTGTGTGTGTGTGTGTGTGTGTGTGTGTGTATAGGGTGTCCCAAAAAAAAATGTATACACACCTTAAATAATTGTAAATTTGGTGTTTATTATAATTCGAATAATTTTCAACATGTAAAAGAATTTACAAATATCATTCTATTGTCTTGTTATCGCATGTTCTGAAACTGATGTCCGTTCTGCTCCAGACACTGCTGACAACGCGAAGCGACGGAATAGCACACATCATGGAACAATTCCCTTTGGGTATTCGTACATTCATGTTCAATGGTTGCCCTCAATTGAACGACTGTTGCAGGTTTCTGTGCGTAGACTTTATCCTTTAGGTACCCCCATAAAAAGAAGTCTAGTGGTGTGAGGTCTGGTGAACGTGGAGGGTATTCGACAAAACCTCTCCGTCCAATCCACCTGTTTGGCAAGATCCCATCAAGAAAGGATCTAACATCGCGATGGTAGTGTGGAGGTGCCCCATCTTGCTGGAAATAAAACTCTTCCTGTTCAAAGTCCTCTCTAATGCTTGGCATGACAGAATGTTGCAGCAAGTTCAAGTAAACAGGACCAGTCACAGTAGCGTCAAAAAGAAAGGTCCAATTAATCCTCGTGAAGATAAGCCACACCACACTGTAATTCCTGGTAAATTTACATGGTCTTTGCACTTCTACTACGTTTTCATACTTCCAGTAGCATTTTAGAATAAATTTCCTTTCTTCAAAGTCAAGTCTGTCTGCCATCACTCGGTTCAATGGGTTCAGTCTATAAAGAAAGAATAAATAATTGAGCTCTCAGCTGCTAAAATGTGTATACATTTTTTTGGGACACCCTGTATATATATATATGTGTGTGTGTGTGTGTATATATAATATATATATATATATATATATATATATATATATATATATATATATATATATATATATATATATATATATATATATATATACTGTATATATTATACCACAGTTATATTGATGGGCACACAGCTTGGATAGGTTTATAGAATGTGTTGAGGAAGAAAAAAAATGCAGTATTGATGATTTATATAAGGCGAGAAAGCCGGATGTTTTGGCAGTGAATGAGAAGGGCTGGGGGTCCTTTGTATGCTGCGGTGGAAACGATAAAGAGCAAATGTTTTTGTGGTAGATGAGACATACGGAACTAGGTAAGGCGTAACACCGGTATCGGAGATACTTTGAGGACGGATGAAAGTGTGAAAATGTATTAGTTTGAGGATTGTAAGATAAGTATGGTGAGCGTGTTAGGGCCAGGAGTAGAAAGTAATGAGGGCGAAAGAGCTTGGTTTTTGGGTAGCCTAAATCTGTGCCTTGTTGGGTTGGGTGAACATATGATCATATTCACAGGGAAAGGCAAACACTACCCACCTATAAAGTCCTACACAAATAAAATTGCTCATGAAAAACATATGCTATAGCTATTATTCACTTGTATTTAAAATTTTGAGTCGACCTGACAATTTTTTGAGGCCTAGTACTTCTCCCTAACTGTGTCAGTTGTTCTGAACACTAATGAATGACCTGATGATAGGGGCAGAATAGGTTGTTTTGTCTAGTTTACCTGTGAATATAACCAGAAGTATGGTTGATTGCTTTGATTGTAAATGCTAACAGCCTTCCAAGTAATACTGCCACCCCTGCAGTATTACTAATATCGTTCATTGATGATTTAAATCCACGAAAGGTTATTGCTGCCTTTTTGTGCAGGTTATATATATATATATATATATATATATATATATATATTTTTATGATATAGGTTATATATATATATATATATATATATATATATATATATATATATATATATATATATATATATATATATATATATATATATATATATATAGGGTAAGTAAAAAGTTCAGGAAAAAATTGTTGAATGATGTATTTACACAGGAATGAAACAACCCAAATACTTGGTAAACAATTATCTGTGATGTAGTGATCATATAGACTTGTTACCTCAGTCATCCTCTTGCTACCGTGGTGTTAACATCTGGTTCAGAAAAGTAACTTCTTGAACCCATGGAAAATAAAAATTTTGAGATGAGAGCTAACATCAAGTTCTGACCAAGCTTGATTGGAAACCAGGAAAAATTATTGAAGCTTTGCAACAAGTTTATGGAGATTCTTCTCCATCTAAATCAGTTGTTTATGATTGGATAAAGCGATTTAAGGATGGTCGGGAGGACCTCAAAGACAACCCAAGAGAGGGAAGACCATCGACTGCAAAAAATGAAAGAATTGTGACTTTGGTGCAGAATCTAGTGGATGAAGATCGTCGGATTACTATCGATATGATAGCTAATGAAACTGGGATCTCCCATGGTTTCCGCATTTTCAAAAGCGTTGCGCGAAGACCAACTGCATCAAAGAGCTGAACTTTCTCTTGCAGTTTTAACGAAGATTGAATCAAATGAATCAGAGTTTTTTGACCGGATTGTTACTGGAGATGAAACTTGGATCCATCAATATGACCCAGAAAGTAAAATTCAATCAAAGCAATGGTTACCAAGAGGTTCAGCTGCACCAGTGAAGTTCAAAGTGGCGAGATCTGCCCAGAAGGTTATGGCAACAGTGTTTTGGGACTCCAAAGGAGTGATTTTGATTGATTTCCTTGAAGGACAAAAAACAATCACCGGGAACTACTACAAAGGTGTTTTGCAAAAACTGAAGACTGCATTGGCTAAAAATCGTCGAGGAAAGTTGCCCCGCAGAATTTTTTTCCATCATGATAACGCTCCAGCACATTCATCAAGGGTTGCAAGAGAAGTCCTACGGAAATTTAGGTGGGAAACTCTTCCACATCCTCCTTATAGTCCTGATCTTGCTCCTTCAGATTTTTTCCTGTTCCCAAAACTCAAGGAACACTTAAGAGGAGTCCGGTTTGAATCTTTGGATGCTGCTAAACATGCAGTTTCAACATGGTTTAATAGAAAGGCCCCAAATTTCTACAAAGAAGGGTTGCAGAGGTGGAAACAGCGCCTTGAAAAGTGTATAGAGTTAGATGGTAGATATGTAGAAAAATGATGTTTGAATTTCCTTAAATAAAGAGTATATTGAATTTTTCCTGGAACTTTTTGACTTACCCTCGTATATATATATATATATATATATATATATATATATATATATATATATATATATATATATATATATATATATATATATATATATATATATATATATATATATGTATATTGTGTGTGTGTGTGTGAAGCAAAAAGAATGTCCTCCACCTTTAATTCACTTATGCCAAGGATGGAGAGGGAAGAAAATCCGAACAAGTCTTTAAATGGTACTGGTAATCAAAGGTATAAGACTGTTAATTAGTGGTGTAAAAGTGATGTCTCCGTTATTTTTCTGATGAGTAATTAGTGGTGTAAAAGTGATGTCTCCGTTATTTTTCTGATGAGAAAAAGTTAATATGTAAAAATAGATTTACTAGGATACCAGCACAGATAACCTACTCCCCAGGGGTAACCTGCAGGTTCCACCTCTTCAGAAAGATATTTTGTGAGTGTCTCCAAGAGTGAGGGTGCTAGCAATAGCTCCCCTCCCCCCTCCAGGAAGGATCATTGGCTAGCACTTTAACTTCTGAAGGACCAAGAGTCAGGAAAACATCCTGGACCCACTGTTTCCATTCTTGCTATCTTGCTGTCGTATCACTCCAACTCCCTATTTTTCATTGTTTTTTGTCCAGAATGGTTGAAAGTGCCCCAGTGCTTGTCTTTATTGCCAGATTTTCATTAATCATAAAAATAATCATCATATAACATCTTGTACAGAGCTGTGAAGGAATTCATCTTTTCTTGTATTAGCTGTCCTGTCTTAATGGAGATGGAAAGCTGTGCTTCAAAGCATCTTTCTCTTATGGAACATGACACACTTGCGCCAGAGGCTTCTCCATCTGTTTTGTTTTCAGTGCAGATGAGAAAAAACTATGCATTAGAAGGAATGAAGCCCCAAGGATAGTGGTGTATGAACCATAGTGTTGAGAGTTTCAACCACTAATATACTTCCCATCTAATATCTAGTGGAACTGTCAAGGGCTTAGTGCAAAACGGCAGGATTTTAAAATAATGATCTAAATATCTGCCGCTTTATTTCATCTTAGGCAGATATGCTGAGCAGTTCAGATACTCCTTGCTCAAAGGAATAATTCTTTCTATTTATTATTTAACCCAGGTAATGGTAGCCATGGTGGGGTATACTTAATGGTCCATGATGATTTCGTGAGTACTCCATTGACAAGAAATTGCATCACAAATAATTCCATTACAGGAAAACATTTATATTTGCCATGTGGTTATGCTTTTTCTAGTGATGATATTGGTTTTCCTGTACATTAGCCACCAATAGCGGTTGTGAATTTGGGTAACTGTGATAACCGTAACGCCCTCTGAGGTGGTGTAGTCACTATTCAAAGAGAGGTCATCTACCCTCAGTTATTGATAACTTAAAAGTATGTTGAATACTTAGGAGTCTGTAAATATTCATGTCTAGTTTGGTACCCTGTCGGCTTTTGATTTATCATTATTTAAAATAATTGGTAAAATAGTTGGAAGGCAATACATAATCAGTGTACCAGGTATTGTTTCCCAATTATTATCAGCAGTGCTCAGAGCCCATCAGTATCTAGATTACCTAAGTGGAAGTAGAGAAATTAAAGGGAATACATTCACAAGAATTGATTCTATACACAGTGTCGCTGAGCAACGCTTGGTATCACATTATTTGTAGCAGTTTTTTTTTTTTATTTCAAGAACATCAAGAAACTGTTACCAAACTGTTGCTTAGTCGAGTCTCGTGTCATGCAGCGCAAGAGCAGTGATAGTAACAAATACACAATGCAGAGAATATAAAATGTGATTACTACAGAGTTCAGTGTCCTACAGCGCCCTCAATTTTGATTTAAGGTAAAAGAAATCCCCGAAAATGATAATGGACAATATTCTTGTACTTCAAGAGACTCGTCGCATCTTGGTGTGAAAAAAGTAAGGATAATCGCAGGAAAGTACTGGCAGATACTCTTCATGATCACCTTGTTAAGGTTTCAAAAAGATCTGTAGGTAAACCACATGTCTACTGCAGAAAGAGAGAGAAACTGGTCATATATCTCACGCCATAAGAAAGAATCTTTTAATTTTTCCTTTTTAATGAGAGTTTAAATCAGTCCTGACAAATGCTGGTTACTGAGCCTTAGGCAAATGATCATTATGGTTCCAGGAGCTAAAAATATATTAATGATTTCATTATATATATATATATATATATATATATATATATATATATATATATATATATATATATATATATATATATATATATATTATATATATTTAATGTTTGTTACACAGTCGAGAGGAAATTTCATTGCTTACCTTATGCTAAAAAGTCGAGAAGTGGATCTGTTGGTAGCTTGATAATGACCGCATCAAAAAGGCTGCACGCCACATTGAAGGGGCGGGATCCTTGCAGAAGAAACATATCCAATGAATTATGGCACCAGATGGACATCTTGCATCCCTTATAGAACACTGCATTGAGAGTCTTTGTAGAGGCCACCTTGTATTCATGTTGGAATGTTCGAAAGTCACAGTCAGAAGGAGTCTGGTTATGCACTAACATCTTCTCACATCCTAACCAGTCAATATTTATGAGCTTAAAGGTACTACTGTCACGGATAATATCTATCATGAACTAAAACACCCTGACTTATAGTTAACAGCCGAGGATTGAAACTGGCCCCCAAAAGGTACATAGTCTCCACACTATCCCACACTATTACTGAACCATTAAAACCAATAGGGAAAGGTCATATGATATAACTATGAAACGATTTCAAGTTACTAACTGGAATTTCCAGAAGCAACCCCTTATCAGATACTTTCACTTTTAAAAAACCATAATAGCGATACAAATTCTCCCCAGTAAAAATTACCTGTGAACCATACAGATATGCTGCAACCATCAAAGTCGATTCTAAAGACCCGAGAGGTAAAATATCTCCAAAATTTCGCCCCTTAGAAGCGGCAACCACTGCCTTAACCGTTATTTGAATTTCCGATAATACGGATTCCACTTCTTTCTCAATATTCAAGAAGGTAGTTTGACAAGAAGACAAAACTATTGTAACATCTAAGTCTTCCCCCACCCTATCAACTGTGACCAATAGCCCATTTGAAGACGTCCTTAATGTCTCAAAACCCTCTCGTAATTTATCATAACTATCTCATAAAGTCATCAGAGTTTTACCTTGGCTAGCTAATTCTGCCGAAACCTGTTCAATGTTCACCAAATTAGCAATTGACATAGTAGCCAAGCATTCCTGTGACCAGAACGGCTCCAATTAACAATGGCACAGCCCTGTTACTCCATCTAGAAGAAACCTGAGAAGTTGAAGAACCTAAATTTGGAAGCCATGTTAAAACCACCTTAATCCTATCCTGGACCCTACCAGCTGTAGCATTAAGTTTGGTTAACCAACCCCGCAACGGATTGGACAAATTCTGTCCGGTATTCTTCTCACCCAAGAAATTCCTAAGCAACTGAACTTTATTCTGGGATGCTTCAAGCTCATCCCCTGCCGAACCTATATCCTCAAACTCTGTACTCAAAGTTACCACCTCAGACGACAACTACACATCATACTCGCCTGGGCCTAACCTCACAACAGAATTAGCCCATGCTACTACCCCTAAAGCCTTGAGCAAACGAAACTTCAGCATCTAAAAAAAAAAAAAAAAAAAGAAAGATACCTATAAGTTACCAGAGCCTAAAACAAGAAAAAAAACAACAAATGAAGAGAAACCCAAATATTTATAAAACTCTACGATATTTTGGGCCTAATTTAACTAAGTTTTCCCCTCTCAGACATTATTGCCACACAAAAAAATAACTATCCTGAACTACTGCACTTATGCAGAAAAGGGAAAAAAAATCAAAAGAAGAAAAAGTAACTCTACGGACAGACGTCCTCCCTAGTTAAAAAAAAAAAAGAAAAAAAAAAGATCAGAAACAACAGTGCATCACAGGAATTAACCCACAAGATTCCCATTAATCTGTGTTTTTAATTTTATATATTGTGTCACCCGAGAGACACCCATATTTTCATCCTGAACAACAAATCTATTCCCCTTCTTTACTTCTACCACCCGAAAAGGACCTTCAAATTTAGGACCTAGTTTATAATTCAACTGATTCCTAACATTTATTTTCACAAAAACCCTATCCCCCGCAGCAATTTTAACTCTATCTGGCTTTGAATTGCTCTTGTCAACCGTATCCTAAGTTTACAACTCAAGATTCTTACCAGTAGAGCTCAGCGATTTAACTGTATCATCACCTGATGGAATAGGTAATAAATCGAACGCGCCCCACACTGGGTAGCCAAACAGCACTTCATTGGGAGACATTCCAATGGTATCACTAACCATAGAATTGATGCTATGCTGAACCTGTGGAGTATAACGATCCCAATTAATATCATTGCCCCCTACGGTAATTCTGAGAGCCTCAATTGCCTTCCTGTTTGCCCATTCACATAGCCCATTAGCTTCTAGTCTATAGGGAATAATAGTGACTTTCCAAATGTCCATTACATCCACAAGACACTCATAACATCTTGTTCACAAATTCTCTCTCATTATCTGTAATCAGCCCCTCAGAAACCCCATAATGACAAATATATCCATTAAAGAATGAGACTGCCACCTCCTCCACTGTTTCGTGCTTCAAAGGAAAAATCTCTACAAACCTAGTTAATTTGTCAACAACCACCAACAGAAGCTTATGGCTGTAACTAGATTCACAGAAATTCGATAGTAGGTCCAGATGGACCCTAGAAAATGGTCTCCTGGGAATAAGAAACAAACCCAATTTACAAGAAATGACCCATGGCTTACACGCATTACAAACCGAACAACCCCTCACAAAGTCTTTCACTGACGGGAGCATATTCTTCCAAAAGAATTGTTCCCGTATGTTCTGATACGTCGTCTCAGTACCCAAATGCGGATTGCCAGGCCTACAATGAACAATATCCAGAACCATAGGTACTAAACTCCTAGGAACAACTATTTGTGTCATATCACCCTTATCCTCACTATTTCTCAGTCTGCATCTAATCTTCCTAACAAATTACCCTCTAATTCAAGACCCTCAAAAGGCAACTTATAACCTTTCCTAACTTAATCCCCTCTAAGCAACGCTTTTGCGTCTGCTAAAACTCATCCTCATCTTGTTTAGATTCTACTAAACTAATATCCCAATCTGTGCAATCTCCAGGTACATAACATACATGATAACCATCCGAGTCAAAAAAACTTCGTCTAAGGGTGTCCTCTACAGCATTGTCTACCCTCTATATACCTAGGCTTGGCATCAAAATCCCTGATTGCCAAATACCACCGAGTGCTCTTAGGGGAAAGATCCGACTTATAGAACCTCTACTTGATTACCCACCAATAACATCTTGAAATGAACCAAACTAGACACTACGGCAAAGGCCTCCTTGTCACCGACCATTGCCATTCATTACTACCCTTTGTCTTAAACTTCCTACTGTAAAGTGCAATTGGATGGAGTCTTCCATCGAACTTCCGCATTAGTCAGGCCCTATACCATCGTGACTGGCATCTGTCACCAAAGTGAAAGGATGAAAATCAGGAAACTTCAATACTGGGGGATTAAGTAAACCATCCTTAATATTTTGAAAGGCTGACTGCTGTCCATCACCCCATACAAACTGCACATCGTCCCTCAGGACATCTGTCAAAGGAGACGCATAAGTAGAAAAACTCTTCACAGACCTACGAAAAAATCCAGCCATGCCCAAGAAAGACCGAATCTGTTTCTTATTCTTGGGAGTAGGAAAAGGTACAGTTGCACTCGTGCACTCTAACCCCCTCTTTAGAGATGACATGACCCAAATATTCTATCTACTTCTGCAGAAAATTACACTTGGCTAATTTTATCTTCAAACTTGCTAACCTAAGCCTCCTAAAAAGTTCCCTAAGAACCTATAAATGTTCCTCTACAGAATCAGTGGCAACTAAGATGTCATCCATATATACAAAAATGGATATCCCTAGCAAGCTATGCAAAACTGTATTCACAAGGCTAGTAAGTGTCTTAGGACTACCTGATAAACCAAATGGCATCCGCATGAACTCACAGCCCCTTCGGCAAAGAAAACGTTGCATACTTGCAACTCACCTTGCTAAGCGGTACTTGCAAGTACCCTTGCTTCAGATCAGTTGAAGAATAAATACTCTTGCCCCCAATTTCAACAAACAAATCTGGCAAATACCCCACAGGGTAACGACAGGAATGGTTTTCTCGTTCAACTTCCTAAAGTCCACACAAACCTGGACTGAGCCATCCTTCTTAGGCACTGCTAACAACGGATAATTAAAAGGCGAGGAACTGGGCCTAACAATGCCTTCCTCCTCCCACTTATTAACCTCTTGCTCTACCTGTTCTCTGATAAAAGGAATCCTATATGGAGGGACAAAAATAGGCTTAGTCTTATCCTCTAAATGAGCCTTGTGTTCTAACACATTTGTTAACCCTAACTTATCCCCTTTAATTGCGACTATGTCCGCAAACTCATCCAGAACATCTTCCACACCCTCAATATATTCTTTAAAATCAGCATTGGCCAATGATCCTTAAAAACCTGCCTCCTAACCTGTAAATCTGCTTCTGAAAATTCACACATGTCCACGACAATAGCAACTGAATTATATTCATCAACCCAGCCAACAAAATCGACTGTATAAGTACCCTTCTGATAATTCCGAACTGAATCATTACAGTTTAGCAACTCCACCCAAGCATCCCCTGAACTCGATACATTGCTTATAGAAATTGTACACACTACCCCCTTTAGCTTTACGTTACACTCATCCACACACACCTGTCTGGGTATATGCACATCTTTAACTCGAACTTTCACCATAGAAACCATACCAGGACCAAGAACCACATCATCCCACAAAACCCCATTATAACACTTCCTACCCACAGAAACATGATCAGAATCCACCCGCAAATCCTCATGTACACCCGATCCATTATCATCATCCACCCTACTTATATCCATTCCCTTGTAATGTACAAAAACACCAGGTACTCCAATAGTTATACTGCACACCGAGATTTTGTGTCGCTGACACGCTGGATAACCCAGTAACAATGTATTCCCCAAAAACAACCCCTCATATAACCAAAAATGGTTCTGTAAAAGTTCTACCCCCAAGAGATAAACACACATCTATGTAGCCCAAAACCAGTAACCTATTTGCTTGCACATCACATTCTGTCTCTTTAGCAGGGCTCAAAGGACGATTAGAAAACATCCATTGGACAACTCATAATTCATCAGATTAATAATAGAGGTGCCTGTATCTATAAAGATATTCACATTAACCCCGTACACAGACCCTTTTACCACTGGCTTCGGCTCTGAGGGCTCACCCAGAAGTCCTATATCTAAAGAAACAACTCCTTTTTATCTCTTCCCCTTCTGCTGCTTGGTTCACCAAAAATTTTGTCAGCCCCTAGAGGCTCCCAAAAAACCCCCTCGAGGAGTTCTCCTATTCTCCTACCTGCCAGACCAGCGCACTGAAGCATGCTTCCAGACTCATTCTGTTTAAGAAGCGGGCAAAACTGCCGACCGTGATATGCAGACTTGCAGGCGCCACAATATTTTACTCCACAAAACTTCTTAGTATCAATTTGCCTATTACAATGATGGTTACACCCCTGAGATCCTGAACTCGCAGAAGTCTTATCATCCTGTCTCTTGGTACATAACCTCATAATTGTGGAATCAGAATTACTCTGTGTATGATGCTTCGGAATAGCCCCAGAAGATTTTGGCATCCCGCCCAAAAAGGAGCTCTCTACTATAGGACATTTCAACATGCGTACAAATTTGAGAGAACAGTAAATTCTCATCCGACCTCCTTTCTATCTCCATGTCAAAACTATTTGCAATAGCATCCGGAACATCATTCAGAATCCATGCATATTGCAATTGTTTCTCAAGATCTATGGTAATAGAGCCTCCATTTACCCAACCAGAATTTCTCAACTTCAAAAAAAAAAAAAAAAATCCCTTGCAGCGTCAAAACATTTGGCACTAAATGTGACCTGCGAATCATGGCCTTTACAGACCTTGAAAAGAGATCTGAGATCTCAAACTGCATTGCCAGCTCCAGCTGTTCCATATGACGCTCTCAAAAAAATCCTTAAGATCATCCCAGGCCCTACACTTCAGAAAGTGATCACTCTGGCAACGCTGTCCGATATCCCCTTCACCCAAACTAAGGCAGCCTTTTACTTCATTGAAAGCCTCCACCCCATCTGTTATTTTCATGGCGACTAAAAAATTCGACACCCCCTCTGTAAAAATTTCGAGAGGAACTGGAAGAATGCTATTAACCATTACAGGAAACAGCTGTACTCCTGTGTTTACGGATGTAAATATGTGCAACATTGTCACCTCATCCTTATCTTCATTAGCCTCTGCCATAATATCTGAACGGACAACCCTCCAAGATCCAAGTACTCGACCTGATCTCAGCTTCATATAACACCCCAAGGGTAGAAAGAGAAAGAAGAAAAATAAAAAAAAAAACAAGTAAAAAATTCAGCAAACCCCCAACACTAATGCAAATGCAAACCATTAAATCAAACTAAATGCCAAATGCGAACAATAAAGTAACCCTAACCGCAGATGCAAACAATAAAAAAAAGAAATTCTAAACAATGTTGCGATCGATAACCAGAAATTTTCCCAAACACTCGAAATAGTTCAGTCCACCCTCAAAGAAACAGGCTCGCAGAGAGAACTGGATAACAGCATTAAGAGATCTCTATGATGTCAGAAGATCGTCATCGTCCCCTAATGAACGCTTCACCCACTGTCTTCGTGACGTAACCACCAAATCAACAGAACTCTCCCTTAATTAGCCCCCATTACAATTAACTAAGAAGTAAAAAACCATGGTAACACTCATATGACCTCTTCTCACTACAACGGCAACAAAATGCTTAGCTAACCTGAAAGGTAACACTTTTCTTCGATCTTTTAAACGCACGCACGCACTTGGCTTCGCGACACAAGCCACCAGTGCAACTGACTTGATAACATGGTGTGCTCGCATCTGTTTGCAAAAAATTCCCTCAGTCAGCAAAGAGGCATGTATACCAACCAAAAAGGCACACCCTAATTCCTACAGATCCCAATTTCCTTGTAAGATAATTCTCTTTGGAGTGTACCTAAACACTAAACACTTTAATACCCCAAGTGCAGTTCCCGCTGCTCACCAAAATATCTGTTACACAGTCTAGAGGAAATTTCATTGCTTACCTTATGCTAAAAAGTTGAGAAGTCCCATCTGTTGGTAGCTTGATAGTTACTGCATCAAAAAGGCTAATGGCAATGCACATCTGTACATACGCACACTCATTCTCTCTCTCTCAGGTCAACAACGAAACAAGCGTTACCCAAAATAATTTATTTGACAAAAATCTAACACAACTGGATTGCAAGACAACAGGAGATGAAATAAAATGGAATACTAATGTTCACCAAATGATCAAACATATTACAGTCCATCATATTCAACTAATCATTCCTTCTAAACCCTTTTCCCAAGATAGGTCAAAAGTCAAAGTCCAGTATATTCCCAAAGAGTACATTTTCACCTCTTCCTCAGCGAAACATCTGAAGAAGTCAAATAAAACCCTTGTTAAACAAATGCATAAAAATAGATGTATGGGAATTCCTCCTATGTTACTTATAAAGTACACACCGTGGTTAAATTCAAGTGTGATATATGTTAAATGAAAAGAACAATCTATAGTTTGGGAAATCTAAAATGTTTCCTACCCCCAAATAGCAATGTTTACAATTCTTAATCGACAGGTCTTGAACCACAGAGTCTTCACCGAAGACTTCTAATAATATCCGGTGTTGATCTTCAAATGGCAATTTGTGTGATAACTAATCCCTTCACACCCTGGGACTCCACCCAAAAAAAAAAAAAACACGAACTAATTTTCCAGAACCTGGACATTTCCAGCGAATGAACTCACAACGTCTTGTTGTGAGGCAGGGATGTTTTCACGTCTCAAGAATACCTGACGTATTTAACACGTATACAGTTTTACTAATTGGGAAACGTGCCAGACACCAGCTAAACATTCTCTAAAGGATCTTCCCAATGCCTTTAGCCACACATATTAATCAAACATTTACCGTGTATCGTAATTCATAAAATATCTGTGACCTATGAGCTTTTAAGATTATATATATATATATATATATATATATATATATATATATATATATATATATATATATATATATGTGTGTGTGTGTTGTTTTTTTTTTTTTTTAGTTACCAACCCTCTGCATTGACATGTGGCTTTTTTAAACCAATGAACAGAACTGTTTATATTCGGATCTAATTGGTATCTGGTACATGACAGTTACCTCTCTGAAGCTCACTGTTGCTTCAGGAACACCCAATACAGATGTGTAGGTAAAGGTGGAAAACAATATCCTGGTACTATATTGTTTGAGTTACAAGAGGTTTAAGATTCGGTGAATTCTACAAGACTTATACTGTTGTAACCTAAGAGGAGAATTACTACGTTTATTAAACGAGTGCTTCAAGGCAATGTACTAATCGTCACCCTCTTTACATTGGCAGTAAATGGCATTGTGAAGATGATTCTCAATTGGTGGTTGTAAATGCCAGTACTCAGTCAAAAAAGATACCATGAATATGTAACGTAGCATAGGAATGGTGTTCATTATTATCCTGAGGGCTCCAAAACTAAAGTCATCTTTGGTTTTGCAACAGCTTTTCTTGGGTGCTGAACGTAGTTGTGCCTTAATCAGCTGTTCTTTCATTTTCGCTGCTGAGTTTTATGCTGTCTGAATTTGCCAAAGGGAATTTTAATTCACGAAGATGGAAATTTTATAGTGGCTCATTAAGTGCGCTGTAGGGTTTAAATTTTAATAATAAACGCTTTTTAATTTTAGCACCTTTCGATTTTTTGTTGACTAAATCCTAAAAGCCAGTTCTTTCACGCAGAGGGCTGGCTGGATATGGAAAGGCTGCTAGGAGGGCAAATAATGCCACTTTGTATGGAGCAAAGAAAAAAAAATGCTGCTGCTTCGCAGGGACCTTTTCATTACTGAAAGAAAAAAAGTCAAGGAGACATGGAGGTTGTCATTTGAGAGCCTGGCGGGTAGTAACCGAAAGATACCAGAAATTAACACGTCGGCTCTCAAGGAGGAATTGGGTACATCCATACCTCACATAGGTTTCCGATGGTTGAGCAAACAACAGCCATTTTGCGCTGCCATTTTGGTCCCTTGATTGTGCAGCACGTGGTGGTCGAGTGTCCCAGTCTTTTAGCTCATAGAAAGCGTCTCCTCCGAATGTCTTGAAGGGGATGTAGTTACTTCCGCTTATGCAACTATGTTTGGAGAGGAAGTTAGTTCAAGTACAGTTTGTATTTTCAGATCTGCATTGTAAGGCGAACTCTTCAGAGGAGAAATGTGTATAATAGCAGAGTATAGGCAAATTATAATTTTTTAAATCTGAAGTTTTAGTTATTTTAATCTGACTTTTAGACTTATGCGGTTCATCTTTGGTAGTATAGCTGTTCTGACGTATTTTATTTATGTCTGTTTAATATGAGCAAGTGTGTGTGTGTGTGTGAAAGTATACAGTAAGTAAAAATTCACCTTTTTTTTTTAGTCTTTTGGGTCGATACCCTCCATTGTTGTCACATTAGGTGATAATTTCAATTCAGTAACACTCTCTCTCTCTCTCTCTCTCTCTCTCTCTCTCTCTCTCTCTCTCTCTCTCTCTCTCTCTCTCTCTCTGACACTTTTTTTTTTTTTCAATTAATCCCTTTCATTGGTTTTGGTGAAGGAAATTTCGTTCGGGTAATTAGAAATCATTAGGGAAAAGGGACCTTTCAACATGGTTAATTGGTAAAAGTAACAGTTTACCTGTATTTGGGAAGGTGAAGGTGTAGAAAAAGGTTGAATTTATGAGAGAGAGAGAGAGAGAGAGAGAGAGAGAGAGAGAGAGAGAGAGAGAGAGAGAGAGAGAGAGAGAGAGAGAGATTGTGTGTGTCTCCTCTCTTCTGAACCTTTTTTAGAGATCTGCTTCACACCTATTGTGTGATTCATCTCATCTGTCATTCTGCATCATCCATTACGGCTGTCTCAGATACCAGTAAGAAACTGACTACGCTAGTTTAGTACTTCACATTATTTTCCTTAGCTATCATAACCTTATTCTTGCGAACTATGACTTTCAACTCTTAACCCTTTCAAATGATCTCGCTCATCAGTGTACTTGCCTTACTGCCAGTGGCTAATATACTCTTATCATCTGCAAACATCAACTACTAAACACCCCATTCATGGTTCATATATTTATCCTGTAAGTTTTAACGTACCTTGGTCTTTCCTGGACTTTTCTCGTCTTCATTGAAAAATTTGTACCTACAGTATGTTTCCTCGTTCTTAGACTTCTCTCACCACTCAGATTATTGAAATATTATATAGCCATGAAGAAATAAAACTTCTTGCGTAAGAAGCACTTTCATTCCAAACCAGTCACCTTTCACTAGACTTTCTCAAACATACACCACACCTTCAAATCACTTCTATCATGAGCATTTTCTTCATCTTTGTTCCCCATATATCTCTTTCCTTTTTCTGTCAAGCTTTTCATAAGGCTGTTTCATAACAAAGAATTAATCCACATATCCTCATCCATGTCTAAAACCACACTTTTCTTCTTCCGTTAATTCTTTTATTCCATTCCTTGTCTGCCAGTAATATTACTAACCTGTCTTCATACATTCGTCTCTGGCACGTTGACTTACTATCCAACGAAACTTTTATCCTTATAGAACAAGTTCTTGAGACACAACTTCATAACTTTGCCTCACTAACGTGATTGAACTGTAGTATCTCGTCTTTAATCCCATCAAGTCTGGTACCCTTTTCGTTCTTTTACTAAACAGTACAGCATTAGTCAGCAGGAATTGCCGCCAGTAAAGTGACGGTTCATGCTACATTCTTGTGTCATTTTAAAACAGAATACTTGCACTTTATTGTGGTGTGTCCCAAAAAAAAAAAAAAAAAAAAATCGTAATGAATTGAAGATTGCCAAAGTTAATGTTAGTGTCATAGTTACACTGCTTTGATTTTTGACGACTCATTCATGGATCGAAAGTGCTCCTGATTGCTAATTATTTTATGGAATTTATTGGAGTAAAATAGTAAGCAGCATTATTTCAATTAATGGGCATGTTTTTTTTTTATATTTTGACGCAATAGAACCTATTCGGTTGGGAAACAGAAATGCTAGAACTTTCATAATACATTAGACTACGTGAATTGATTCGATCAATAATTGATAATTTATCATATTTGGAACGAAACCAGGGATATTGGCAATCACAGTTAAAACTCCATTACGGGAAAAGGCTGTGAGGTCAGCAGCTTCATCTTAAAAGAATTGTGCATTATTTTATTATATTATTCCAAGGTAAACATTATTGGCCTCGGATCCGATGGTTTTTGGGAAGTTAGAGCAAAATTATTATATCTCTGCCTGGTGTTCACTAATCTTGATGCCATGTTGTTTTGAGATTTTGATTTTATTGTGTTTCTTTTCTTGGGGGAAGGAAAAGAAGATCTGGATACCTTTCCAAACTGCTTTTTCAGTGACCTGTTTTGGATATTTGATAGGAAACATTTGCTCATGCATTATTCAGATTTTTATTTTTGTACTCGGGGAACAATTCCTTTGTGGATGTAAAACTACACTGTTTGCAAATCTAACCTTTACTGAAGTATGATAAATATATAATTTAATATAGGATATTGAGAAAGTGTTTTTTGTAATTATTAATGGACTCGGGCAAGGAATTTTGTTGAAATGTTGAACTCAGGCGAGGAATTTTGTTGAAATGTTGAAATCCCCTTAGATCGGAACCTAGAGTGACACTGTCAGCCATATACCTTGTCCGAATCATGTCATTAGGCTTTTTGGGTTTTATTATTACGATATCAAAGAAGGACGAGTGGACTGCCCGTCCTACTTCATGATGGTCTGTCTGTAAAAAAGTACCAGAAATACGGTATTGGAAAACCATGTGCACTAGTTTTAAGGTCATCCTTAGCGCAGGCGTGAAACTTTCTGCTTTTGGTGCCAATTTTTTTTTTTTTTTTTTTTTTTTTTTTTTGGTATTTGCAGCTATGGAAGGTCCCCTACAGAATAAAAGAGAGAGAGAGAGAGAGAGAGAGAGAGAGAGCATAGAAATTTTGTGTAGAAGAAACACACAAAATGATGGTCTTAACGGGATATCACTGTGATTTTTTTTTTTGGGGGGCGTCATAAAAGCACAGAAGTTTTTCGTTCATCTGTTACGATTTTTGTGAAATTTTGTTACTATTCGGAAAATTTTTCATAACTTTTCTATGAAAACAGGAATTTTTTGGCCAGTTGTTAGTAGTTGCATTGAGCTTGGATGATTGACCGGAGTACTGGTCAGTGTTTGGCTGGGTTGGAATTCTTCTAGTCAGTCCTTGTTGTCTGGGAATTTCAGTCCTCTACAATTCCTTTGATATTATGGTTGCAGCGGTATTGTCACGGGCGATACTGCCCAAATAATAAATGATTCATGGAGCTACGGATCAAAGAAAGTTCTCATTAGCCAATGTAGTGATTTTTTCTGTTCGTTTCACTTTTCTGCTCTGTACTCAGTACTGCCATATGTCCTGCAGAAGATTGAAGAGGAATTCCTTCACTCTGAAAAGTTCAGTAAGATTCCCAAATGTTTGTGCTTTATTAGGATAAAATTAATTTTGTATGATAACGATCTCACCACATGGTTGGTTTTGTTATGGTGACATCAGATATGCATATCAGTTTGTCTGTTTCTAATCAAACATGAAGCTCCAGTAACAGTATTGAGTGGGATACATCGCAAATTGTACATGGAAGTACATGTCGCTTCAAACATCTGACACTTTGAGATGTTAGAAATCTAACAGCATGAAACTTTCACATAATGTCATGGGAAGCACAAACAGTGACCATTCCTCACGGGATCTTATGTCCTTATCCTCCTAGTTTTGCCGAAGCCTAATGAAACTTTTATCCATAATTGCTAGAGATGATGAAACCTAATGTAAATAGTGCTCTTGCGTAATAGCATACTATTGCAGTTCGAGAATGGTGAATATACCACCCGCTCTTCTGGTCCCCCTTTTTATATATATATATATATATATATATATATATATATATATATATATATATATATATATATATATATATATATGTTTGTATGTATGTATATATTTATATTTTTTTGTGTACAAATTTTTTTTTTTTGACATACACATATGAATGAAGCATTATGTAAGGGTAAGAGCTTTTGTAGATTAAATTTGATGGCGTTTTTCGATTAGATTTTGGTAATCGCGTTTGTTGATTTTGAAACATTCGTACAGTTTTGGTTTTTAAGATTATGTCGCATGCTCTGTTTGTTTGAAGAGAGTGATTTTTTTCAGTAATTTTGTGTATGAGTTTGTCTCGGTTTGTTTGAAGGGTGTGTCTGCCTGGAAGGGTTGGATAGGAACGAGACATGAGTTGCGAGCAGCAGCAGAAGCAGCAGCAGCAGCAGCAGCAGCAGAAGCAGCAGCAACAGCGGCGGCAGCAGACGGTTCTACTTGATTGGTTGAAACTTGCTAACAGGTGAAACGTGACCGAAATTCCCGTACGGAGCTTGTGAAGTTCGCCAAGGCGTTTTGGCCTAAACCTGGAGGGAAGACGATATGGAATCTTATCCTTAAGCTCACTTGATTGATGGACTAAAGTCACTCTCCCGTTGGGTGTCTTCATGAGCTAAAGTTACCCGCAGTGGGAGTCGCCAAAGGACTCGGTTAGCGTTTGGGCGGCACCATCAGACGTGACTGACTTCCCGCGTCGGCAGCGTTGGCGGCGGTGGTGGTGGCAGCAAGTCTCTCTCTCTCTCTCTCTCTCTCTCTCTCTCTCTCTCTCTCTCTCTCTCTCTCTCTCTCACCAGACGGTGGAAATTACAACATCGTATCCGAGGATTACACCGGAGGTTGGTATTGGTAATTGCTGCATTTTGAATTATTTATCCAGGAATACAATTCTTTTCTATCCTATGGTTCCTCATTTTGCAGACGTCTTGTAAAAGGATGTCAAATTTTTATGATATATATCTTGGAAATTTTTATATCATGGAGGAACAGTTTTCCAAAATGCGAGTTTTAGCAGTCCTAGTTTTCGTGTGTGTGTGTGTGTGTGTTTGCTTTTATGTAGCTAGTGTTTGTGTGTTTGTAGCACCTCATTTAAACTCTTATCACTAGGTTACTGTTGCATCTTTAACTCAGAGTTGCAACTCATGTACGTAAGTGGTATAATAGTGATGTAACATAAAGTGTAAGTTGTTATTTTTGAAAAGGGAAGTGTGGGTGCTAGTAGGAAGATTCTGCTCAATGTGCTCAGACAGTGATTCTCGACTAATTACCATCGTTCCACAGACGGACACTTACCAGCACTTTGATACTGTATGTCTAGAAGTGGGGATGACAGAGAAAGGTGTAAAGGACGCACTCTGCTTTCACGAAGACTCCTCCGATGGACAAAAGAGGACAATCATAGACCGAAGAGAGTATGGCGTGGCGGGAGAACAGAGTTGCGATAGTAAATGTATGTGTCATGAAAAGAATAAATGAGAGGAGTGGAGTAAACAGTAATGTAGATAGTCCTTTGAAGTGTGTATAGAAAGTGGTTTTGATTGTTTGAAACATGATTTGTAAAGAAGAACATAGCTATCTATTCTGAAGAAAAAGAAAATAGGGAGGGGAAAACGTTTCCTCTAATATTTGTTAGCGCAGAGTAAAGTAAAGGACAATTTGATGCATGAAGTGGCGAAAAGAGTAGGGCTGGATGTATATCTAGTCTTTATTTGCTTTAAAAGAAGCTTAAGATAGAGAAAAGTTTCAGTTTGTGAGGAAACGGCCAAGATGTGGCTGTACATGTAATTAAGAAAAGTTTTTTTTTTTTTTCCATAAGAAGGGAGGGAGGTTAGGGATATTTTTGTGGACTTTGAGCATGAATGGGTGAGTTCTTATCGACTGAAGTTCGAGGTTGTTGCTGTGGATGGATCGAATCTGCCAAGGGATGAACAATTTATCAGTTATTATTCCCCTTCGATATTATTTCCGAGGTAGAACGAATACAATATTAAAGCACATTTATAACTTCAATTTTGTGATTATATGGAAAGTCATGCTTATGTGTATATATATATATATATATATATATATATATATATATATATATATATATATATATATATATATATAGTTATATATATGAATGTAACTAAACTTGTAAATTTGTATGTATGTAAACTTGAGCTCTATAGAAATCCGAACCACTTGACTAATCTAAACAAAATTTTGCACTTGGGCCCTCATGTGACCCAAGGATGGTTTTCGCAAAGGTTTCAAACCTGTACCCCTGCCCTCCAGGGTACCTTATTTACTGCAAGTCCCAGCAAAGACCTAGCCATGGGATAACATTTTGGACTGGTGTGAAACGTGGTGTGCCAGGAATGTAGGTTTGTACACTTTCTCTCTGTGTCGGGCTGCGTAATGCGACTGGAATTGCAGCCATGCTTAGAAGAATGTTCTTGCATCGCCTTTGAATTCTCTTGTTGCGTAAAGTATGTGTACTATCATTAAAAATGCTTTTCTTTCCTGTGATTAATATTTCTGCTTAGAATTCATTACTTTAAATAAACATGTTAATCAAAACCATGCCAAGTGTTACTCCCTTTCTAAGGTAAATGATCCACTGTCATTCAGAGTTTTCCTGGGCTGTGCTGGGTTGGTCAGCTAGTATATATGAGCTTTTCAGTCTAGAAACATGCCAAGTGCCATTTTTAAAATGTAATAAATTAAATTAAAAAATACTTTGACCCAGGATGGCGCTTGGCATGTTTCTCGACTGATAGTCTCATATATATATACATGTATATGTATGTATACATATATATATATACATATATATATATATATATACATATATATATACATATATACATATATATATATACATATATATATATATATATATATATATATATATATATATATATATATACATATATATATATATATATATATATATATATATATATATATATATATATATATACATATATATATATATATATATATATATATATATATATATATATATATATATATATATATATATATATATATATATATATATATATATATATATATATGTGTATATATATATATATATATATATATATATATATATATATATATATATGTGTATATATATATATATATATATATATATATATATATATATATATATATATATATATATATATATATATATATATATATATATATATATATATATATATATATATATATATATGCCCAGTCCTTGACCATGTCAGAACTCGAAATAATCGGAATTCGACGCGAAATGTCGAGTAAGTTTTGCGTCGGAGATCGAACAATAAACGGGAATCCGACGATGAATCATATTATGTGTAAAAAAAAAAAAAGTTTTGGTCGGCTGCTGCTAGTTGGCATTGTTGGTGGTGTTCTTCCCACGTGTATTTAAAAGTGTTTAAAGCCCACACACGCTGCTGCTGTTGTTTGAAGAAGTACATGCTTTTACAGGTATATCATTTTTTTGGCTTTCTGCACTGAATTTTCACCCAATCATGGGTCCCAATATGTTAGGGTATCATAATATTTATTGAAAGATGTTTTACAGTGATTTTGTACACTATTCCGGTAGACTCTGTATGAAATTTACCATAAATACTGAACAAAAACAACGTTTATGTAATTAGTACTGCGATACGCCACCAGGGTGGTGCTTTGGTTTGTTTGCATCTGCTCATGCCAACAAGCTGCTGAGTGCTGACGTAACTTAGGAAATTTTTCTTAATTTTATGATAACAGACATACAGTAATTCAGCTTATAAATACTGTATTATTAATTTACTATAATAGTCAGGCTTGTTTTTCAGTGTTATTATTAACAACGTTTTTTGTGTGTACTCATTACAGTACAATGTGGTAGTGCCTATAGGCTACATAGCCTAGCCTATGGCGCTCGGTCTACCATCAGCAATACGGCCACATTGGTCTTAGGTAAATTTTTTTTATACAGTATGCATTTAAAAATGTAAAAAGTGCTTCTGATATGGTAAGTTATTTAACTCTGAACTTATTTAATTGTAATTTGTGTAATGTTTTGTATAAAAAGGCAAGGTTGGGGCAATGACTGTTGGTCAGGAGTGGATTAATCCATTTTCAGTTATTTCTTATGGGAGAAATTGATTCAGAATTCGACTAAATCAAATCTCGACGCATCTTCTGGAACGGATTAGCGTCGAGGACCGGGGCTGTACTGTGTGTGTATATATATATATATATGTATATATATATATATATATATATATATATATATATATATATATATATATATATATATATATATATATATATATATGCATGTGTGTGTGCATGTGCTTGTATGCGTGTATGTTTAGTATTAACAGTTTCCCCTAACAGTGGATGGCTCCAGAGAGAGAACAGTCATTGCCACATTCGTACTTTTAACTTTTGCTTCTGTGAGAAGATGTTAAGACCTCCAGTCACTCCTCTTCTCACGTTACACCTGTCAGCTTGTTCTTTTATGTATGCTAGCACATTGCGTAAGAACAAACCCCTTTCCTCAATATTTTATCTTTCTCGGTGTGCATAAAAATATTCTTAGAAAGCCTTGTATTTCCAGATATCAAATCTCTAAACATTTCCACAAGACATATTCGTTCTTTTGCAATTTGGAAATCTGAACTCAACATCTATGCTATCTTATTTTCTATTGTCTACCTTGGCATTCATGTCACCTTGCACCACTACTTTAGACGGATTTAGATCCTCTCAGTCGTACCCATATAATTTCCTGACACTTCTAATGGTACACCTTTCGTACTCAATGTAATTTTCAAAGTGACACAATTGTACTGTCTTCCAGAGTTTTCCTGACACTACCAGTGCTACCCTTTTTTTTAAATTCTACACATTTCAGCTACCCCGGGCACAGTCAGCTTTTGTCCTTCCAGCACACTTTTGTCCGTGTCAGATCTCTTCTCCACCAAAATCACGTACACTTTAAACACTAATACTTGGTATTTTATTCCTCCCCCAATTTTTTGCTGTATCGAGTAAATATATGTGTAAAGTTGTTATCTTTACGGCTGTTTAGCAGAAAATAGGGTGATTTGATAATACTAGGTATAGGTAATGGTTGTAAGACAGAAAAATGGGTTATGAATGAAACTAGGATTAGTTGTTCTTTGCAGTTACGCAGATTGAGGACAGTGATAGAAATACAGAATGTAGTCAAGAGACTACCAGAGAGTTTGCAAGAGTAGAAAGATGCGAGTCATTGTATAAAAAAAAATAATAATAATGATAAATGGACACTTCTAGATGCAACAGATGTTATAGAAGGTGGAAGAATGGACCGTTTGATTTGTGAGGCGCTTTTGAGTAAAAATTTGTGGAGTATAGGAGGATGAAAGCAGGAATAAGTCTCATAGAGGTTCATCCTTGGCCAGGGTTTGTATTACAAAAACGATATTGCCTTTTTTTTTTGTCCTATTGTTATCTCCAAAGAAGAGTAGGTCATTAAAGTATTCGTATGTTTTCTTTTTAAATAGAATATGGATCGCATCTGTGTGGCCGTTATGGGTAGAAAAATTACTTGGTGACTGGTGTTCAATAGAGTAGTAACTTGCCATTAAATAGAAATGTACGATTTATTACGTAAGACCATTATATCTCAGGTGTGGTACTTCCTATTCGTCTGACTGGCATCCTAGTCCATTACCTTCGGAACTCCGCCCTCTCTCTCTCTCTCTCTCTCTCTCTCTCTCTCTCTCTCTCTCTCTCTCTCTCTCTCTCTCTCTCTCTCTAAAAGCCGTGGGTCCTTCAGTAAAACAATTTAACCTTGTCCCTAGAGGCGAAGTTACGAAAATTGATATGAGACCCCGTGTAGTTCCTCACATAAAGTACTCATTCCCAGGCGATCCCGTAATGAAATTTAGGAAATTTAGTGCTCCTGGGAGAATTTGGTAAAAATGCGATGGGTTTTTCATCCGCTTTCTAAAGACAGCCGTTTCTGTTACGAAATTTTCAGGATTTCTCACACCGAAACCATACTTAATTTATTTTAAGCCAAATTGTATTTTTGCACATTGTGCTAGGTCCCTCTACGAATGACTGATGTTACTTAATATTTCAGATGTCAGTGGTGTTCTATTTCGAAAGGCTTAAATGATATATAAACTTTCTGACCATTTTACTCCTAGATGAAGTAATGCTGAAATTAATGTGAAACGCCATAGCTTTCGCGAGATTCTGCTGTGAAAGAGCTGAATTACAATACTTGGTACGGTAAGACAACGGATTTCTCCTTATTAGAAAAATTCTAAGATACCATCATGGGAAAAGTGTTAAATTATTTTCATCATGAAAATATTCAGGAACCCAAACACGCTGGTTTTGTTGGTGAAATAGGCTGCAAATTCGTTATTTGTTGCTTGTGAATTATGAAGGAATGATTGATTTCACTGTGCAGAGGCCGTTGTACACGTCATCGTGTGTAGAATGGGCAGTTGGAATGGATACATCCTGAAATTTAATGATTTTGAAATTGTATAGAATTTACCATCGTCTTGAAGTGATATTACACTTTGAAATTACTACTTTTTTTTCTCATCCATTTTTTCTCATCCACATGTGCAAATGAATCTAGTAGCGTTGTATTCGAGAGTAATTTTATCTTTTTCTCTAATTAAAGTTGGCAGTGAAGGCAGTTTTTAATAGCTTATTGTCCTGTATACTGTGCGTGTAAGTACTTTTCAGGCATATAAAAACTATTATGTTGTAAAGTTCCAGTAAAGATTAGTGACTGTACATTGCTACTGTTACTGATAAAAATTCCAAGTTGAAATATTAATCTTGTTTGAGTTGTCCAGTGGAGACCATTGTAATTCTTTAAGAAAGATGCTTACTCCTATGAGAAATTCAAACAGAGCAGCCCATAAGTTTTTTATTAACTTGAACAGGCTTTACGAAGCAATGAAAAATAACAAGTGACAGAATTTAGGCCATAAGCCTAACTTTGTCAGATCATAAAAATGTGGATAGCTTTAGAATGATTCATGCAGCTGCGAGACTAAATAGAAGTATGTACGGCTATGAAAAATAATGACTGTACATTGTACAAAGCAGTTAGTTACTTGAGATTACAACTAAAGAATTGCTTATTGTCAAAGGGATGCGACTTGTTCAAATTAGAATTCGGTTATGGTTATATTGAAGCGAAGGCTTTTAACATTTTATCTTGGACTATTTGTAGTTACAATAAACAATGAGTAAAGCAGAAAATAGCAATGTAAAACTGTCCATAGAATAATGGTAACGTTGTGCGAACGCATTGAACTGGATTTGGGTCTTTGGGTTCTAATAAATTTCCTTGTTTATCATTATAGGTTGAGAATGTCTGCCTTCCAGTTTACTAATTGTTGCCAATAAAACAGCAAATTTTAACTATAGTTTCATGCTCTCAAAACACTGATCTGTCCTTTCACCTACGTTAACCAAGTCAACATTCCAGTGTATCTCCACGTTTCTCACCCTTTGAAAGTTTCTTTTATCAATGATATTACGTAAAAAGTAATCTGTACGGCTTCCACATTATGTCTTTCATTCACAGCTTCACTCCATACATAACAGTTAGATTCATCAATCTTTTAATACATTCCGACAGTAGCCTCCAGAGACAAGTTTCCTTCCAGTCTTTTGCACAAATCCTGCTACATGAGAATCAGGATCTGCTTCATCCGTTCTCAGATTGTCCATATTAAAATTGAGTGCTTCATCATCTTTCTCTTCTTTCATAAGAGTAAATAAACACACAATGTTAGTTTAAAGACTACATGTACAGTAAATTAGGAAACTGTTGCAAGAATTCCTAAGATCAGTTACACATACACACACACACACTCACATACACACACAATATATATATATATATATATATATATATATATATATATATATATATATATATATATATATATATATATATATATATATATATATATATTATGAGGTTTTTACCTGAGAAGGGATTGTGCATTCTGAGCAAGGATGCCGATATTAGGTTTTACGCTGAGGGGAGTGTGAGGAACTTACTATGGATGCTTTCAAATCTGACTGAAGGATCTGATTCAGGTAAAACACACAGAAAATTGAAGCTGGATGCCTTACTTCAACAGGGGAAGTTGTAGATAAACACGTAGGGTCACTAAAAATCACTTATATTTTTAATTAACAATTAAATCAGAAGAATGGGGAAATTTGAAACAGATGGGTAAAACAGAGTCCTGTCAAACAACTAAATTTACAACAAATTAAACAGTAACAGAAAGAACGCCATTGGGTGAGGGGCAGTGGTTAGGACCACGGCACAAGCACAAGATGAAGAGTTGATTCCACAGCTAGCAACTCCATCTTTTAGTCTGAGGCAGGGGGACTTCGTCTTCAGCACCAGCATGGAGGGCAAGAATTTAAGGGGCTTGCTCTTTAGAAAGACTAAGGCTCAAAACAGATGTGGGGAAGGGTCAAGGCTCTAAGGGAACGGAGCGAAAGGGGCGTGTTGGTTCTGCTGCCGGGAGTTTCTGAGAACACGCTGCTCGAGCACTGAGGCCACATGGTGACCAGTTGCTATGGGCCCAGCCACTTTCTCTTTTTGGGTTGATCTTCTTCACCGGCTTGTCTGCACCTTCGGCATGGATTTGGTCTCCAGAAGGCATCTTCTGGAAGAAAGGTCTCGAGCAGTCACTAGGTCTAGGAAGAGGATTAAAAGATTACCAAGGAGCGAAGAATGAAGATTTCTTTAGGAAGGGGCAATATTTTCCCACAACCTTCCTTTGTTAGTCAGTGGTGTTATTAACGTTACTGTAATTTTTTCCAAGAAATAAAAGCAAATCAAGTTCATGAGAACTATACTGTATGTTATTGCAGAGCTTAGAGAGCAAGGTGGCTTAGAAGAGGTCTCCCTCATTAAACCTCCCCAACCAAGTTGACATTCTGCACCTTGAATTGGGTGGGGATGCCTACGAACAAGTCAGCTCGACTGAATAAGCTATTATCTCTCACTTCCACGTTTAATTGCACGAATTTCTTAAATTTAGTAATTGTGTGAGCAGTCAGTTGCAAATTATACTTCATCAATTATAAAGTGTACATTATCGAAGACTACTGAGCCACTGAAAATTAATTAAATAAGTTTATCTTATTGTTACTCAACGGCAACATTGTATCAAATTCAAAATAAAAGAATTCGATGACTCATTACATCATGAATCAGAGTAACAACATAAAATAGGGTTAGAGCATTATTTCTTAAGTAGTTTCTAAAATTAGTCATGCAGTTAATGATAAAGTTAGCTTTGTAAATCCCAAGTCATGCAGTTAGTTTGCCTTGATGAAGCATTACAATGAATTACTCTTGGACTTATGTTAGGTGATGCCATGATACTTGTACACGGCAGCACTGTGCCATAGTTGGCACTAAACTCGCGGGTGATTAGTGGCACTAATCGAAGTACATGATAATTACCCATGCTTGTGGCCGCATGGTTTTGGGAGTCAGGGACTCTTGGATTATTAAAGTACAATGAAATAATAAGGAAAATAAATGACAAGTGCAAGAGTAAGTAATGACTGTTAAGAAAAAATTATGATCAATATGCCAGGATTGTATTCCTTAGCCTATAAAAAATGGCTAGGTTCGTTCTTTAGCCCAAAGGGCATCAGTTTACACCGGTAGGGGCTGGTGGACGTGGTGAAGGTAGTCAGACTCCTTTAGCAGGAACATCTGCCAATATCTATGGCAATGGCACTGTGCCAGGTGTGGCTTTCATGTGGTAAGGGCCTTACCTATCATTGCTAATACTAGCTGTCACAGTTCCTTTAGTTCTTCAGCCAACGTAGATATGGTAGTCCTTACTCAGGGACTGGTCTCCTGTGGACAGGAAAAGAGAGGAAGAGGTTTTAGTAGGCGTGAGAGGCTCGCAGCAGGTTATGGTGACCAGCTCAGGCATGGGCTGCGAGCCCACGCCTTGGGATGAGCTTCTGCTATGGTCAGGGGAATCTGTCTCTCTTACCAACAGTGGTAGCGGAGCCAAGCCGGGAGAAGAGGGGATCCGCACTGGGATCTCGTGAGTGGAGATCTATGAGAGGTGCTCTGGCACTGGCACTAAGGCGGGACCAAGCACTGGGATTGAAATTGGAGTTGGCCCACCGTTCACCTGGGTCTGCTCAGTGCACACACGTGTCACTGGCAGAGAATGCGAATCAAGTTTGGGATCTCTGGCATGGAGGTGTATGGGGTACCTTGGGACTGGCACTAGGGTAGGGCCTGGCACCGGAACGAGGTTTGGAATTGGCTCGACATTCAGGAAGAATGGAGCATGGCACTGCTCAGGGTGCTCAAGTGGCACTGGCAGTGGGTTTAAGGCAGATTTATGAGGCTTTGTTATGCCTGCTTTGAGGGGTTAGAACCCCTGGAAGCTCTTCATTGGGTGAGTCGGTAGAGCTGCAGACTGTCACTCGATGGGCCGGAGTTCAATTCCCCAGCTGGCTGATGAAGAGTTAGAGGAATTTATTTCTGGTGATAGAAATTCATTTCTCGCTATAATGTGGTTCGGATTTCACAATAAGCTGTAGGTCCCGTTGCTAAGTAACCAATTGGTTCATAGGCACGTAAAATAAGTCTAATCCTTCGGGCCAGTCCTAGGAGAGCTGTTAATCAGCTGGATTGTCTCAAATTATGAGGTCATAGCCTCCAGGAAGGTGAATTACTATTGGGAGAGTGCAGAGTTTAGATTTATGAGGTCTGGTGACCTGCAATTTAACGGTGGGGAGTATCAACTTCATAAGATTGATACTCTTAATTGTAAGAAGTTGATGTCTGTTAATGGTGACCACATAGGGGACCTTGTCTTCCCATATGAGGCAGTTTTGCGTGCCAGCGTCATCGAGTGCTGTGACTTGGCGTGCTGGGTAACTACCTCTGGGAGGTGCCACAGATATGGGACCCTTGGCTGGAGGGCCTGAGGTTTTAGGATTCATAACCGCCAGGGCAAAGGTGGATGTAGCTGTTTTAGTAGGATATATTGCCCATAAGGCAGTGTGCCCATAAACCTTACAGGCGGCGCAATAATTTTTGCTATGATCTTCCTTGGCACTGCCCCGGTGGAGGGAGCAGGTCTGTTCACTCTAAGAGTCAGATATGGCCCGTTTGGGCATGGTCCCATTTGGGGACTCAGAGGGAGTTTCTGGCTGATTCTCTGCTTTCAGGCAGCACTATTCAGTGGAGTGTCCTATCTTCTTACAGTGGCCACACACAGACTTCTTTGGTGGGTGCCCATTCTTAGATGGAGGTTGATTGCAGGTGTGAGCAGGGGGGACAGATCTTATTCCGTAAAGAGCTGTTGTGAGGATGGTATGTGTTCCAGCCTTCCGCCAAGCAACAGCACTCGGTGAGCGTCTTGGGGGCTTGCATACAAAGGTAGGTGGTGAGGGCAGGAGGGGCTTAGTATAGGAAGTCTTTCATTTGGAAGCGATTGAGGATTCCAGCCATTGCTGAAAAGCCCTGGTTTTGTGGTACTCCCATTTGGACCAGGTTTGACCCGCCTCCTTTGGCTGGCCTTGCCAACGTTGTTGCCAGCGTTTGGGGGTGATTTCATAGGCCTTCATGATGGCCTGTCAAACCCCTGCGAGGTCTCCCTGCTTGGCTGGGGTGAGGGAACAGAAAGGGACAGCACCCTTTCCGCCTGGGTGCTTTCCCAGGATTAGTGCACTTCAGTGGGAGGGGGAGTATAGGTTGAGAAGACCACCTTGATGTGGTTGAGCCAGGCCTTGGGTTCGTTTTCATTCCATTGTTGGATCAGAATGTTTATGCTGCTGAGAGTGGGCTGGGGAGAGGGTGAAGCTGGGTTCACGGCTCTGTTGGGTGAGGGCAAGCTCATGGTCTCTTTCTTTTTCCCTCTACTGTCTTTCTTTTTCCTCCCTGGCTTCTCTTGCTTGTCTTTCTTTTTTCTTGTCCTCCCTTTCCTTCTCCTTTTTTGCTCTCTCTTTTTCCCTTACCTTTTTCTTTCTTTTCCTGGGTTTCTCTCTCCTCCTTTGCTGTGGCTACCATTTCTTAGACCCACTTCGCCAAAGCTGCCCCCGTGATTTCGATTTAAGTTTGTTCCGTAGAACTTAGGTTTTGTTCATGATGAACAATTTAAATTTTGTTCTGTAGAACTCAAGGTTTGTTTGTGATGAACAATTTAAATTTGTTCTGTAGAATGTAGGATTTGTTTGTGATGACCAATTTAAATTTGCTCTGGAGAACTTAGGTTATGTTCGGGATGAATGATTCAGGATGTTCTGGAGAACTTAAGTTTTGTTGGGTAACAAATAATTTAGTAAAATGGGTAACATAGCCTTCGGAAAGAAATTGGTTTGATGAGAAACGCTTGGGGAACTGACACAGAGAATGGGTGGCTTATGCAGAAATTGATTACATGAGACTGCCCTCTAGATAACCAAGAAGCGCATAGCTCCTGAGGATACACAAATGCGTGAATGAAACAATTTATCTGGCTTCTCGGCAAAGGATAAATGCATAAAATGTGATAAGGAAAAATGTGCTTATTTCGAAGCACGCAAGATTAAATGCGGCAGAATATGACAGGTACACTTAAATTACCATGCACAAGCCAGTTATATTTGACTAGATCACATGCACAAAAGAAATTTTTACTCTAGGTTGGCCTGAGTAGCACGTGATTACGAGGTTTGTGTGTTTACTCTGCTGTACGGAGTCACGTAAGATTGGGTTTGTTATGACGGCCAGTGTTTTGACTGGGGCTCGGCATGTGCGCAAAACCACATAACCATCTTGAGCAAAAAGGTTGCACAGGATTTTATGAAATGGGCGAACAATTGTAGGAATGTTTCTCCCTTCGCCTAACTGCTGGCATTTTGTGGACGAAGAACTTGCTTGGCCTCCTGGACTCACGAACTGGTACGGAAAGGAAATGAACTTAACACATGCCCTTCGTTTGTGCATACTTTAGTAATGATTAAAAGATAGCAATCTTTTTATGTGCAAAATTTCTGGGCTCATGTGGCCCTGAATGAAATGAGGTTCGGGAATGCTAAATTTTCCCAAAGGGCGATTTGGGAACTTTGGAAATTTTAATTTAAAAT
>NC_089798.1:6997696-7037696 GCF_040412425.1 Macrobrachium rosenbergii
GGTTTCTCTTCCTGGTTTTGGCATAGACTGAGAGTCCCATGTAGACTGGGAATGGTGTTTCTCTGTCTTTGGAGTGTCTATGAGTTGTTGCTCCCTCTTTGTATCCGGGGAGTAGCAGTTGAACTGCATGAGCTGTGCAATGGCCTGGTCTGACTTTGATGCTCCAAATCGTAACTGTGACTTGATGTCAGCCCCATGCTCAACCATCCCTACAAACTGGAGCAGGAGAGGAGGCACAGAATTTCGTACACAAGCCTCAGAAAATGTGCCCATCAAACCGTGACTGATGATCAAGTATAGACTTTCTGAGAATATTTGCTGCTTTAGCAATGATAACTGCCTCTGAAAGATCAGATGATTGAGCAAGTGCTTTTCCCACATCCTTTTGAAATGCAAGTAATACATCTCTGCCAGATTTATGAGCCTCAAGTTCTGGAATTTCTGCCAGAAGTTTGTCTTTGAGTCTCGTGGAATTTACACTTGGTGACTCTACACCTAATTGTTCCAGACGTTGTTGGTAGAGGTGGCAAATATCTGCCAGCCGAAATGTGACTGGATCATCTGAACAAAGGTTGTTTTCAACAATGTATGTCATCAGTTCTGACAGAACTAGTGGATACACATCTGATTCTGACTCAGTGCTACCTTGGTCTTTCTCAAGGCTCCTCAGGTAGGAACTTTTTCTGTTGTAGAGGGCACAAAGACAGGCATGGTGATACTTAAACTCCTGTGCAATGACATCCCCACCAGTCAACTTAGCAAGGAGCTTGCCATCACTAAGTATCTCTGCACATTCACGCAATTTCAAGTCAAGGCCTTAGTACTAGCCTGTCTGAGATCAGATGCAGGTGCCACTTTCTCACAGAAAATGCAAACTTCATTGTCATGACTGGTTCAGCGCAGTTTTGCACGACTAGTCTCAGTGTTGCTGGTCTGGTCATTGGATTGTCGCTTTCTTGCACGGTCCAGTTTAGTGTTGTTAAACAACAAGCGACAGTTCACATGGTATTTTGCTGCATTTTTCCTGAGTGGCCTCTATGCCATCACCTTCATCCAGCCTTGCTGGATCCATTATCAGTGGCATTTCATTAATTTCACTGAACATGGTAATGTTCCTTGCCAGCATTGTGTACCCATCATGGTCTAGGACATGATGACTTGGAGGTGATGTCAAGTGCTCACCTCTTTTGTCCTTCTGACAAAGACAACACAAACTCAGTTTGTTTTTCTACTGCTCAATATTGGATTGGCATCACATTCTGCCATGATTTCACTTTTGATTAAGGCCGAGGGGTTATCCTTTTACCACCTTAAACAAAAGCACATTCCTGTATGGGATTCAACTAGGTTCGGTCTCCCTACACCTAGCCCGATCATTCATCCAGTGCCATTTAAGTCCCGTGTGATCTGTACACCATCCGGGTAAGTACATGAACCATCATGTACAGCCCCCATACCCTTGGCTCGGCTCTCCGCGCTGGCACATCCTGTCTATTCAGGTGCGGCTATCTAACTATAGCTGGTCTGGGGCTGTTAGAAAGCATTTGGGACACTAAACTAAACTATACTGCAACTACTAGTCTAAGACTACAGGATTAGTAAAGCTGGATTAGCTGGCACTGAACCCCATGCTGAGTTACACAGCAGTGATGTCACCAGTGTGCCCCTGGTTGTGTGCAGACATACACTCTTTTACATTTATTAATTTTCCTTCAAAATTGATGAGTTATTCGAAAGAGATGGCCTCATTAGGATCTAAAACCACAGAAACCAAGATCCATGCTTAAAACGATAATTGTTGAACGGGCATTATTTCTCATTATAATTATTGTTTCTACCTTTCTTGGCAGCCATATAGCCCCCATATTTTGGGTAAACTGTACTGGGAAGCTACAGAAACATAATATTCACAAGAAATAGTATGGAAGAGCTTTACCATATTGCTAGAAGCAAATACATGCCATTCTAGTGAAAAATTAGCCAAAATCTGTCGATACTGGCCGCCGTCTTGGAATTTGGCCGCCATATTAATTTTTTTGCGTGGCCAGCGCCCTTTTCTGATAGAGGGAACTTTAAAGAGCACTTGTGCAAAATTTCATGCTTGTTTCACTATCTGAACGATTCTTATGAAATATGCAATTATCTGCTGCACTATACCTGTTGCCTGAGAGTTTGAAATGCCGTCTAGATGGGAAACAACATAAATTCAGTGACAATTTATATTTATTACTTATTATTCCCTTTGGTTGTATATTATATTATTGGTTGTATATTTTTGCGAATGAACTACCTATTTTAGGGTCGTTGCTCATTTAGCAGTTAGGCTAGTTCCCCAACTGAAAACATAAACCTCCTCCACCCAATTGTATCTTAGCTAATGTGTCTCCTTTTGCTTTTCCTTGTTATCCTGTCTTCCTTTCTTTGAACTGAAGGTTGGTCTGAAGATGTAATAAAGTTTATCTAAGCTGAAGATGTAAAAAGTTTATATATATATAAATATCGGAATAAAGAAAATATAATTGTCATATATATATATATATATATATATATATATATATATATATATATATATATATATATATATATATATATATAATATTTATATATAATGTATTTATATATATATATATATATATATATATATATATACATATATATATATATATATATATATATATATATATATATATATATATATATATATATATATATATATATATATATGTAATAAAGTTTATATTACGAAACGTCGGAGTAAAGAAAAGAAAATATATATATATAAATAACATATAATATAACATACATTAGGAAACGTCGGAGTAAAGAAAAGGCAAGTGTTATATATATATAAATAGTATATATATAACATTTTATTACATATTTTTTTCTTTATTCCGATAGTTTCATAATATAAATTTTATTACATATATGTATATATATATATATATATATATATATATATATATATATATATATATATATATATATATATATATATATATATATATATATATATATATATATATATATATATATATATATATATATATATATATATATATATATATATATATATATATATATTTTATTTTTTTTTTTTCTTTATTCCGACGTTTTGTAATAAACTTTATTACATCTTCAGCTTAGACCGCCGACCAGCCTTCAGTTCAGACAAAGGAAGACAAAATAACTTAAAGAAAAACAAAAGGAGACATGTTAGCTAAGATACGCTTAGATGGAGGAGGTTTATATTTTCAGTTGGGGAACTAACTGCTTTATGAGCAACGACCCGAAAATAGGTAGTTCATTCGTTAACGGTTTTACAAATCTTTGCATGGTTCCTGATATTCAGTTGCTCATCTTTTATTTATTGACAGATTATATATATTGACATTTATTCATTATAGATGTAATAAAGATTATATATCATTGTATTATATATTATATATATATTTATAATTACACATTATAGATGTACATTATGTATATAGATTATATATCATTGTACATTATTATCATCCATTATATATACATATATATAATATATACATTATAGATGTACAATATGTATATATATACACTATTATATTGTATAATTGTACATTATATATATATATATATATATATATATATATAATACACACAGGGTACAAGTACCTGGTGCCTTGTAGGGTGACACCTGATTAGATAAAGACTGGATCCACAATCGAAAATTGTTCGGTGTGGAGCACTAGAAGCACATTGTTAACAGGTAGGGTTAAAGCGTGGAGTGCTTTGTCTCGTCACCTCAACCCTGGATGCTTGGAGGATTTTATATATATATATATATTGTTGGGTTCGTCCAGTTGTTGGATTGTTTCTTCGAAACAGTATTGTTTCTGGAGTTTGGCTGACCCTTCATGTTGGACTGAGGAGACGAGGTCACGTTTGTGCTATTGTTTTCCTGCAAGTCAGACTGGCTTTTAAAGGCATTGCAACCAGTTCTCAGCAGCGTTTGGTTGAGGATGTAGCAACATTTGGTTTCAAAGTATCACCTTGGAGTCGGAGAGGGTCTTCAAGCGGCATGTGTTGGTTGCTGGCTTAATTGCTGAGGAGGATGGCTGGGTAAGTTCCGAAGGGCAAGGGATGACTAAACCATAGTTGCCTGTGTGCAAGAATGAATTTTTCGTTGGCAGCCTTATTGCTGTCGCACTGTCTTGATCAAGGTCATCTGGTGATGGAGGATCGGCGATAGCTTGACAATGTGTGGTGACAGTCCTTGTGGATCTTTCGCTGTTACTGCTACGAAAGGCGGATTATTATTTGAGTTGGGCTCTTATGAGTTGTGGTATGCTAACAGTTCTTTTTATTATTATTGAAGGGTTTGAGTAGTATGTCTTTGTGTTGAGAGAGATGGCTCTAGTGATTTATGGTGTATTATTATGTTGAAGGGTACAAGTAAGTCATTATGTTGAGTGAGTATGGCTCCTATTATTATTGTTTAGGTGTTACTGCTGTCATTATTATTACTATTGCCCTGTTATGGTTATTGCTTTATTGTATTGTCGTATTGTTGACTGCTTTTGTTATGTTAATTATGGTTATTTCACTGTGGCTTACTTATTATATTAAAGGTATTACCATTACGAGTATTGAGGTTATTTTGCATATGACATTGATTTTGGTAATCATGTTTTAATTATACTTTGAAGGTATTTTGCATATCGAAGTAAATATGGTAATGTACATTGTTTTGTGAAGTCACTCTTCATTTCAGAACCTGGTCTTGAGTTGTAAATATGTAGACTAGATTAGGTTTAAGGCTACTTTGAGTATTTTCTTTTACACCTCCTTTGATTGTTGCGGACCGCCAGTCCATTCCAGTCTCAATATAATGTGTGGTTTAAGAACCTGGTAGTCACATTGAAAAGTGACCATGACTATATATATATATATATATATATATATATATATATATATATATATATATATATATATATATATATATATATATTATAATTTATATATTTATGTGAGTACAGTTAGGGTTTGAATATCAGTGGCGCTACCGTTTGTTTGGTAACTTGACAAATTTCATTGCTATTTTCGCAGTTGCACGTTTCTTATTTCAGGTGATTATTTTTCTTAATAATTAAAAATGTTAAATATAGGTAGAATTTTTGGAGTATCTTCCAAACATCACGCCTGTGTACCGTATCAGCCAGACTCTACTGTGCAAATTTCACTTTTGGTTGTTTAACAAATATATAATAACCCCCCAACCTACATAGATGTTTTTACTGAAAAAAAAAACTTAAAATTTTTATTCAGCCAAAATAGTTTGTCCTTGCTTCATGATCTGTATAGCTTTTATCATCGACATATTTCTCTCTCTCTCTCTCTCTCTCTCTCTCTCTCTCTCTCTCTCTCTCTCTCTCTCTCTCTCTCTCTCTCTCTCAGCATACGTCTTACTATTCGGCATTTAAAGGATGAATATCTTTATCTGTTTTGGGGTGAATTCCCCCGAGTTGAAAGTAATTTAGCCACGTGTTTTATTTGACGAATTGACTCGATGTTTTGTGCATTGAGTATATGATGGTTTAGTGCTGAAAGCGGTGTTTGTTCGTGCTGGTGGTGGTTCATATTGTTTAGTAACCTTTAGACTTATCTATGATACCATTGGATTATTATATGAAGATGTAACGGAGTTCCAGCTTAGGAAACTTGTTGATGGTTCATACAAAGGTTAAGTTAATGGAGATGGTGGTAATTGTAGCTATGATTGTTAAGGCTATAATACTAGTGTTTTAATTTGGGCTTGAAGGTTATAATACTAGTGTTTTAATTTGGGCTTTAATATATTTTTATTTTATTTTTGTGTTTATTAAGGAAAAAAAATGACATCTTTGTAAGCTTATGAAGGTTATATTTTTATATTTTCATATTACTCAGCTTTTTCGCATGCCGTCGTTTTTTGTGTTATTACCGAAAAAGACATCTCAGAAAGATTAACAAGGATCTACAGCTTACATGTGTACGTTGACTTATCGCCATCAGTGATTATGAATGGACGGCAATGTAAATGTTGGAAGGTGGTGAGAAAACGAGTGAGAATAGGTAAAATCCTTTACGCTGCTAGACCATTGTAATCTGAAATGTATTTATAATAGCATCTTTTCCTTGTTTTGGTTATTTCTTGTCATTTTTGTGCGTATCCTTTTGAATTTTTTGTTTGATTTTTTTTTTTTAATAGCCAGAAATGATAGCCCATATACTTGTTTGATTTTCCAGGTTTGAGTTCAGTCATAGCGGAGTTATCCAGGAACTACGAAGCTTAGATTTTTCACCAGTATTGTGAGAAAGTTGAACCTGAAATGTGGTCGTGGATAACAAGGGCTGCTCTTTTCATGGCTTTAATTTTTGTGGTCGTGTGTCCAAGGCTATCTTCAAAGCTAACTCCAAACTGTAAACTCGAAGGTGTCTGGAAGGATGCTCATAACACTGATTACTTGGTTGCAGAATTTGTGCCAAAACAGAACACTACAAAACTTTATTCTGAAATCTACATCACTTATTATGTTTATAATGGCCGTTTCAGAGGCCATGGAATTTATAACGGCACGAACACCGGAGCCTATATCACCTTAGCTAGACCTGGCTTAGGCAAGAACCGGAATGGATTTATGATCTGTCATGATGGGAGACTTTTTATTGAAGGCTTTCATCCTTATGAACCTCAGGCACGGAGAGTTTTCGACAAGTCTGCATCTCCCTCTAAGACAGGTCAAGGAAGAGCTTTGAATGGTACCAGAGCCGAAACTGAAAGTAGAAGGAACACCTCGAAAGCAGTGCGGAATGGAACGCAGCCTGCAGCAAAAGATCGGCCAACAACAGCTGTCTTTAATTTGCAGACTTTTAATGTTACCTGTAACTGCACAAATCAGAATTTTGATGGTGTCTGTAATTGCATTATTAATTAAAACGTAGTTTCATTCAAACTGAGGAGGATCCAAATTTGTAACATCTTGGAGGAGATATCATGGTTGAGATACGTGTTTTTAATCTAGCATGTGATTGAGGTTGATGTGAATTTTTTTTATCAAAAATGTTATTTTCTGACAAGGAAAGAAAGTTAATGAATGCCTGTTGATGTATCAGTACTCAAATTCAACTCTGTTAAATAGCATGTGGACTAAAGTTTTTGTTTTCAAAATGTTATTTTAGCTATATGTGATGAGTATGATTCTAGAACGTCTAATTTCATGAATGGTATGGCAACCAGATTGTTGATATGTATTTTTGTTGAATGAAGATTATTTTATCATTTACTATGGTTATTTTTATGAAAACTATGACTTTTTTTCTGAAAAGGAAATAACCCCATGTAGGCATAATTGAAGTTAATGTAATGCTGTAACCTACCTAGAGAAATAAAATCAGTTCTGTGAGTGTGTATTATTTTCAAGTACATGTTTAATGCTCCACTTTTTAGGCTGGACCAAGAATAGGATGAAATTGTGTGACATTTTTTCTTCTTCGGAGAGAGAGTGGGAGAATACTGATATCCAAGTTCAGCCATCTCCTAGTTCCGGTATAGCCCTCTAAGGGCATGTCGGTGAGCAAGTCAAATTCATCATTTGAGAATTTTGCCCTTGCTTAATTTTCTGACTCTGGTTTTATAATGCTAATCTTCCAAAATGTAAGATTTGCATGACTCACTATTTGGCGGAAGGGAGGTTTAGGCTGGACTTGATTAATTTTTTGTTATTTCTTAAGAGTATGGCTTAAGTTGCTAAAGTAGATGTACGTATCTTCTTATCATTAATGATATTAGTAACGTAACTGCGCCGAGTAAAGTAAAAGATAAATTAATTGACTGAATGCCATAAGCAACTGTGGGGTTTTCTTCAAATTCCACCTTTAAATCCTTGTATTTCTCATTTATTTACTGCATCTCTTGATCTTCCTATCCACCCACTCCAACTCCTCCTTTTCACTGTCTTGAGAGCTGAGTGGCCTAAAGTGCCGAACAGCCTGATTTTCATAAAAATGAACTCGAATCAAATTCGCATATTGCTTATATGTAAACTTCTACACCACAGAAGGTCTTGCCATTATTTAGAAAAGAATTGTGTGGTAATGAAATCTACCTGGCATATTCTGTCAGTGTTCTCTCCTTCCCCTATGCATCAGAAAAACAAGATACACCATCCTCTGTTATCATAATGGGTAACTAATGTTAACATTTCAGCAGCTGCTTTGTTCAAATGATTATGTTAAAAGAGAGACTAACTGTTTTAAGCTGCTATCATAGAAAGTCACTCTGAAATCAAACTGTTGTTTTTTCAAAGGAGGGCCCAGGATGCCTGGTGGTTTATCAAGAGGATGTCCTTATTTATATCTTTTTCTGTACCGTCTAAGATTTTTATTTCAAAATAATCAAACCAGCGAGCCCAGAAGTTATTTTGACTCTTGATGTCTTCGTCACCGTATTGATTATTTTATATTCTGATATTTTGTAATCTCTTGCACGGATTATAATTACCATTTTTCATTTGTATTTACTTTATTGTAATCAATATTTAGTTTTCCAGTATGACGTAAAGGGATCCGGTCGTGTGAACCGGAAGTAAATCTCAGTTCCCCTCCGACCAAAAGTGGGCGGAGTCTGTCATCCTCTCTGACCAGCTCGCAACCTGTCATTGCCAGGTTCGTGGCTTCCGTTTCAGTTCATGTGGCCCGAAGCCTCCACGCCTATGTCGTGATCTCAAGATGCACTTCAGTTTCAACCAGACGCTGAAAGGGTAACATGGCAGCTACGTCGGTAAATGAGTTCTTGGAGTAGTTTATTGAACGTCGTAGGAAAGCGAAATGAGGCTTATGATAAATTAGTTGGAAAATTACAGGAGAAGGATGCAATTTATTTATATAATATATATATATATATATATATATATATATATATATATTTATATATATATATATATATATATATATATATATATATATATATATATATATATATATATATATATATATATATATATATATATATATATATATATATATATATATATATATATATATATATATATATATATCGGATGTTTCGAAATTAGAGCCCCCTCCACAGAACATATGGAAAGTGATGAAGTTTTCTGCTATAGCCTATCTCCAAGTACATTAGTTTAAGTTTCTGTTAAGCTGTTTTTCATTTTACATTTCTTGTATTTTCAGACTGAGTGACGGAGTTAGACACAGCATGGCTAACGACTCGGAGGAAATCAGATGGATTGACTGAATCCGGGCCATAACCTTCAGAGAGGCCAGGGATGCTGGCACATCCTTCATTTCACGTTCCTGAAGTCCTTTCTCAGGAGTCAAAAGACATCATAGCTGAGGCAGCGGGTAGACCAAGAAAGTCTTTACGTAAATTGGCGCTTGAACTAGAAACAAAAAGGGGAAAGAAGTGAAGTTATAGTGCTGTATATCATGAGTTGAAAAAATCTGGTATCAAGCCATTTCATGTTATCAGCAAGCCCAACATCACTCAGCAACAGAGAGAAGACCATGCATGGTTTTGTGGTTCATTTCTTAAAGATTGGGATGAAGCTGACTTTCTCCATGTTGCCGCATCAGATGAATTCTTCATTTACACAGTCAGGAAGCCAAATCATAAAAATGACATAATTTGGGCTGCAAAGTTGGATGATATCAGCGATGACGTGCGCTATCGCCAAGTTGTGACATTTCCTGAATGTTTGGGAATTTTTCTCTGTTTCACAGCCAAATGGTTAATGTGGATCATCAAAGAAAAAGGAGTCATGGAATAGCGAATACTTCAGAGAAACTGCGCTTAATGGTGGAGTATTTCCTTTCCTCAAAGATCCTGAAAATGTGTTATCTGTTGAAGAAGTCACATTTTTGCATGATAAGGCACCGTGTTTCAAAACTCTTCAGACACTGGAGCTGCTTCAAAACAGTGGTATCGATTTCTTCTCATCAAGTGAATTTCCAGGTAGCGTCCCTGGCCTTAATGTGTGTGAAAACATTGGTAGTATCTTAAAAGGATCGTGTTGAAGCACGCACAGTGAACTATGATGGTATACCAAGTCTCGACAACCTGTGAAGAGAGGTGACTGAAGTGCTCAGGGAAATGGAGTTTGAGTCTCAGCTTTTTTGCGATTTGCTGAAATCATACCCCTCAAGAATGCAGGCTGTGGTACAGGCAGATGGAGGCCACACAGAATATTAAATACTCAGAGAGAAACTTAAATAAATACCTGTTTTGAATTACTTTCGTTTTTGTCCATATCAATTTTAGTTTATGCTGGGGGGGGGGGGGGCCTCAAAATTCGAAACACCCTGCTCATGGTTGGAGAAGAGAAGTGAATGTTCTCATGCTTATTTATTTAATGAATTGAAACTTTACCCTGGTGACTGGTTTAATTACCGGAGAATGGTCGAGCAGACCGACATGGAATAATTATGTATGGTCTCCCCTCTTATAGGAATAAAAAACACATATGTGTGAGAAACCAGTATCGCTGTATGAGAGGTTGCTGGCCACACTTCTCTTCAGTGCCACTAGTCGTTCCTTGGGGCATATAATCCCATTGACATGTAAAGCAATTATTCAAGTTAAGCAACACGAGTTCACAGAAGATAAAAAGTAACTATGTTGCATACACAGCATCCTGCATAACCTAGTGGTATATAGTCTAGTGTACAGTAGGTGTATGATCCGTTAAAGCAGAATAGGCCCTTTGTCCTACTTTTCTTTTAGCCAAGTAAGAGTAAAATTTTCACTATTTTGTACACAAATTTTTTTTATTTATACAAGGAAAATTGAAGTATTATTATCATAAACTTTTATGTATGGAAAATAACAATGTAATATAAACAATAATCTAATACATACATACATACATACACATATATATATATGTATGTATGTAAGTATGAATTAGTGCTATTGTTTAAATTACATTATTTTCTGTACATAAAATAAAAGCAATGATATTTTCAATATTTAAATTTTCCTTGTATAAATAAAAAATTGTGTGTGCAAAAAAGTTGAAAATTTTATTCTTAGTTGGCTACAGAAACGTAGGATTAAGGGCCTATTCTGCTTTAACGGATCATAGACCTACTGTACACTAGACTATATACCACTAGACTATGCAGGATGCTGTGTATGCAACATAGTTACTTTGTACCTTTTGTGAACTCATGTTGCATAACTTGAATAATTGCTTTACATGTCTCTGGGATTATATGCCCCAAGGAACGACTAGTGGCACCGAAGCGAAGTGTGACCAGCAACTAATCGCACAGTGATATTGGTTGGCTCATACAAGTGTGTTTTTTATTTCTATAATAGGGGTGACCACATATAATACTTTCATGTCGGTCTGCTTGTCCATTCTCTGGTAATTAAACCAGTCACCAGGGTAAAGTTTCAATTCATTAAATAAACAAGAGTGAGATCATTCATTTACCTTCTTCAACCAAAGTTTAATCTAGGTTCTCCGTTTTCTCTGGGGTTTTCCAATTTCTGCAGCAAGAGCGCAGTCCATAGCGTCATAACTGAGCAGAGCGGACATGATTTCCCTAGACCAGGTTTCCACAAACTGAAGTGAATCCGAGCGTTTATGGGCAACGCTGATACCGGAGTAGAATGGAACCTGATCCAACGGTCGTAACATCTATGGGGCCCTTAAGGGTTCGTCCACTGTACACTGAAACGTCATTAACATGCAGGAAACTTACCACTTACGTTTCACAAATGGTTTGAAATTATGTTGGCGACTAATATTGGAGAACGAATCTTTGCCCAACTTCGGATTATCTTGTGAAGTCACTGACTTGTATATAATCTGTATTGTGATGTGTAGTATGAGTTACCGACGTGTTTATGACACGTGTTCCTGTAGTGTAGATGCACCCTAACTTTGTTACTTTTATTCTTTTACTTGCTGAACATGCTGAACAAAATAATGTAGCATTAGGAATGCATTCCAGACCTCGACCTTGATGTGTATGTACAATAATGGACTATATCATAATATCAGCTGCTTGTTTATTATGTACAGAAACTTTCCTAAATGAGGCACTCATCCAAACACGTCACCTCTAGGGGTGAATGACATTTTTAGGGCAAGGTGGATAGCTGTGTATATTAATTAGAAATGAGCACCATGCTTCTTGTAAGACCTAGTAAGAATGTAGATGAACTGTGAGAGCCAAATTATAATGGGATAGGCTACTTTTGTTTGCATTATACCGCTGTCTGATGTTTGATAATACTATTTTGACTGCGTTCCTGTCATCATGGCTAAGATACAAGAAGTTGAGTTGGTGTCCTCTTTTGATTTTATTGGCAATTTCATTGTTCACTATATTTTTTCTCTTGTTGATTTCCATAGCCTAAGAGGTTTTGACTTTACTTAGGAATTCGATTGTTAGCATATTATAAATTAGGTTACTTACAAGTATGGTAATTGCATGGATTTTGCATTCACTATATTTTCCAAGGGTCACAGCAGTTATAGTTGATCCTCCAATGCTGTTCCTGGTGTGCTACCCTTGTGAACTAGTGATAGATGTTTAAGGAATTCAAACCTGTTGTTTGTTGAAATTTTAATTTTGTCTACATAAGAAATAAGTAATTTCATGCCTGGGTTGATGAATTATCAAATTAAAAACAAAGCTGGATTCAGGAATATATCTAATTTGACATGGAATAATTTTTCCCTTGTAAGAGGTGTTGCTCAGAGAGTTAATAATTCATCTGGAAATGAGACTGTATTACTGTAAAGAAAGCCATTTTTGGTACAACGCAGGATCGTAAATTATGGCCGACTTTCAAGTGTGCTCTGTTTGTTTTAGACCCTAGGTTACCTCCCTTGCTTTAAGTAGATAGCTATGCCAGTCACTGTTCAAAGAAAAACGCAACCCTTTTGACTGATTTATTTGAGTTAAGGAACAAGAAACTCAATATGCACCTTTCTTGTTTCCCTGAAACTTGGCTTAAGTTTTTGGCACCTTGAAATTAAAAATGTTTACTTGTGCGAGATTTAGTTGTCTGTTAGTTTTGGAAAATTAGGTAGAAGGGGTTCTTGTTGTGAACGTGGATATTGTAGGGTTGTTAATATTAGTGCCAACAAGTTTCCATATCCATAACTCTCATACCCTTAGAGTGATGTCTGGATTTCACAAGGTCCTGGGTATTTGTGGTGCATTTCTTTCAATTTCCAGTGTTGTAGGAAATCAAAGATTCAAGTCATGAAGTTCATGTGATTAATCTTAAATTTACTTCAAATTTTGACCTTGTTAATCACGAGGACCTTGTTTTCAAACTAAAATGGAAGTTGATGGACAATTTCTTATTAATTTTTTTTTTATTTCAGCTAATAGATTGCAAAGATTAGTTAATGACAGGAGGTCTAGTGACTAGAGGGTTGTAATCTTTAGTTTTCCACAAGGTTGTCTTCTTTGTCTAGTGCTTATATATTATGTACACTTGATGTGTGGTTTGGCTTTGTAAATGAAATCATTGAAAATAGAGAAGATGCTTCTCTATTTCCATTGATTTCATCTCGTAAGTATAGAGTTGTGGTTGCTGAATCTCTTGACAGAATTAGCTAAAATAAGGGCATGGAACACATTATAGATGAAGTTAAACCCTAAAAGAATTCAAAGTATGATTATTAGTAGGTGTAGAATATTGGATTCCTCTACCCCTACCCACGAAGATCTATTTATAGTGTTCCTTTAACTACATGCAACTCGTTTGAAAGTCTAGGTGTCATTCTTTGTTACAAATTCACTTTTGAGAAAAAAAAATCGGATATACAGTATAATATATACCTTATATATATATATATATATATATATATATATATATATATATATATATATATATATATATAAAATATATTTAATATATTTTATATATTTTTATATAGTGATAAAAATATTTCAAGGGTTTTTTTTTTCATTGATTTTTTTTTTTTTTTTTTTTACAATTCGATAATGTTTTTTCCGTGTTTGATCTTCAGTAACTGTCTTGCATCTTGAGTTCTTGCTGAAAAAGTTGTTTATTAATTTTTTGTCCAATATATTGCACTAATATTGCACCAAAGTTCCGCATAAAGTTCAGCATAATTTCTAATATCCTTTGCGTTCACATTCCTGGACTACACCATCCATTACTTAGTACTAGATATGTAGTTAATTCTAACAGAAGCGTTTTCTTCTGTGTAAGGTTTAAGACACACAGAATTATAAGAATTTTATTATTTCGTTGACCAAATTGTGGTAAGTTCTTAGTCATGTAGTTGAATAACTAGAACCGATAAAATTAACTTTGTACAAATACATTTCTTGTTGAGCAGGTTCACATGAGTTTAACTTCACTGTACCTTGTTTGTTTCAATTCATTTTTCATTTTTAATTTGTTTTTGCTTATGTAATTCTTTTTCACACTGGACTGCTTTCCCTTTTAGGCCTTTTGCTTGTAACATTCTGCTTTTCCAACTGGGGATACAGCTTATATCATTATGGTAGTAATCTTGTAAAGCTTCGATTTCACCGCGAGTCTATTGCACCCATCTCGATTTGTCAGTTAGGATTAATATTAAGTTATGCTTAGGTTAAAAACAATTAAATGCATATTACTTGAATTTAGTTCTTGCTTTTGTTGGGAGTAGTGATGCTCATCTTTGGCTCTTTATTATGCAATTTCATTTTTAATGCTTTTTAATTCTTACCATCGGCCGTCGTTGTTTATCGATTGATCTTTAACTCTACACTCGATTATTGGTACAAATCGTATTCACGATCTTATTTGTTCTTTGAGCTTAGCACATGAAATTATCAAATGGTTGGAGAGAGCTCTATTTCTGCATGTGTATTTGGGATTCCTAATTATAAGAAAATGCATGACTTGTTACAGTATATATATATATATATATATATATATATATATATATATATATATATATATATATATATATATATATATACATATATATATACATACACATACATACATACATACATACATGCCTTATCCCTCTTAATCATGGATGGGACTGAGAGGTATTTTAATGAATATCTAGTAGTTTTATTTTATTTTTGAGTTCTTGTGTACTTATATTTTGGTGATGCTGAATATATGGTTGACGTTCACTGAATATAACAGAACTAGTCGTAAAATAACATGATAAGGCACAATGCATTTGGTCGAGCAGTAACCCGAAGTCCCCAGTCCTCACGAAAGGAAAGGTTGCACATTGAGGGCGACGAGTAGGAAAGGAGAAGGACGAACAGAGGGATAGGAAGCGCCTCGGGGGAAGAGCGACACCCAGTAACAACAAAATTTTAATTCCACCAACTTGTGTAATTTCGCCGCCGGACCTCTCCAGCGCGATTTGAAATTCACTGGCTTTTGGGGAAACTTCGTAAAGAGAAATTTGGAATATCGATTTCATGCTGCTGCTCCCGTCGACTCGTCCCCCAAGTTGAATGTGTTCCCTCGATGAAAAAGGGGAAAAAATTTTAATAGGATCCCTAATCGCGTAAGGGAGTAATTTTGAAATGTGTAACTGGGTTGTAATTGGTCGAATCAGTTTGCCTTACTTTGTTAACTTCGATGTGATTAATTTCTCATTCAAAATAGATACCATGTCATAAAAATTGTTTTATTAAGATTTGTTGCAATCGAAAATATAGAAAACTGTTTCAGGTGGCAGAAGAAAATCAAAAGCCTGAATCAAAATATTTGCATTTGGGTAGTTTTGTTTTTATGTGAAAAAAAGGCTATGACTTTCCTTAGGGGTCTTTATATGTATATATAATATAATATATAATATATATACAGTATGTGTGTATATAGTGTGTGTATGCATGTGCATATGCATATGTATAAAGTGCAATGGAAGTCCTGTTTTTCTGTTCCAGATGGCACAATAAATCTCAAAATCTTCATAATAGTGTAAAAATATAGTTTTGCTTGTTTTCCTGACGTGAACATTGCTGTCTTAAGGTGATATATATATATATATATATATATATATATATATATTATATATATATATTATATATTTATATATATATATATATATATATTATATATATATTATATATATATTATATATATATTATATATATATATATATATATATATATATATATATATATATACATACATACATACATACATACATACATACATACATACATACATACATACATACATACATACATACACACACCGGTGCATCTACTACAGCTATAATACGAATCTTAGGTTTTTTGGGTTCAGTTGATAGTAGACATACACTACGCTATCAAGAGTGATACGTAGTGTATATCTACTACTCTTGATAGCATAGTAGACATACACTACGCTATGAAGAGTGATAGTGTAGTGTAGTAGACATACACTACGCTATCACTTGACAGCGTAGTGTGTGTCTACTACGCTATCAAGAGTAGTAGACATACACTACGCTATCACGTGATAGCGTAGTGTATGTCTACTACTCTTGATGGCGTAGTAGACATACACTACGCTATCAAGAGTGATGTTACTTAATTTCAACTGTGTTGCACATTTACCAGTCGAATCTAAGTTTCGAAATCAACCCATCTCCATCATTTATATATATATATATATATATATATATATATATATATATATATATATATATATATATATATATATATATATATATATATATATTATGTATATATATATATGAATATGTATATATATGTATAATAGCTTTTATTTTCAGTTTTATCAAGATTGCTAGTTCATGCTCAATTTCCTCCCCATTGTGGGGTCCTTACTTGAAACTCGAATGCTACGTACAGTCAGGCTAAGTATTGCACCACTTCACGAAATTTATCGTTCTGATCCAATTTCTTTTTATTCCAGATATTAATTAGTTTGAGAAAATTTTGTTGTATCAAAAGTAAATTGATTTAAACAACTGAAAAATAAATCCAAGAAAATTGTTTGTATTTTGCAGGTTTTCAAGTATTTTTTCGAAGTCTTTATGAAATATTTCATTATATATGTGTAGATATGAACAGTCTTGCCAACCTGTTATCAGATTATCATCTGTTTTAAGATCTTAACGTGAAAAGGAAGAACAGTTATTTTTAATGTTATCAGATTGTCATCGGTTTAAAGAGCTTTCTGTTAAAAGAAAGATCGGTGTTTTAGGTTAACAAATAAAACATGTTTATCAGAAATGTTTTAGAAATTATAACTAACGTACTGGAACTAAAATATAGCTCCCTTGACTTATATTATTGGCGGTTAAATGTATTGAAGTTTGAGGTTAGGTTGGCATCCTTGCAGTGCCGTATGTTGGGTTGGCTATTTACATTAGATATACGAAAAGTTATAAATCTTACATATTACCAATTTGGTTTTTAATTTCATAAAAAAGGAGAATTGAAATAGAGTATTTTTTCCTTATATGAGGTATTCAAATATGTCAAATAAGGAAACAGGCAATTTTGTTTCTAAAACTGAATGGTTTCATGGTTTAATTGGTGTCACCTAGGATTAGAGGGACTGGTAATGACATATGGGGTCCTAGTGAAGTCAGTGCGTTTACGGTTGAATGTAGCTATCGGTACTTTTGAGGTTTATACTAAATATCAGGATGCAGATGGCATTCATGAACTGAACTTGTCTAGACCAGTGTTGTTAGAGTAACTGCTTTTGTTGAATATGTGGAATAAACATAATTTACTGTTGTTGTTATTGAATTATATTCGAAAGGATCTATTGACTTATCACTTAATGTCTTTGTTGTTCTTTAATTATATTCAAAAAGTTTTACTGAAGTTTTATTTAATTTTTATTATATGAAATGTAAAATGAAACGTTTCAGTTCGACTTAATTATTATCTACCAAGCCATTATTGATGATATGGACATGCTTTATTTGTTTTGTGTTTCTGTTTCACCTCACCGCGAAAAGTATAGACATTTCTCTCTGAGTCAGTAATTTAGTCGTCAAGCATACGGTCTTAGAATTCAGGTTAATTGGACAGTTCTGGGAGGCCATTCAACACTGTTATGATCCATTATATATTTGCAATAAACCAGTAAAAGAATATTTTACTGGTGATTATGGAAACCTAAAAAATGACAATGCATATAGCAAACTCCACCCTTCACATATCAGGCAAGGATCAGTAGGGCTAGCAAACATTAATAGGTTGATTATGATAAGCAAACAAAACGTTATAAATGGTTTTTTAACATAGTATACCGAAAACTTTACCAATTTTGAGTGCCAGAATAAAAACCATCTCCAGACTGAAAAAAATGCTGTTATGGACGTCAATATTCCGTCATTTGGTTCTTCATGTGGATGTTAAGGCTGCTTTTTGTGGATACAAGCATATCCAAAAAGTGTGAAGAAATGGAGAAGTCAAGAGGGCATTATGTTTATTACAATTACGTAATAAGGGAAGTCATAATTATTGGAAAAAAAAAGACAGCATTGTTTTTTCCTTCGTTTCCATTTTTGAGGTTACTCATTTCTTACCTTTGCTTTTTTAGGTATTAATTATTATTGGATATTCATTATGTATTTTGTTCACATATGTCCATTTTATTGTGTGGAACCTTACAGGACATATATTTACCGGGCATTTGGCCTGTTTTATAAGAATTAATGCTTGTTGTATGTAATAAAGAAAGAGCAATGATTTGTAAATTTAGTTTTATTTGGTGTCATTGAAAAAGCTCGTAAGTATTCTGGAAGCGTTTATTACAGAATAAAACCAGTGCCATAAACACTTAAGAGCAGTGACAATAAAAAATTATACGCAAAAATGAAACTGCTTGTCTTTTATGCTGGTGAGTGAAAATACTTTGTTATAATACTGGAATTAGGCGACGGAACAATTTACTCAGTAGACAAGGACAAAATTATTGAAGGGGCTCAGCAGTTTTCGAGCAAAAGTTTCCAAGATATCGGATGGGGAAATTGTCGGGCCATGTGCTACGAGGGGGAAAGGAAGACTGGCGACACTGCCGGTACGGTGAGACTCAAATTCTAAGAACTTAACGCTGACGTCTAGAAAGCAAGATCCTGGGAGACTACGTGAATTGTATTGTCTGTGGCTTTTACTTTGGTCGAGGACTAGAGCTTACAGGATGTCGAACCAAGGAACGGCTGAGGATGTCTTTTTTGGGGGTTACTCTTGTAACCAAAAAGGTATTTAAAACAAAGTGTATGAGTTTATACATTAATGCAGTTGGTATGTGTGTGATTTTTCATATATACTTAAGAAATATATATATATATATATATATATATATACAGTATATATGTATATATATATATATATATATATATATATATATATATATATATATATATATATATATATATATATATATATATATATATATATATATATATATATATAAAAAATTAAATATCGTATTAGTGTAATTGAGGCTAAACTATTTTCATGGGTTTCTCGGTTTAAGCACTGAGGTGGATGTCGGTTGTAATCGAGACTTATGTGGGAAAGTGGTTGGTGGGGAGATCGGATGATACTACAATTATTTTATTTTTTTTTTCCATTCATAAATATCAGCCAGCTAGTTCTTTAGGCAAACAACGAAACAGACGGTAATGACTAATTTTAAAAGGAGGCTGGGGTTAGGCATAGACGTAATTTTGTTCTAAACATAGCAGTGGCGTTGGTGTGGTTATTGTTTGTGGGCGGGGTGTGGTGAGGGGTTTTGGTGGTTTGCGCTGTGTTGGGAGGAGGGTGAAAAGCCCGTCCCCACCTTGGGCTCCCGGCTTCTTGTTTGGTGACCAGATCACATCCCGCCGCGTGATCGCTCCCTTCCGACGTCTGCTTCCGCCTTAGAGAAAAAGAAATGAATTTCTTTTGCTATTGACGTCCATTTTACCATTTCGGGAGAATCAGGAAGTTTGTGGGTCGGGTTTATTGGGCATTTTTGAAATACTGTATTTTAATATTGTTTGCTATTATTATTGTTGTTGTTGATAAAGACAAATCATATCTTTCGGTGGAAATGAAACAAAGACACTTGGATAACCGTAGGATAATTGGCAGGTAAAAGAACCAAAAAATTTTGAAAACAAGTATTAGTCTTGTCAGACATTTTTTATGCATCTGCATATGGAAGATTATACTTACTATATAATCTTCCATATGTCGATGGTTGCTGAGTGCAGTCTCTCAGCATTTTTCCTTCACCAATCAGTTGGAAAACTCGAAACTTCGCTATCGGTATTGTATATTGTATATAATAGAAGACTTGTGCTTATTTACGTTAGGCGAGTGAATAAAACTTTATGCAAGATTGCAGTTATTCGTAAAGGGGCAAGTGATAAATCAGTGTCTTCAGACCGAACGTACACACATATCAAGTTGGTGGCTGCTGATGTCTCGGCAGGTAGGCTTAAGCGTCCCCCCCAAAAAAAAAAAAAAAAATAAATAATAAATAAAAATAAAAACTCGCACGAACTGTAAGGTCATATACCAGCGCAAATCTGTCACGGTCTGAGTAAGGCTAGAACTCGGGGTCCACAAAGCTGAGATGATATGGCAGCTCCGGCGTTCGTTGCAAGCCTTTGGTTGATTCGCTGGTGGCATTCTCTCTCAAAATATTCCTCGTTAAAATAAGAAAATACAATGCTTGAATTTACCTTGGATATGGAATGAAATCTATTATCTTCTGATAGACATTGAATCGCCTTACATGTCTCAGTCACATTGTCATTTTGTGTGTGAAATATTAGTCTTTTTGCGGTTTTGTGGTATTACTAGATATATAAAGATGAAACTTTGGGACTTTAGGTACAGTGATTTATTTTAATTAAAAAGTCAATTACCTCTCCAGATCATTCTGACTTATAAACTGATTATTTTATGAAGAATCCTTGACCTGTTTTGAATTCCAACTTGAGCGGTAATAGTTCACGGAAATACTCATCATTGTAGGAACACTTGTTAGTCTCTCGTGCACGTTAATTCAAGCCTCCCTTAATCGTATTCAGATTTAATTAAACTCAGTTGAATTCTGAACCATATTTATGAGAAAAAAATAATGGTATTATAATTTGTTCTTAGTCAGCCTTTTGATCACATGTATTTCAAAATATACGAAATAATTCGTTTAGGGAGTAGATCAGTTATGGGGGTTGGTACGACTGGAATCGTATTATGTTGGAATCATGTTGTTATACATCAAATGATCGATATAGGAAATGTTATCATATGAAATTGTGTGTGTGTGTTTTTTTTTCTATGGTGATGGTGAAGGTAACTAGACATTGAATGGGGTCTTTTCCTGGAGGCTGTTTAATAGTTGTTAAAGAATTTAACATTATTTTATTCATGTGAAACATAACCACAATATTAAGTGATATTTCAGATTTTCCTCCCGCCCCTTGGTTTCATTCTCAGACTCCGTATAGACACCTTACACTTGACCTCCTTTTTGGTATTTAACTTAAATATTCGTAGTCGCCAATCTCCTAAGGGTCCAAACACCAATGCAGTGGATTTTCTTTTTCTCCGGCTCTTCTTTGAGGAAGCAGTTGAAGATTAATGTGGTTGTGGCTATTTTTTCTTTTTAATACAGCCACACACTCTTCACTTATATGTATATATCTGTATATGTGTATGTATACATAAATGTCTTTATATATATGCGTATGTTTATATATTTATACATACATATATACTTGTTTATAATTTATATATATATATATATATATATATATATATATATATATATATATATATATATATATATATATATATATATATAATATACATATATGGACATACACACAGATGCCATACCTAAACTGAAGTTGTGAGAGCTTTCTGAGTAGGAGTCATATGTGAGTTAGAAATTCATTTCTCGCTATAATGTGGTTCGAATTCCACAATAAGCTGTAGGTCCCGTTGCTAAGTAACCAATTGGTTCTTAGCCACGTAAAAATAAGTCTAATCCTTCGGGCCAGCCCTAGGAGAGCTGTTAATCAGCTCAGTGGTCTGGTAAAACTAAGCTATACTTACTTTATAGCAGTTTTCGATGTAGCCACCTTATTAAATAAATGTCATATTAATGAATAATGTACTTTCCCACCTCATACCTATTCATTCTGGGAGAGTATAATGCTAAGTACAGCCTACCAGTTTTTTTTAGAAAGTCTCTTAAGGGCTAGGTTGCTTGACCTATGCCTTTTTACTTGATTTCACTAGATGTTGGCACTTATTTATATCGGGATGGACTGTTGCGTGGTAGGTCAGGAGCGCTTCTTGGAGATAACGAACGTGAGTCCTCTGTTGCATGAGTCAGCCATGGCACCCTTTTACATAAATAGGCATCGTGAAAGATGTAAACATTACGATGAATGCCCTTGCTCTGTGAAATATACAGTAGTGTCAGTGTATAAAAATGACAAGGTATAATGCATACATTTGAAGGAGAATTACTCTTTAACACATTTCATGTCCTAGCACACTATCTGGTTCTAAGTCCAGGTTTGTACGTGTTCCTGATTTACTTTAATTGACAAGAACCTTTATCAAACTTTGGTGTAACCCAGTTTAAAAGCGCTCTCAGACACGGCCTATTTGACGTCAAAAGTGATTGCTATTGATTTCATTTTTCTCTTATAACAGATGGGTATGTATTTCCCATAGCCATTAAAAGGCAATTGAATCAATGGGAAAACATGCGCGGTATCACTACTATTATTACTGAAATTACAAGTACAACTACTTCCCTGCGTTGTTGATGCTCGTTTGTATCAAGGAAGAAATATTTTACGATATTAAGGGTCAGTTTGCTCGAACTGAAGCTGCAATTTTAAATGAACTGTAATTATGGTCTGCTACATACGTAAGGTGACATTTAGAATAATGTTTGGCAGAGTCGAAAGGTCAACATCGTATCAGACCCATGATACGAGTTTCCTGCATGGTTCTTGGGATTGGTTGAAAGAGAGATAATTCCAGTTAAAACGCATATTATCTTCATAAAGGGTAATTATTAACTTCGTTTTCGATTTTTATGACTGTTTCTCTTAATTTTGTAAATACACGTTTGAAACGTCATTGTAACTATCACACTGGATTTAGCAGGAATATTGTAGCTTTTTTTTTTTTCGTGAGGTAAAAAGTTTTCAGGGTATCTACGAATGGCTTAAGGCATGCAACATCTGTTGTGGCGGAGAGATATCTGTTAAAATAAAAGAACATTGATTCCCAAAATTCCTCTGCTCCAGAAGACCTTGTCGCAGATTTTATTGTTGCCTGGTGTGAATGACTTGAAGATTGGAAATTGACCCAGTTATTTTCAGTCAAGTGAGTAACAAGGAAGCTCAATAGTACTGAAAAGATTACTCGGGCTTTTGTTTCTCTTCCATCATGGGTGAACTGAAATTCTGAGGTCACAGCCTCTAGAGAAGGACCTCTAAACCTTTATTCCAAGGTTTCAAACTAGAGCCAGAATTCTAAGAAAATAATGTATCCACATGTAATTTTATGAAATTGTAAAGGATTTATTAATGCCGGTTTTACCATCCAGCTTCTTATGAGTTAGGTTATTGCTATCGCGAAAATCCGTAGACTTTGCCAAAAACATAATAAAATAAAACAAATATCACAGAAAAATGCGAATTGTGTTAATAAGCAAATGGTCCATAATCGTTCTTTTACAACTTCAAATTACAAGGTTAGATACTTATCGCATAAAATAACTTCAAAACAAACCTTCAGTACTAATATTTAAGGAATAACGGTAATTGTGCTTCTCTTTCCGTACTCTGAAGAGTTTTGATGTTCATGTCGAAGGTTTCTCTTTGAAAACATTTTCCGTGAACAAAAGTACTCATTTTAAAGCCGTCCTAAAGCATACCTTTTCGTGTGCATATTTCATGTTTGTAGAAATGATTCATTCCAAGTGTAATGGCAAGTAATTTGTGGTTGTCTTTAGTTATCCGTCTTTTTATATACATGAAAGTGAACTATTTTCAAGAATTTTCCGATATATTTGTTTGCAGCACTGGTTTTCAATGCTTCCTCTAAATTTTGCCGACCATTTGCTATGGGTATAGTTTTAAGTGTTGTATGTAGGGTATTTAGAAATGTTAAAGCCAGATGAGAAAAGAGGTTATTGATAACAGGGCTGTGTTGTATTCTTATGTGATACATGTTACCCTCTGCAAAATACATCCATAGCTGGAGTTTTAGATATATTGGAACTGATGCGTCAAAGATGGTGCCCAGAGTTGCCAATCATCTTCACAATTTCGTCTTGCTTTCCTGCCGAAGAAGTCTCATTGTTTGTGTTGGAGGGGGAAGGACCTTTTGTTGTCATGACGACTAGATGATAAAATTAGTAACAGATCCTGAGGGAATCTGGACCACCCGGTCAACTCAGCGTGCTGGGAGACAATAATCACCTCCCCCCCCATCTCCCTCCGACATTGATCAGCATTTGCTCTTCACAATATTCTCCTCTCCCCAGCGTTCGTTGCATATTTTCCCCTCAAAGAAAACATGAATGGAAACTAGTGAGTGATTACTGGCAGCTCGGTTTCAGCAGAAAGGATGATGTAATTGCGGACATTCTAGCCTCAGATCGTAGATAAGAGTATTTTTTTCATCGTCTCGAATTTATCACTGATATTTTTATACTTTTTATGCCTGTTTTCTCAAAATGCACCACTCAAAGTACACGCAGTCCCCTTTTATTGTGAATTGCGTATTTATTTAATGTAAATTATATTTACCTATACAGATTGTGTAAACGAAGAGCTTCAGAATCCGACGTGTAGACAATAAATGTTACACGTATCTTGAGTCTGTATTTCTTACTAAGGTGCGCTGCTTGAATTCGGCCAAACGAAACGAAAATACCAGGATCAATATCAACTCGCTTGCTGTCGGTTAATTGTAAGAGAAACCTATAATGATTTATCATAACAAATTCTTCAGATTATATACGCATCTATGGTGTGTGAAGTCTTCTTGCATTAAGTTATAACATATTTGAGCACTGCAGTCATATTTAAATTGTTGTCATGAATAATGCGTTGCGAACTAACATGCTGTTGTTGCTAGTGCACTGAGGCCCTCCGTCATATAGATGTACCGGTCAGGGTGGGAGAGGGTGGCCTTGGCTGGACGAGTCTGGTGTAAACGTTGATTTTATTGGTCTTAGATTATCGTTGGTATACAAGGATATAGAAGCAATGCGTTTTATGTAGGAGCCATATGTAAATGTAATTCATTAAAAAGAAAAATTAAACAAAATGGTATATTTTAAATATCGTGGAAAGTGTACATCCCTAAAATAACTCTCTTGATAGAGGAAGCTGCAGTCAGAAGTAGAAACCAGTCAACCTTTCATCGGTAGAAGGAAATATTGTTTCCAAGTGATGGACGGCAATTGACGCCTTGACCGGCCTCTGAGAGAGAGAGAGAGAGAGAGAGAGAGAGAGAGAGAGAGAGAGAGAGAGAGAGAGAGAGAGAGGGACAGGCAGGCAACGATAATAGGATATCTTGCGTCTCATGCCGGAGTAAAGTGAAATGAAAGTTTTCATACCGACAAGATAATAGGCTAAAACGAAATTAGAAAGTGAATATATGTGTGTGTGTGTGTGTATGTGTTTTTGTGTTAATTAGTTGGCAATAGTCATTACATAATTCATTTCCTTTGGACTAAGCCGCTGCATATGCCCTTCAGTCTTCTATAGCATTCAGTCATTTGACGTTCAGAAATCAGACTTGTTTCCTCGTCGTCTGGTTTTCTCTCGCTCATCATTATTCCATTTCTTAAGCTCTTGAATTTCTCTGCCTTATCACCGCCATCATCATCATCGTATTCGCCCTCTCATCCATCATCTCCTTTGCTTTCATTCCGGCGTTGGATACAGTCCGGATAATAGCATTAGAGGCAGTAAAGGCTTGCTCTTCTGTATGCAAATGGCTCTACGTTATCCATTAGTTGGAGAGCTTTTAACCTTGCTCATTGATGGCATTTCTACATTTAGAACATTACGAACCTACTTCGCTCATTTTTGTCGCCTAGAAATTGGTTTGAAAGGTTTCTTCCTCCTGGTTCTCATCCTTCTCTCATTCACACCATTCCTCTTCTCACTTGCTGGTATTATTATTCTGCGTAGAGTAAGATGACGCGGGAAATAGAGAGAGAGAGAGAGAGTCTGGATATCGTTCCTACCTCTTCTTTCTTTTGTTTATGTTCATGAATTGTTTGGTCAATTCCCCCTCTCTCTCTCTCTCTCTCTCTCTCTCTCTCTCTCTCTCTCTCTCTCTCTCTCTCTGTGCTTGGAGGCCTGTCGAAATGAGAAATTTTGTATCTTTCTAGGTGTATTTAGCATACACACATGCCATCATATCCATTTTGGAAGCAATCTTTTACATTTTTAGTCAAAAAATTTTATTATGTGTAGTCTAACATGAAACTGAATTTAATTGCTCTCGGATTTCATAAGTTATGCTTTTGAGAACGTGAACGTGTATGGCGAACATTTTTAACATAGGTAATTACCCAAAATCAAATTGTGAAATTAACTTACAGCATACTTGTCATACTGACGATTCATACGTCACTCTTATAGTACATCCCTTTGTTTAAACGGTATCTGTGCATGCTTATTGTATTATATTTGTATGCCCTTTTCTCTCTCTCTCTCTCTCTCTCTCTCTCTCTCTCTCTCTCTCTCTCTCCACACACACACACATATAGATATATATATATATGTGTATATATTGTAATTATATGTTTTATCTAGTATATATTTGTAAAGTATATATATGCTCATGTATAGAAAGATAGATGGATGTTAATATGTACAGTAAAAAATTATATTAAATATATGTATGGAGCAAATACTTTGAAGAATTGTAAATTCTGGAATATAGATGAGCTGAATGATACAAGAATCGAAACGGTCACCGTAACACTGAAAATGTACTGTATGTGCGAGTGGCTATTAAGGGACTAAGGAAAGCAGTCAAAAGTCAATGGGATTTCAAGTTGGATCCTGCGGTAATTGAGTGGCTGACCAGGGTTTGCAAGGTCTCTCTGGATGAGGGAAAGGTTCCGAAGGATTTTATGGGTAAAACATTGCTTAGTATACCAGTGTATGGTAGGAATTTCACAAAGTTAAACAGTTGATAGTGGGAGAACGCTTTATAAGGGAAAAGCTTGATGGGCTTAGACAATGAGGGTGTAAGGATAATTTGTTTGCTGTGAACCAGTTATGTGAAAATTAGTGTTTGAAAGTAAACGCCAAGGCTCTCTCTGGTATACATGAACTTATAAATCATTATGCATGTGTATCTTCTGTCTGTGAAGAGTAAGTGAAGGGCTTTTGTCGCAACAACTCGTAAGATTGAGTGTTTCACAAGAAAGTGGTATTATAAGTCTTTGTGACCCATGAATAGAAATGAAAGAGAAAGTTTTTGGAGAGTGACTGTTCCAGACTGGGTTTGGAGAATGAAAAATTATGGTGATGCCATGAGATTGTTGGTATACATATTTGGAAAAGCAAAAGAGAAAATTGATACGGCTTTTACTTAGAGGGGGGTTGGTGAAAATGGTGCCATAAATATGATTAAGACAAGTGAAATGAGCAATGCATTTAATGGGGTATTAAACTGGAAACTAAAATTTGTAAAGTTAGAAAAACTTGCAATAGAAATACATCGCTCTTCGTAATAGGTATGTGCTCATATGGGATGTACAGTAACTTTTTATGTATAAATCTTGTCTTTGTACATGTTATGCATGTGTTAAAAGTTGGATAAGAGTGGATATCATTGGTATACACATGCAAGTCGAGTTGAAGGGTTGATATAAAGAATTTATGGAACTGGTATTGTAAAAAATCATTGGACCGTGGTTTATAGCGAAATCGGTAAAGTACGTGCATATGCTTGCATGTTAGTATTCAGATGTGAGTTGCCTTAAGTTTCCGGCTGTGCGTGATTTCGTCTTTGTACTTTTCTTATGCATTTCCTCCCAACGGTACCATTTTCTCCCTGGCGCTACCAGTGTGCTGTGGGTGCGACACCCGAAACTGTATAGGACTGTTCCATCGCTCCTCGTGATCGCCCCGAAGGCGAACGGCCTCGGCACGCCTTTGAGTGTGGGCGTGAACGGTCCCAGGAGGATAACTAGATTACGTTGGTGCGAGTAAAGGATTGAGAAAATATGCATGAGATTCGAGAAGATAAGATCAGAATGGAGTGAAGCCGAGATTGCCAGGGAAATAGAGAGAATGAGAATGGCGGAAAATGGCCTCGCGAAAAAAGAAGGAAAAAAAAATCGGAGCAGGGAATAAAATATAGCTTTCAAGGCCCATTAAGAGGCCTTTTTCTTTCTTTTCTCTTGCATTGATCCTAAAGGAGATTTTTGTGTAGGTGAAGACAAGTAGCGCTGATTAGCTGAGTTTTTGGCAAAAGTGGGAATTGGCGTGGTTAAGGGGCCCACTTAAGAGGGTTAGTGCCCTTTTACCACAAGTGCTTGCATTCCTTGCCGCACCTTTATTCGCATATTACGGAAGGAATTGCAAATATACAATGAATATTCATTTTAAAAACGTTCTGAAAGCGTATTTCCTTTCAGTTAACTTTAATTGTGTATATAAGTACTGAATAAATCGTAAATGTGCTTTGAATTTTCATAATTAGAATGATATAGAAATAGAGTTTTCACTTACGCCGATTAGAGAAGTGGCGACTGCGTGGTTTCTGTTACCGGTACCTGGAAACAAGATGAATAAAAATGATAGGAAGGAGAGAAAAGTAATTTCCTCTCGTATTTCCCCTGGAGAAGAATGCTTATCTGCGTACAGGAAGGCTTTAGAGAACAGATTTTGAACAAAATGCTCGATTGTCCCAGACAGTGAAGTACTTAGTCTTTCGTCTGTTGTTTGAAGGTCACTGATTTAATTTTTTGTTTTTTACTTCATTTCATATTGTTTATATGAGCGGGCTCCCGACATCAAGTAAAAACCCTAAATATATAACCAATATTATTGTTCAGTACGCTGTGTAACTTCACACGTATTCCGGTAAGTGAGCTAGTGACCAACTAGGGGTGATAGACTTCATATATGGTATGTGTGCTTCACTAATGAAACCCCTTCTGGTGTTACAAAAGTTAGGGGGCTGTGGCGTTCATATTGAAAAAATGTCTTTTAGACCATTCTTGTTATACTTGTGTAATGATGACCGTAACAAGTTCTTAAAAGGAATAATTTCATCATTTGAAAAAGTTATTTTGCGCCAAAATAGTAATTCCATGCTACTCATGTTTATAAGAGAAGAGCAGTAAGATGTGAAAATTATCCTTTGAAAAGTGTGTTGGACATCGTGCAGGTGTGGAATACTAGAAAATGTTAAGCATGTAATACGAAGTTGGTGGTGGAATGGTCTGGGTTTATGCCAAGTAGGATGGAATGAAGGTTATCTATGCAAAAGCCCCGAGAGGCACAGAGGTGCGGCTGCTATTTCGGATACAAGAACAACTAACGGGTGGGAAATGGAATGTGCTCTGAGTGGTATAGTTTCTTGTGAAAACTGGAATATCTTGTTGGTAATGAACTTAAAAAAGAGAGATTGACTGGGTGAAAGCAGTTTGAGCCTGTAGCCGGAAATGGGAGCTGGGTTATGGTATGGCAGCGTATACCTAAAAACAAAAACACGCCTTAAAAAAGGTAGCAAGTTACTGGTATTCTGCATTTGACTTTTGTGTTAGACATTTTATGATCTGTTTGACTGGAAAAGTATACTTGCCACGTTTAAAAAAAAATTTTTTTTTATAAGAGTCACAGAACTCTGCAAACAAGATGGAAAAAGATAGTAATTAGGTGGCAGGCAGGGGTAGGTATTAAGTTCACTCATTAGTGTTAGTGTAACGAAAATCTCCAAGACACTAAATTGAAGTAGAACCGAAAGCATTCTGATAAGATTCGTCTGCATGGGAAAAACTGTTATAATTATAAAATTTAGAATTTACTACATTGGCAAGTCAGAATTGGTAAACTATTATTAAAAATAGGAAAACAGATACGTAGGAGACGTTGCAGCTTTAAGGTGAAAGTCTTTTTCTAAGATATCTCGGTGAATCCAGAATGCTGTACATTGTCAAGTGGTAGCAGGGAGTCAGAAAAGATGTCACGGTTGTGTATAAATGGTGTAAGGACCTTTGGTTATCACGGTATATTGACAACTGCGAAACAGTATTTTGCCTGTATTAAATTTGAAAAAGTAAGTTTATATATAAAAATATAGAGAATACGTGAAAATATGTATGTTGAGGAAGAGAGTAGGTATGAAGACAGATTGTGATAATAGAAAGGTTGAAATCGCGTAATGGGTAGAGCAGGGGATGTAGTCTTGTGATCTTAATTCAATTTGACTTCACCTCACTGTTGGAGTAATAATATTCGAGGAAAGTTTCTATATTCCGTCTCCGCTCGACAGCTGGTGGTTATGCTGTAAATTCTCTTATGGTTTATCACGAAATTGGAGGAGCTTTTTAAAATTTTTTTCTTTGAATGGTTGGGCGTTAAGATTTGCTGCAGACTGCAAATGATGAACAGAATACATAATTGTTTTCACACTTTTCTAATAGCATTCCAAACATAAAGTCGGAGTTTTCTTCTATGACGTGAGACGCAGCAGTGCTCCTTATGCTAAATCCATTTCCTCATTAGAAGGGTTTAATCCATTTCTTCCTGGAGAGGGCTTCGAAGTCTGCAATTAATCTACATGGTTGGAATGCACGCCGTCTTTCCCGAAATTCAGGTGATGCTGCAGCTAATAGACTTTAGCCTCTCTCTCTCTCTCTCTCTCTCTCTCTCTCTCTCTCTCTCTCTCTCTCTCTATCTGATGTCCTTCACGAGGTACTTGTGGACGTAAACTACCAGATTTTCACGAATGCAGAGGAACTACAGTGTTACTGTGTAAAGGTTTTGATTATAAGAATTGTATGATAAAGCAATTACCTATCATTGTTTTGCTTAAGGCACTAATACAAGTACACATCATATATATATATATATATATATATATATATATATATATATATATATATATATATTATATATATATATATATATTATATATATATATATTATATATATATATATATATTATATATATATATATATATATATATATATATATATATACATATATATATATATATATATATATATATACATATATATATATATTATATATATATGTGTGTGTGTGTGTGTGTGTCTGTCTGTCTTCAGTACATACGAGCATCATTTATTAGTACTATTAATAATTGTTACTATGTATTTTCTTCAATTCATAACAAAGGGCTTAATCGTAGTTTTAAGATGCAGTTTTCAATGGCGCAAGATGCACATAGCGGGAATTTAACTGCTTTGGGCAGTTGGTTATGCCTGAACATATATAAAAGCCCCCTGTTTAACACTATCGAATTTTATTTATATATCTCAAAAGCCTTTGTCTACACGTAGTCTTGGAAGAGCGCATATGATTTTACTTCTGTTCTCAATGTTGTGGTTAATCTTGAAGTAAAGGAAATAGGTAAGTGGGAAATTAATTAATTCCTGAAATATGCTTTAAGTAGTTAAATTGTATCATAAGGAACATGAAAAAAATCTGATGTTAAGAAGGAAGGATAGTTCATTATTGCGCATGAGTAGAGTATTTTCAATTTACCTAGATTTGAAATGACACCAGAGGACAAGGCTTAATTTCTCAGTTAAACGTATAGATAATGAGATGCGAGTTTCATTGCGAGTTTTTGTCTTAAGCAATTTGTTATCCAGTTAGTGTTAGCAGTTACTGCTCTGTATATTGATGTTTCCTCCCGTTACTATAGATACTATACTTTGATATTAATTTCACAGTATTTAACCTTTATTTTGACTATTTTTTTAACTTCACTTGAGTGCAATTGCGCTTCACGATAACGAAAACGCTTACGAGAGGAATAATGGCTGTACATTATAAAAGATTCTTCTTATGTAACATTCCATTCACTGCTGTATTGCACAAACCAGTATTTTTCAGAGTTGGACCGAAATGGAACTGAAATTTCAGAGCGAACTCAAAGTGATGACGCGTGCGCATTCGAAACGTTTTTTGGTATCGAACCGATCATTGTCCGATGGAAAGTCTGAGAACGGCGTAGTTCTGCTTTGTTGTTGGTAGCTATACAGATTAACACATTTCAGCGGTAACAGACCAACTGCTGGATGGCCGTTTACACAGCATTTTACTTATCTGTAATCGCTTTGTACCCTTTTGTATATGATTCGTGTGAGTGCTCGCAACGTTGCATTCAGAATAACATACCAGCTGGTCCATGATCATGTTTTTAAACACACATACACACACACACACATATATATATATATATATATATATATATATATATATATAGATGGATATATATATATATATATATATATATATATATATATAGATAGATATATACAGAGAGAGAGAGAGAGAGAGAGAGATGTCTATGTATGGTACATATACATAGTTTATTTCTTGGAATCATAAGCATTTTATATCATTTTACACATTACTGTTAATGTATATCAGTGCCGGTAAGGATTTTGGAGAGGACAAATCAGTAAATTAAGCACCAATTTCAAATTATATGGAGGAAACTGCTTTTTTATAAATGTAAGATGTGAAAGTATTTGCATAAAGTATGCATGGAATAAATGCTATGTTTATGGAAAAAAATTATTTCAAGATTTTTTTGTCATTTATTCTCTTGTATATCTGCAAAAACCTATTTCATGCGTCGTAACCACAGTCGTTGCCGAGTCAGTGTTCGTAACACCAATAATTGGGTTACAATTATGATAGGAGGCTTTTGAGGAGAATATCAGAATAAAATGGAATTGTTAGAAATTAAAATATAAAAAAAAAATGTTTTAGTATGTAGAATAAAGGTACCTATTTGATGTGCGAGTCTGATTGAAGAACAGAAGGACAATTGAAAATGTTAATGTCCATGAAAGTAAGTGACTTTCCTTTATGAATTGACGGTTGTAGGTTCCCAGATGAGTTAATCGAGAGACATGGTTAAAGAGAATACTCATTTTCCATGACTGGAGGAACCTAACACTAGTAGGGAAGGGAGCCACAGTGATGGCACCAAGCGCAAAGAAAGAAGTTGAAAAGACGCTCCCGAAAGATGGAAGCATTTGTGTTCGAAAGAGAGAGAGAGAGATTGGAGCTGTATTTTGCGTGTATGTGTGTGGTGTTGGGGAGGGGACTGGGGACAGGAGGGGAAAGTTGACCCTGATGCATTCTGTCAGGGCAATAGCCATTTGCATGTGTTTACCCACACCTCAATGTGCTTATTTGGTGTGTGGTGCGGCCTCATAGACATTATTTGCATATTTATGAGGCCTAACCGAGCTTCTTTTACCCAGATGCATTATGGCTGGAGGCAACATTGGAATATTTCTCTATACATCTTTGTCGCCTCTCAGCCGATGTCACTTTCGGTACTTGGCAAGAAGGGGCCAAGGGGTTGAATTTGTGAAAGGCTGTGACTCCGTCATTGTTTGGTGGCTTTTCTGGAGTGGGCCGAGGAAAGGTTTATATTCTGCATAAAACCGGCGTAGAGAGGGTGACGTGAAGACGAGTGGCAGAGGCGTAGCTGCGATGCTATTAGTAGAAAAACAGTATTCGAGTAATTGTTGTTGGTATTGCTGTTGATAGGTAAGAGTTATGTCGTGTTATACCCATTCATTGCTATAATTATCATAGTTTTTTAAGTTTAACGACTGTTATTGCGTCGTCTACTGATTAACATTATTATCAACGGATAAGTCTAATATTAAGCGAATGCTATTGAAATGTATAATAGTGAGACTTTATTTGCAGTCATAAGTTTCTTTGAAGGAATACCAGCAGTTTCAAAAGTGGACTGGGCATAGCATGAATAGCAATTTTAAGAAAACTTCGTAATCTCCTGTCACTATAGAATTCTAGCACCTGATACAACAGATATAAATGATAGATATGATCACCACTACTAGGAAGTAATGGTCATTAAGAGAGATAAACTAACCAAGTTAACGTAAGCTAATTTCCTAACCAGGCGTGAAAGGACAGATGATTGAGTTTTGATGAAAACGAAATGAGAATTAAGATTGTTTTTGCGCCAGATTAAAATTTGCCTGAGTGATCCAAGAAAATCTAATAAGACTAATTACACCTTTTACAATCCCCTATTCCATTCCGAGATACTCATAAGGACTGCAAAAGAAGTCTCAGCTAGGAACTGTATGCTACGAGTAATTGGCTATCCTTTATTCTCTATGGATTCTGCCACGCAAGTGGATGAGCACAATTTACAAATGGCCTCCAGTTCGGGGCACACGGTGGTGCTAAGAATCTCAAGTTTTATACATACTAAAGATAAATGAAGGAAATTGGAACGTAAGAACACAGAATCAGATTGGAAAGTTAGAACTGTTAGAATATAAATTCGAGGGGTAGGGGCTGGACATCTTGGCTTTTTTATTAGTCACAGTGCAAAGAAATAGGCAAAGAGGGATTGGACGGGGCTAGTGTGGGTAATCGTTCAAGCAGCGCAGATAGAATTGGTGGGTATTAGTAGGCATGATCTTTGATCTTAACACAAAATACAAAAAAAGGCTCTGGCTGGCTGGAGAAAATTGAACGTATTTATTGGTCGCAAGATTTGGATCAAAACATGCAATATGCGTATTATAGTGTTATTTGTACTTAAACGTAACTGAAGAAAGGAAAGAGGAATTACATATAAACTGCGAAATGGTATAATACCCGAGACATGAATGCTGTTATTTGTTTTATGCATAGGAGAGTTGGTAGTAACCATGAAAGTATGAAGTCTTTCCTGGGAAGGAGATTTTAGGAGGTAATGGAACTGAAAATGGAATGCATTTTATTAGTTTTTGTGCTGCAGATAATTTGGTAATTAGAAATAATTAGAGGTGCTTTTACTAACTAAGGGACATTATGAATACACTCTTACATCCCCAGATGGCCATCATAATAACCAGAGAGATCACATATCTGTTAATTAACACGAAAAAAAAAAGAAAACTTAGAAATATTATGAGCTGTAGTGTAGCATTTGTGAGTTGTGATCATCAACTTGCCAGCAAAAAAAAAAAAGTTGAATACCGAGATGTCTGAGGAGGAGCAGATAACCAGTGAGGACTTGTTTACAATCAAGTATGTACACAAGTCAGCTAAAAAAGAAGTACTGGGGTATGTGACAAAAACAAAAAGGACAAATTTCATGGGGAGATGAAGAACGCAAAGTACAATATACAAAGTACTTGAGTCTGGGTAGTGAGGTTGAGCAAAGATCAGGAAGAGATAATAGAAAACATTTGTTAGGTTAGCCCACAGAATTATTAAGGAAATTTCCATAGGTGAAAATTAAAAGAGGAAAATACTTGTTAAAAGGAGGACTTAGCAATAACATCAGAAAAAAAAAGAAAGAAATTGCTGGTTGGAACATTTTTTTAGGGTTCTGAATTGGATATATCAAGGGATGATCTGATTAATTTACCAGCAACTGAAAAAATTTGGATGTGCTGGTTGGTGAATGGATTTACAGTGTTTGAAGTGAAATCGATAATAAAAAAAATTATGGGTTGAAAGACATCTTGTTCTGATGGAATCACTGCAGAGATGGTTTCTCCTGAAACTGGAATGACACTTCGTATAATAACTAGATTGTTATGCAGGATTTGGAAAGAAGAAACAAAGTCTGATAATTAGAATTAGAACTTATTCAGTCCCCTAGATGGAATGTGATACTTCAGGGGCTCCGCTTGTGTGTCAATGCAACGAAAATATTTCGCATGCTTATTCCTAGTTGGATGGAGAAAACTGGTTTTAGAAAAGGCAAAAGTTGTACAAATCAAATATCTTCGTTAAGACAAATTGTGCAACTGTGTATGGAATTTTAAAATCCCCCTGTGATGGCTTTTGTTGCATACAGTCAGGCATTTGACAACAGCCACAGACTAATATTGTGGCGGTTCTTGTGTCACTATGGCATTCCTACTAAATATGGTAAGTTCATTGAAATTATCCATGAACAAAGCAGAGCTAATGTTAATGAAGTTTCGTCAACTGAATTTGCAGTAAATATCGTGGTACTACATGGTAATGTAATATTACATATGCTGTTTGCACATTTCAATTTTTTTTTAAATAAAAAAAGTTGGTCAAGAGATGGAAAAGTGGAGTAATAATAGAAACTTTACTGAGTTAGTGTTTGCAGATGATGCTCTTTTAATCTGCAAAACACCTCGAGATGTACAAAGCTTCCTTAATAGAAGGCAGCTTATACATTGAGTGTGGGGCTAAAAACAAATTCAATAAAACCAGAAGTAGTGTAGCCAGAGTATGCACAAAGGAAATAAATAACTTTAGATGCAGAAAGGGTAAATGAGGTTGAATCTTTCAAAAATTTAATAACAGTATAGTTGGAATTTAGGGAAAGCCTGAAAAAGGCAGATAAAAAAATTAGCAGGGTGAATAAGATTTGTAAATCAGATAGATTGCAATTTCATATAAATGTAAAATTAAATTTTATATAGAATATATATATATATATATATATATATATATATATATATATATATATATATATATATATATATATATATATATATATATTGTGATCTGTATTGCTACACGGACGTGAATCTGGGTTTGACAATGACATCTTTTATAATATAGTTTGTCGAACTAAGACTTAAGCTTTTTGAAGAATATTAGGAGGCAGAAAGCAAGATAGAGATAAAAATTATACCATGAGAGAAATTAGAGAATGAAACGACGACGAAAGGGGATGTGAGAATAGTATACAACGGGGTCAGCTGGGCATTCCCGATGCCCTTTAAGTCCAAGTTCAGCCCTCATAGGAAGGGGGTTGAGAAGGGGGTGGGAAGGTGGTGACATGTAAAAATAACTGAAACAACTGATATTATTGTCTAATCCATAGTTTTCGAGGTTGCTGAGACGAATAGTGAAATGCATGATGCCCTTTAAGTCAAGTTAGCCCCAATAGGAAAGGGGGCGTTGTGAGAAAGGGTGAAAAATTAAATGTCAAAAATTACACGTTAGAGTCTAAAATATAGTTTTCGAGATCTCGGGGATGAATAGAGACACTTCTAATGCCCTTCAAGTCCAAGTTCAGCCCCTGAGAGGAATTGGGGGATGAGAAGTGGTGGAATATAAAATGTCAAAAATGCTGGGCAGTGCAAATAAAGCAACTATCTTAACAGGAATGGGGATGGGGGGGAGAGAGAGAGAGTTTATCGGTTGTCATTCAGAGATTTCCCAGGCAGTGCCGGGTTGGTCAGCTAGTGTGTGTGTGTGTGTGTGTGTGTGTATAGGGTGTTTCGAAATTAGAGGCCCCCCCTCTACAGCATAAACTAAAATTGATATGGACAAAAACAAAAGTAATTCAAAACAGGTATTTATTTAAGTTTCTCTCTGAGTATTTAATATTTTGTATGGCCTCCATCTGCCTGTACCACAGCCTGCATTCTTGAGTGGTATGATTTCAGCAAATCGCAAAAAAGCTGAGACTCAAACTCCATTTCCCTGATCACTTCAGTCACCTCTCTTCGCAGGTCGTCGAGGCTTGGTATACCATCATAGTTCACTATGCGTGCTTCAACACAATCCTGTAAGATACTACCAATGTTTTCACACACATTAAGGTTAGCTCCGTCAGGGGAGCTACCTGGAAATTCACTTGATGAGAAGAAACCAATACCACTGTTTCGAAGCGGCTCCTGTGTCTGAAGAGCCTTGAAACATGGTGCCTTATCATGCAAAAATGTGATTTCTTCAACAGATAACACATTTTCAGGATCTTTGAGGAAAGGAAATACTCCACCAGTAAGCACAGTTTCTCTGAAGTATTCACCATTCCATGACTGTCCTTGTTCTTTGATGATCCACATTAACCGTTAGGCTGTGAAACAGAAGAATTCCCAAACATTCAGGAAATTTCACAACTTGGCGATAGCGCACGTCATCGCTGATATCATCCAACTTTGCAGCCCAAATGATGTCATTTTCACGATTTGGCTTCCTGACTGTGTAAATGAAGAATTCATCTGATGCGGCAACATGGAGAAAGTCAGCTTCATCCCAATCTTTAAGAAATGAACCACAAAACCATGCACAGTCTTCTCTCTGTTGCTGAGTGATGTTGTGCTTGCTGATAACATGAAATGGCTTGATACCAGATTTTTTCAACTCACGATATACAGCACTATAACTTCTCTTCTTTCCCCTTTTTGTTTCTAGTTCAAGCACCAATTTACGTAAAGACTTTCTTGGTCTACCCACTGCCTCAGCTATGATGTCTTTTGACTCCTGAGAAAGGACTTCAGGCCTTCCAAGATTCTCACTCTTTTTTGCGATGACAGTCATATGGATTTTTGTTCCAGTTTCTTTTAACAAAGGATTCATCTCTCTTAACGTATTTAGCTATCCAGGAATGTGAAATGACGGATGCGCCAGCACCCCTGGCCTCTCTGAAGGTTATAGCCTGGATTCGGTCAATCCATCTGATTTCCTCCATGTCGTTAGCCATGCTGTATCTAACTCCATCACTCAGTCTGAAAATACAAGACATGTAAAATAAAAAAATAGCTTAACAGAAACTTAAAATAATGTACTTGGAGATAGGCTATAACAGGAAACTTCATAACTTTCCATTTGTTCTGTGAAGGGCGAGGGGGCGGCTCTAATATTGAAACACCCGGTACATACACATATATATTAGATCATCTTAAAAGAGGATGGCTTCAGTAAATATTTATTGTAATTATAGCCATATTTGTAATTTAACCTCACAGTCGTGGAGGAACTACCACTGCAAAAAAAAAAAAAAAAAAAAAAAAAAAAATCTGCATAACCTTTTCATTTACTCACACCAAAGAGTAGCCAGCAGTTATTTAAACATCTCTACACACACACACACACACACACACACACACACACACACACACACACACACACACACACACACACACACACACACACACACACACTGCATAATTCTCTTGCTTACAAAATATTAAAGTCTTTCTTGTTTAGTAATGCTTCTCTCCATGAGTCCAGTCTTCGCTGAATATTCTTTTCCTTCTAACATTTCCGAGTTGAACACTTTTCGCTGACCGATTGTCTTACATTATTTCCAATCTTACATTATTTCCAAAGGATTAGTTACCTCAAAATACTCAAATTCCTCCTCACGCCTCCACTGTCTGTTTACCATTGCTTATGTGTCTTAAAATTTCACGTTTTTTAATCTTTTTAAGCCAGCTATGCGGTATAAACAGTTGAAATAGTTTATTTCAACAGCTCGGGCTGTATTCTTTTATTTGCAAAAGACGTCTATGTTTTATTTCCATAAAAGAGAGTTGGCTTGAAAATTCCTTCTTCTCTTTACTCTAACACTGACTTGCATAGTCACATTCACTTCCAGATCTTTTGCACATGCTTTGTGACCTACCATGCTTCAACTATTATGTGAATTGCCTCATGTCTCATCCTACTCTGATCTGTTACCACTATCCGTAAGTACCTATACTAATTAACTGGTTCATTCTTCCAATGTCCATATTACCATCAGCACTCCGCATTTCTCTTTTTTCATTGCCCCTCATAACCATACTTTCCAGCATTGTAAATACTTTCAAACTCTTCTGCTAGTTTCTGCAGTGTATATTTGTTTGTAAGCGTTTATTTTGTCATCTACAACACGAACCATTTCACTCTCATTTTATGACCCGCGTTCTTACCACACCCTTACACCTAAATTGAGTGTCCTTTCTCAGAATTCAGGCATTACTCCGTCTTTAAGATGCTAAACATCATT